>NW_024096759.1:0-325000 GCF_016545835.1 Crotalus tigris | reverse complement strand
CCCTATGCTGGTTTTTTTTTTGCCCATAATAAAGGTTGATTTGATTTAATTTGCCGCTTCTGCTTAAATGCAAGGCCGTTCTTTGATTATGGAGCCTGGCGTCTGCCTTTATTTTCTTTCTCCTCGTGGCCTCAATCTCGAAACGGTGTTGAGTAGTCAAAACAAGAAAAAGGAAGAAATGTTTTGCTTTTGAATATCCAGAATATTTGGCTTGCTGCCGTTCTAGCCCTCCCATGCAGGCATCTTTTGCATTGCAGTTGAGGAGCTAATGTTTAGGGTTAATTTTCATCCCACCAGCATTTCATCTGCAGCTGAGATGGAATTAAAAATAGTCCTGTTTAGCTACTCAGAGACTCCCCTGTTGCTCTTCCCCTTGGATCCATCCTTCCTTTGCCCAGTCATGTTCTCTGTGCTCCTGCTGTTAAATCTTCCAGCAGCCATTAGTCAGAATAGAGCTGGAAGGGACCTTGGAGGTCTTCTAGTCCAATCCTATATCATTTCCGATAAGTGACTATCCAGTCTCTTCTTAAAAACCTCCAATGATGAAGCACCCACAACTTCTGAAGGCAAAGCTGTTCCACTGGTTGATTGTTCTCACTGTTAGAAAGTTTCTCCTTAATTCCAGGTTGCTTCTCTCCTTGGTGAGTTTCCATCCATGGTTTCTTGTCTTGCCTTCTGGTGCTTTGGAAAACAAGTCGACCCCCTCTTCTTTTTGGCAATTCCCCCAAACACTGGAATACTGCTGTCGCGTTCCCACTAGCCCTTTTTTTCTTCTTCTCGAGACTGGCCAAATCCAAATCCTGCCACCTTTCTTCATATGTTTTACTCTCCGGGCCTTTAATCTTCTTAGTTGCTCTTCTTTGCACTTTTCCCAAAGTCTCAGCATCTTTTTTTTGTAATGTAAACTGGATGTAGGCTTCCAGGTGTGGTCTTACTAAGGATTTATAAAGCGGGACCAGGACTTTGAGGGACCGGTGACACCCCCTGTTTATTTTTTTGCTCCTGTCTGTTTTTGCAGGCTTCTTCGGAGACCTGCTGTCTTTGATCTGCCAGAACTTCTCCATGGTTGACATGGTGATGCTGCTTCACGGCCAGTTCCAGCCCCTGCAGCGGATTCAGCCCCAGCTCAGCCACTTTTTCCGGGAAGAGTACCTGCACGGCCAGGAGCCCACCGACCGCAACGTCCGGGTGAGATGAGCCTCTTCTGACCTGGACGTTCCTTCTCCACAGGTTTCCCCCCCTCCCCTGCTGCTCTTTGCCTTCACAGGCTAATAACGGCCTTCTCTTTGGGTTCTTTCAGATGGCCACCTACAGTTTGATTAATGGCTTGGAGGAATATGTCCGGGAGAGTTTTGTAAGTTTGAGTCCACTTTTCTTTCTCTGCTTTGATGGAGCTGGGCGGTTTGGGCTAGTGAATGGGAACCGCAACTGGCCCCTCAGCCACACTTGGAATACTGCATCCAGTTTTGGTCACCACGATGTAAAAAAGATGTTGAGACTCTAGAAAGAGCACAGAGAAGAGCAACAAAGATGATTAGGGGACTGGAGGCTAAAACATATAAGGAACGGTTGCTAGAATTGGGTATGTCTAGTTTAACGAAGAGAAGGACAAGGGGGGACATGATAGCAGTGTTCCAATATCTCAGGGGCTGCCACAAAGAAGAGGGAGTCAAGCTATTTTCCAAAGCACCTGAAGGCAGGACAAGAAGCAACGGGTGGAAACTAATCAAGGAGAGAAGCAACCCAGAACTAAGGAGAAACTTCCTGACAGTGAGAACAATTAATCAGTGGAACAACCTGCCTCCAGAAGCAGTAAATGCTCCAACACTGGAAGTTTTTAAGAAGAGACTGGACAGCCATTTGTCCGAAATGGTGTAGGGTTTCCTGCCTGAGCAGGGGGTTGGACTAGATGACCTCCAAGGTCCCTTCCAACTTTACTACTACTACTACTACTACTACTACTACTACTACTACTACTACTACTACTACTATTATTATTATTATTATTATTGTGTCAGTGGGTTTGGTCGAACCAAGTCAGTATTTATTACAGTTCAAAGACCAGAAGCAAGGTAGAAGCACTCAAGGAATGTCCATTTAAAAATTCGAGAATAAAATAATAAATAACAAATAAAATGTATGTTAAAATCACAGTTTGGCATCCAGCTTGTCAGTTGCACGTGAACAAAACCCAGCATAATATAACATCAGTCTTTAAACTGTGAGGCCAGTGGCTTTAAATCAGGGGTGGGCCATTAATTTTTCCCAAGGGGCCACATGAGAAACTGGGACTGCTGTTGCTCCGCCTCCTGGCACTTCCGCCTCGCCTCTGACCGATGCCACTTCCGTGTGCACCATTACCCCGCCCCTGACACTGCCGTTGCTCCGCCCCTTGTTGCCACTGCTGCAGGCCATTGCCCGTGGGCCATAAAATATCCCACATCTGGTTTAGATGGATGCAGGCCGCTTCAGAGCTCCCTCTTTGACCTCTGGGACCGTCGGGACATCTTTGGATGTAGAGCCATCACCTTTTGCATGTACATAGAATGCTTGATGTACAACCGGTCACTAAATCACCATTCATAGTTAAGACTGAGCTGAAAAATTGACCTATGACCCAGATTCAGAGTTCTGGCAGTCAGGCCCTCTCCATAGTCGCCTGCTTGAACTTCGAATTCTCAGCGACATTTACAGCGTCCTCCATTACGCGACTCTGTCCCTTACAGTGGTTTTGCTGGACGCTGGAACTTCCAGCTTTTAGCAAAACCGTGTCAATAACAAACCGTTGGGTCATTTAACAACCGTGCTACGTGTTTGGTGACAGATTGACTGAAGACTGGTGATTCACTTAACTGCCACAAAAAGGTTGTAAAATTGGGTTGGACATGCGACCAGCCAGACATACGACCATAAGGGGCAGGTTCCATTACAGTTGTATATCAAGGACTGACTTATAAAGTCTGGAGATTCTCAGTCATCCAGGTCATTGTTGTACGAAAGGTGCTTTTTCAAGAGACAACTGGACTTCCGTGTTTTGTTTTGTTTTTATTTGAAGACATTTCACTTCTCATCCTTCAGCTCTGACTGGGTAATGGGGAATGGAAGGATTTATACTCCTTGCAGACAGCTGGTCATTTACATCCTTTTAGAGAGTCGTTGAGGCCACTTGGAGATTTATCTGTATCTTCAAGGTCACCTGAGTAGTGCAAATGGGTGTGGAGCCTTTTTGGAACTGCTGAAAGTTTGCACTATTCAGGTGACCCTGAGGACACAGACAAGCCTCCAGGTGGCCTCAACGACTCTCTACAACAGTGGTTCTCAACCTTTTTAATGCCGCGACCCCAACCAGTCGTAAGTCAAGGACTACTCAACCAATTGTAAGTCGAGGACCACCCAACCGGTCGTAAGTTGAGGACTTTCCCTGCCCGGGAGCGCCGCGCATGCGTGGTGCCCCCCCCGCGCCGGCCGAGGTGTAGCTGGCAAGCGGCAGAGACGGCGCAGGCCGACCACCGGCTGGGCCACCAGCTGGCCCAGCCCAAGGGAGGTAAGGCACCCGCTGGGCCCCACGCGTACCAGCAACCCTCCCTGCGCCCGCCGGCCTCCCACCTCCCACCCCTGGCCCTCTTTTACTTACATTTTTAGTAGTTGCTCAGCAGGGAGGGGTGGAAACTTCCAGACAGCTCGCCTTCGCTGCAGACAACTTGCAGCACCGTTTGCAGAATGGGACTTTTGGCAGGCTCAGCAGGGCAGAGACAGCCTGGACAATTCCTATTGGCTTTTGAAAGCCAATAGAATTAGACTCTATTCAAGAGAGTCTATTCTATTGGCTTTCAAAAGCCAATAGAATAAAAGGGAGTAGCACAACTAAGGAAAAGGGGGGAAAAATGGCGGACTGCGTTGTTTGGCGACCCTCGTAAAATGGTCGTTTGACCCCAAATGGGGTCCTGACCCACAGGTTGAGAACCACTGCTCTAGAAGGAGGCAAATGACCAGCTGTCAGCAAGGAGTGTAAATCCTTCCACTTCCCACCATCCAGTCGGAGCCCAAGAAACTTCTTGGATGAGAAGCGAAACGTCTTCAAAGAAAACGAAGGGAGTCCAGTTGCCTCATGAAAAAAAAGCATCTTTGGGACAACTACCTATAACGGGGATCTTCAAACTTGGCCCTTTTATGACTTGTGGACTTCAACTCCCAGAATTCCTCAGCCAGCGTTCAGACCCATATGCTCGTTCCTTTATTCTTTGAAAAGCAGAAGTTCTGCTGCCAAGGGAAGTTGGATTTTGTTTTTTTCATTTGTAAAAGAAAATAGTGCTATTCAATGCTATTCAACACTACCTCCATCCCCACTTATTCTGTACGTCTGGCCAGCTCTAAAAAGCAGTGGGTTGGAAACTCCCTACCAATTAAACCTAATTTTCCAGGCGTGCTATGTTTTTGTGAGGTCCCAAACAGCAATCATAATACTCTGGATTTGTTGTTGTTAGTTGCGAAGTCATGTCTGACCCATCGCGGCCCCATGGACGACGTTCCTCCAGGCCTTCGTGTCCGCTACCATCTTCTGGAGTCCATTTAAGTTCACACCTACTGCTTCAGTGACTCCATCCAGCCACCTCATTCTCTGTCGTCCCCTTCTTCTATTGCCCTCAATCTTTCCCAGCATTAGGCTCTTCTCCAGTGAGTCCTTCCTTCTCATTAGGTGGCCAAAGTACTTGAGTTTCAACTTCAGGATCTGGCCTTCTAAAGGGCAGTTCAGGGTTGATCTCCTCTAGGACTGACCAGTTTGATCGCCTTACACTCGGGTCCTTTAATAATCCAGATTTCCTTTTGGGTCTGTTACCTGGTTTTTTTTGGCCCCCCCCCCCCCCCCCCCCCCGCCTTCCACAGGCCTCTGTCCAAGTCCAAGATGGGGTTGACATTACCCGTACCAATCTGGAGTTCCTGCAGGAGCAGTTCAACCGAATCGCCACGCATATCTTGCACTGCACCGGTAAGAAGGTGACGGCAGCGTTGGAGGAAGCTTTCCGGGGGAAAAAAATGTTACCTGGCCTTGCTCACGTGTGCAACTTTTTCTTCTAGATCACACCTTTGGATACCGGCTGCTTGAGCTGTGCAACCAGGGTCTCTTTGAGTGCTTGGCGCTGAACCTTTACTGCTTACGAGGGGAGCAGACGGCCCTCACCACAGTCATCAACGACCGGATTGTGAGTGACAAGACAATTGGCCTGTTTTGAGGAAGGCCTCTTGAAGATCTGAGAACTTTTGTGTGTGTGTAACCTGGAGGTGGAGTTGCCACCTAACCTCCGTGATGGAGCGTGCAGGCAAGGGGAGGGGGGAGGCTCACGTGCTGTTCTGCCCGAAGGATGTGACAAAAATCCATCCTTTTAAAGACTGTACAGACAGTCCTCGACTTAACAACCGTTTGTTTAGTGACCGTTTGAAGTTAACACTGAAAAAAGGGACTTATTGTGACCGTTTTTCACACTTAACAACCATTGCAGTATCCCCACGGTCACATGATTGAAATTTGGGTGCTTGGCGCAACTGGTTCATATTTACGATGGTCGCAGCGTCCCGGGGGGGTCATGTGATCCCCTTTTGAAGGACCTTCTGACACTGAAAAATCAATAGGGAAGCCAGATTCACGTAACAACCTTGGTAGTAACTTAAGTGATTCACTTAACAACTGTGGCAAGAAAGATCATAAAATGGGACAAAGCTCATTTAACGAATGCCTCGCTTAGTGACAGAAATCTCGGGCTCATTAGCGGTCGTAATTTGAGACGACCTGCATATCGCAATCTCGCCGCTACGGGTAGCCCCTCTTGATGACTGCTCGACGTTACGGTGGACTTGAAAAAAATTATTTACAAATCACCCTTAAAAGTCACAACTGCTGTAGCATCCCTGGGGTCCTTGTGATTGCATTTAAGGCACTTGGCATCTAATTTGCCTTTATGATCAGTGAGCATCCTGTGGTCCTTGTGATTATGTTTTGCGACTTTTTTTGTTGTTTTCGGGCCAAAAAAACCCCAGAGTGGATTCAGACTTAAGATCATCTGATTCCCTTAATGGCCACATGATTTGCTTAACCATTATAAAATAAGAGTCTGTTTGGTTACATGGCAACTTGACTTACGACCAAAATCTGGGCTCTGTTTTGATTTTAAGCCCAGGACTACCTGTGTTGGTTTCTTACATTTTGGTCCCTGATTCTTGTAATTCCAAGAAGCTTTCAGATAGCACCAGCTTTGAAAATATTTTATGAACTAGGAAACTGGCTGTTAGGTACAAGTCACAGGCATGGGGGTTCTCTCTAAGGCAGTGGTTCTCAACCTGTGGGTCGGGACCCCATTTGGGGTCGAACGACTATTTCACAGGGGTCACCAAACAACACAGTCCGCCATTTTTCCCCCCTTTTCTTTGGCCACGCCCCTGGCACCCGGTGATGTATAAGTGGTTGGGGGTCACCACAACATGGGGAACTGTATTATGGGGTCGCGACATTAGAAAGGTTGAGAACCACTGCTCTAAGGTCTGGATCGTTTGCTCAAAACATCTGCCTGTTGCTTACTTTTCTGGGAACTGACAGCAAAGACCTTTTTTCTTCTTCTTCTTCTTCTTCTCTCTTTCCCCTTTCCTCTCTTCCTCTTCTCTGTTTCTCCTCTTCTCCTCCTCTCTTCTCTCCTCTCCCCTCCCCTCCCCTCTCATCTCCCTCTTCCTCTTCCTCCATCTTCCCTCTCCCCTCCCCTCCCCTCTCACCAGAGGCGGATGTCGGCAGATATGAACCCGTCCTTGGTGAGCTGGCTCACCACTATGATGAGCATGCGCCTGCAGGTCATCCTGGAGCACATGCCAGTCACAGAGGAACAGATCTTGCAGTATGTCCGCAGGGTGGGAGACCCCCCACAGGTAAGGGGCTATTGGGAAATCAATGGGTCAAAAGAGGAGGGAAAGGAAATGCCTAGAGCTTAGGGACCGGCAGCCACGGCCAAAGCAGAGCCTAGTTGTCAGCTGGCAGGATAACAGCTCAGGGCTCAGAGGTGACTCCCCAGCCAAGTCCTTTGGTAAATCTTCGCACTGGAATTGGCCTAAGACAGTGATGGCGAACCTTTTAGAGACCCGAGTGCCCAAACTGCAACCCAAAACCCACGTATGCATCCTCAGGTGCCGGGTGGGCGTGGTTGTGGCCCATTGGGTGGGTGTGGCCCATTGGGTGGGCGTGGCTGCAGTGGTAACAGCAGACTGGGTGGGACTAAAAAGTTTAATCAATCAATTCCAACTTTGCAAGGTCTTTTTTTTCCGTGAGAAGTTGAAATTGACTGATTGAACCTCTTTTTTCTTTTTGCACACGGCAGCGGAGGCCTAACAAAAAGGTTTTATAAAACCCAGCTGAAGGCCTAGGACTGGGGCGACGGCGCACGTGCCCACAGAGAGGGCTCTGAGTGCCGCCTCTGGCACCCATCCCATAGGTTCGCCACCACTGACTTAGGGACTGGCCAGCACTGGCCTAAGAACTTCAACTGTGCAAGAAGTAGTGGCTGGTGGTGCTTCATTTGGGGGAGGTTGGGATGGACAATGCCGGGAAGTCTTTTTTAATGACGGGATGAGCCCTTTGGAATAGTCTCCAGTTGGAGGTCCTTGTGTTTCCAACCTTGCATTGTGAGCCTTCCAGAGTTGTTTGCTAAGAGGGGTGGCTCTAGAAATCAATAAAATAAACGTAACTAAGTAACTGACTAAATAAATGGCATACACAAATTACCTTCCTTCCAGAAAAAAAATTGAAAAGAGCTTTTCCAGTTTTTTTTTAAAGGGTGTCAGACCTACCACCACTTAAACCTCTCATTAGAAACCATCCTTGGCTCTATTTATTGCGAAAGGTATCGTTTATTAGAGATCAAGTATATTGCAGGATTGCAAAGCCAGAACTGAGAATCTCTTTTCAAAGTCCCTAAGTCAGTGGTGGCGAACCTATGGCACGGGTGCCAGAGGTGGCACTCAGAGCCCTCTCTGTGGGCACGCGCGCCATCGCCCCAGTCCTAGGCCTTCAGCTGGGTTTTATAAAACCTCTTCTCTTTAGGCCTCTGCCGCCATGTGCAAAAAAAAAAAAAGAAGGTTCAATCAGTCAATTTCAACTTCTGGAAGGGGGAAGTTCTTGCAAAGTTGGAATTGATTGATTGAACTTTTTCCAACTTTGCAAGAACTTCCCCCTTCCAGAAGTTGAAATTGACTGATTGAACCTTCTTGCCACTGCAGCCATGCCCCCCCCCCAATTGGCACACCCAGCCAATGAGGCACACCCACCCGGCACTCAACGATGCATAAGTGGGTTTTGGGTTACAGTTTGGGCACTTGGTCTCTAAAAGGTTTGCCATCACTGCCCTAAGTTTTACTTTTCCCTCCCTTCATGTTCTCACATTGTTCACTCCAGTGTGTCCAATCGGATTAGGGCAAGATGTTTTCATAATGATCAGCCCAAGCCGTACTTTGGTATGTAGCTCCCTCCTCCTCCTCCTAGCTGGGTGACCTTGAGGCAACTTCTCGAAGAGATACAGCACCAACTTCCCTTTACCCAAACATTCCCCCCCTTCCCCTCCCCTCAGTTCATGGCAGTCTATCACTGCGTAGCAGTGAAGCACAAGTAAGCATAAGGTGGCAGCTGACAGAGGGGGGTCTCTGCTTTGGTACGTTATAAGATTTATTATGGTTGTGTTTATTATTGTGAACTGATCAAGGGTCTTCTGTGATTGTGGTGGGATTACAAATCTGATTAATCAGCGAGCAAGCCAGTAGTAGCATGAGTGTTGTGATAATGGGGCAGCTGTCTGGTCAGTTGCGGTTAGCATAGTGTTCCTAAAATCCCAGAGAAAATGTGGAGTATGTTACTGCTCGGGTGACTATTGGGAAAAAATAAAGAACAAAAACCCAGAAAAGAGATAGATTTGAAGGAGGCTCATAAGGATAAAGAAATGTTAATGTTTTTTTGTTTATAACCTTGCGCTACAAAGGAAAAACCAAGAGCAAAACCGTGAAAAACTTTACAAGAACGCATATTCTAATGAAAATACCTAAAATCAAACAGTATAATAATAATAATGATGATGATGATGATAATGATAATGTTGGAAGGGACCTTGGAGATCATCTAGTCCAACCTCCTGCTCAGGCAGGAAACCCTATACCATTTTGGACAAATGGCTGTCCAGTCTCTTCTTAAAAACTTCCAGTGTCGGAGCATTCACCGCTTCTTGAGGCAGGTTGTTCCACTGGTTAATTGTTCTAACTGACAGGAAGTTTCTCCTTAGTTCTAGGTTGCTTCTCTCCTTGATTAGTTTCTACCCGCTGCTTCTTGTCCTGCCTTCAGGCGTTTTGGAGAATAGCTTGACTCCCTCTTCTTTGTGGCAGCCCCTGAGATATTGGAACATGGCTATCATGTCCCCCCTCGTCCTTCTCTTCATTAAACTAGACATACTCAATTCCAGCAGTCAATTTATTTTAAAATTTTGTGCCAATTTATTTTAAAAATGACCTAAATAAAGATCAATGGTGAGGTTTTTTTAAAAAAAAAATCTAAAGGATAGCTTTCAGAAATAAGGGACCGTCCTTTATAATAAAGGACATGTGATCACTGTAAATATTAGCATCTCTTTTACTTATTTTTTTTTTTAAAAAAAACAGCTTTCAACTTTTTTGCAATTACACCAGACATGTCAAACACAAGGCCTGGGGGCTGGATGCGGCCCGCGAAGTGGTTTCATGTGGCCCACGAAGCCATCCTGGAAACAGTGACGGAATGGCCCTCTCTACCTTGGCCCTGGCCCAGGCCAGCCGGGAGCCAATATACAATTTTGTGGTGGCCATCTATGCTGAAACGCATTCAGTCTTAGCTCCATAACGCACACACCCCCAGCATGGCCTGAGAGGAACAGTGAGGCTCTTCCAGTGGACCATGCTTGGCACTTGCCCCGGTCCCACCCCCTTCTGCCAGAGACCCTCAGATCTGTCCCACTCCTGCCCAGGGCTCCATAGGCACCCTTGACACGAACTGTGTAGAGCTGGCCATGCCCACCCAGTAGGCCACACCCACTCCATCCACGCCCACCCAGTAGGCCGCACTCACCCGGCCCCCTGAGGGCAGCTGCAATGCTGATGCGGCCCTCAATGAAATTGAGTTTGACATCCCTGAATTACACCCTTTGCAAGCTGGTTTAAGATTTCGTATTTTCCTGGTGCTTTTGCCTCTTAAGAAGTTGGGTGTGAGCAGAGCAGGGTCCAAAAAAGGAAGATGGCAGGTAAAGACCCAGAGTGCACTTGCCGTGGCTTTGATACCTTCTTTTCCTTGCACCTTCTCAGCCCGCTCCCGAAGAGCCCATGGACGTCCAGATTGCAGAACAGGCTCCAGAGACCGTGCAGGTATGGAGTGGGAGGGTTGTTTTTTTTTTTTTTTTACACACTTCCTGGCAGACTGCGTGATGGGTGTGTCTCTTGCACAAGTGTGAGGTAATTGTAGTGCTTGGAGGCTGTAGGTGATGATTTGCATCTGTTGAGATCTTCAGGTTTTTTTCAAATGGGGGGTGCATTACGATTGGGGGTCCTTAACTGTGAGGTGTAGTTTTTAGCTTCCTGGGCTCCAAGATCACCGCAGATGGGGACTGGAGCCAAGACATTAAAAGATGTGTGCTCCTGGGGAGGAAAGCTATGGCAAATCTAGACAGCATACTAAAAAGCAGAGACATAAATCACCCTGCCAACAAAAATACGTAGGCCATGGTTTTCCCAGTTGCAATATATGGCTGTGAAAGTTGGACCATAAGAAAGGCTGAGCGCCAAAGAATTGAGGCCTTTGAACTATGGTGCTGGAGAAGACTCCTGTGAGTCCCCTGGACTGCAAGGCGATCAAACCGGTCAGTCCTAGAGGAGATCAACCCTGACTGCTCTTTAGAAGGCCAGATCCTGAAGCTGAAACTCAAGTACTTTGGCCACCTAATGAGAAGGAAGGACTCACTGGAGAAGGGCCTAATGCTGGGAAAGATTGAGGGCAATAGAAGAAGGGGACGACAGAGAATGAGGTGGCTGGATGGAGTCACTGAAGCAGTAGGCGTGAGCTTAAATGGACTCCAGAAGATGGTAGAGGACAGGAAGGCCTGGCTGCACGTTGTCCATGGGGTCGCGATGGGTCGGACACGACTTCGCAACTAACAACAACAAACTGTGAGGTGCTGCTTTTACAATGCAGATGGCAGAATGAAAATTTCTCATCTGGAATATTAAATAAAAGACCCCTTGTCAGTCAAAAGGAGTGCTGATTTACCACCAACCTATCAAGTACTTGAAAGGCGAGGGTTGGCCAGCACAGGCAAACGACAGCCAACAGCCAGCGACTTAAAAGCCAGCCATCAACACACCTCAATCAGCATCTAAAGAGCCACCACATACCAGAAGCATTATATAAATCCCACACACAGAACGGCACACACACTCTGCTAGAGGGATGTTCCCTGAGGATGGGCTCCAGCAAGACAAAATCTCGGGTCCCAGTGACTGCTGACCCAGATTGGATCCTGCATCAAAGAAAAGGAACAGGACTTTTCAGTCAGTCTTCTTGGTCTATGTCTTGACCTTTATTTAGTTAACCAGTAAAAGCGTAGACTGGACAACCCAAAAAAGTCTGGAGAAAGCAACAACAATCATTAAAACAACGACAACCCCAGAGCGTCACCCAGAGTAGTATTTTTGAACCTTGACCAATTCAACATGGCTGGCTGAGGAATTCTGGGAGTTGAAGTCCATACATCTTAAAGTTGCCACGGGTAAGAAACAAAAACCTAGATCAGGGGTAGGCAACCTTCGCTTTTTTATGACTCGTGGACTTCAACTCCCAGAATTCCTGAGCCAGCCATGCTGAGGGGAAAGGGAGAGGTTTCCAAGCTGAGCCATGCTGGCTCAGGAATTCTGGGAGTTGAAGTCCACGAGTCATAAAAGAGCCAAGGTTGTCTACCCCTGACCTAGGGTATCAACTGTCCCATTGACATATGCAGCAGAAGTAAAATCCTGGGACATTATTTTACCAAGAGTATAGCTTTACTGATAGATCCATATAGACACAGTAGAAGCAGAGCCAGTTCTGAAGTTTTTGCGGGAGAAAAGCTGCATAGTTAAAATCCCCTTTCCCCCCAGGCCACCCACTGTCCAGTGTCGTCCAATCCAGTGCAATCTCTTTGTTTTGGGAAACAGTCTGCTCGGGGTCACATGCTCTCACCGTTCAACCTTGAGGTGTCGAGATTCTCCCGGGCCTCAGAGACCGTACACACAAATTCCTCAGGCCACAGACAGTACAACACAAATTCTTCAGTTCCCTCACAGCTGCTCTGTACATTCCAGTCATACTCCTCCCTCCTCCCTGGTTTCTGTTGTCTGGCTGTGAGCAAAGCTGCAGGACCAGCGGGCCACGACACAGGGCAGGAGTAGGCAACCTTGGCTCTTTTATGACTCGTGGACTTCAACTCCCAGAATTCCTGAGCCAGCCATGCTGAGGGGAAAGGGAGAGGTTTCCAAGCTGAGCCATGCTGGCTCAGGAATTCTGGGAGTTGAAGTCCACGAGTCATAAAAGAGCCGAGGTTGCCTACCCCTGAAATAGGGGTTCTGTCACCCATTCTAATCCAGGTTTGGTGATAGAACCAGGTTCAAACGGAGCCAAGGTGGGATACGCCTGGAACAAAGAAAAGCTGTTTCGGGTTCAAACGGAGCCAAGGTGGGATACGCCTGGAACAAAGAAAAGCTGTTTCGGAGGGCGGATGCCATGGCGACGGGGAAAAGTCAGCTTCCTGGGTCTCACCGGATGACATTATTTAAACAGAGCATGCGTCAGACTGAGATAGGTAGAAACTACGTGGAGTCTTTGTTTACCGACCACTTGTTCAGTGGCACTGAACAACCAATCCTTAGAGTTCCTGGTCATCTCACCTCCTGGAAAGTCAGTGAAGAAACCAGCAGGCAAAATTGCAAGTCCCTCCGGCTTCTTTCTCTTCGCTTGGTGCCTGGCCTCTTGCTTAACAACCCATAGACTTTGCATTTACAACCTGATTATGTAACAATGGCAATCACGATCCCCTATCAATATGGAGGGATAGGGCTTTAGGGTTGATCAGTAGCACCTTGAATTGTGCCCGGAAACCCCCTATCGGGCAATGCAGCTTACGAAACCAAAGTATCTCGACTGCCCCATGCCAGCACATTCTGGACAGCTGCAGCTCCTGAGTAGAGTTCAAGGGAAGCCCCCCCTGTAGACCATGTTGCGGCAGCTTAGTCTGGCTTTGTGAGGCTCCTCGGTGCATCCCTGCTCTTTCCTCTCTTTTGCAGCGAGAGACGGCGGCCTCCCCGGCCCCAGCCACGACGGCAGAGGAAGCCATGCCTCAGCAGCGAGGGGAGCCGGAACGTGAGGAATTGCAGCAGGGGGAGCCCCCTGCCTCCGACGTGGAGCCCTGGGCCGCCGCTGTGCCCCCCGTGAGTTCCCTTGGAGGGAAAAAAGGGACAAGGGAGGGAAGGAGGACCCCCCCACCCAGTGCAGAACACATTATGACAGGCGAGGGGTCCTTGGTCCTCTCTGTGCTTTCTTTGTTGCAGACGTTTCATTACCTAAACTAGATAACAGAACCGTGGTGGCACAGTGGTTAGGATACAGTATTGCAGGCTAATTCTGCTGACTGCCAGCCATTCGGCAGTTCGAGTTTCACTGGCTCAAGGTTGACTCCAGACTTCCATCTGAGGTCGGAAAATGAGAACCCAGATTGTTGGGGGCAATATGCGTACTCTGTAAGCCGCTTAGAGCAGCGGTCCCCAACTTTTCCAGCTTGTTGGCCCGGCCTGGCGTATGTGTGTGTGGGGTGTCATGTGAGTGACAGGTGCACACGCGCATGCGCAGCTCTAATTGTGTGAGCGACGCACAAACGAATGGAGCGTCGCGAGCACAAGCGCCCTCTGCTTGCACATGTGGAGCTTCGCACAAAAGTGCCTGCTGCTCACTTGAATGGAGCTTCGCATGGGCGTGCTTGCCCATTTCTCCCGCGGTGCAGTTTTCAAAGAGGCCACGGCCTGAGGGTTTGGGACCCTTGGCTTAGAGAAGGCTGGAAAGCACTATGAAGCAATGTATAAGTCTAAGTCAGTGGTTCTCAACCTTTTTAATGCCGCGACCCCCAACTGGTCATAAGTCGAGGACTACTCATCTGGTGCAGCACCGTTTGCAGAATGGGACTTTTGGCGGGCTCAGCAGGGCAGAGATAGCCTGGAGAATTCCTATTGGCTTTTGAAAGCCAATAGAATTAGACTCTATTCAAGAGAGGCTATTCTATTGGCTTTCAAAAGCCAATAAAATAAAAGGGAGGAGCACAGCTAAGGAAAAGGGGGAAAAAATGGCGGACTGCGTTGTTTGGCGACCCCCGTGAAATGGTCGTTCGACCCCAAATGGGATCCCGACCCACAGGTTGAGAACCACTGGTCTAAGTGCTATTGTTAACTTCTTCATTGAGATGTTAGCACTGATGATGTTACCTAGTTTGGATAACGAAACATATGTCAGAAAACAAGCAGGCTCAGAGAGCACCAAGGACCTCCTCAGTTCAACCCTGAGCTACAAATATTATTATGGGTACATTGCGGGGGGTGCTAACCAGTTCCCGGAATCTCTGCTCTCCCCTTCTCCTCTGCCAGGAGTGGGTGCCCATCATCCGGGAGGACATCCAGAGCCAGCGCAAGCTCAAGCAACAGCCTCCCCTCAGTGACGCTTATCTGAGTGGCATGCCAGCTAAGCGGCGCAAGGTGAGACCGGGCCCCCTTGCAAGATGGGCAAGAACACTCATTTGCCTGGAGTGTTTAAAAAAGCAAAAAAGGACGTTTTTAAATAAGAATTTGAACAGCCATTTGTTTGGAATGGTATGAGGTTTTCTGCTTGAACAGGGATTGGACTAGAAGACCTCGAAGATCCCTTTGAACTCTGTTATTCTTTTTTCTCCCCATCTTCTGTTAGCTCACACACACACACACACACACACACACACACACACACACACACACACACACACACACGGTGTTTCCCCAAAAATAAAACTGGGTCTTAAATTTTTTTTTGCCTCCAAAAGAGGCACCAGGTCTTATTTTTGGGGTAGGCCTTACCTCATCTTTGGCACTGACAGCCCCACCCAGCCGGTCCACTTCTTCTGAGGCTGAAGTTCTGCAGCTGCATTTGGACCTGCATTTTGCAGTCAGGCCTTTCCAGGCCTCAGCGACCGAGTATCAAGCTATGGATTCAATCCATAGCTTGGTGCTCGGCTGCTGAGGTCTTGCAGTCTGCAGTGGCCTTCCGGAAAACCCTGTGAGTGGGAAATGCAGGCCTGGCTGCAGAAGAGGCCTCAGAAGAAGTGGGCTGGCAAGGAGAGGCTTGGCTGCAAGATAAGTGGGTGCAGGGTGGGTGGGGCAGCTCCACACCCCCACCCCAGCTTGATTTTTAGGTGTATGCCTCGTCCCCAAACTAGGGCTTATTTTTGGGATAGGGCTTATATTAGGCCCACCCCCAAAAATCAAGCTAGGGCCTATTGTTGGTGTAGGCCTTACTTTCGGGGAAACACGGTATAAAATTTGGCTGATGCTTAGATTTTTTTTTTTTTAAACCTTTGTAGACAATGCAGGGTGATGCCCCCCCGTTGCTCCTGTCAGAGGCCGTCAACAAAGCTGCGAGAGCGGTTGGAGCGAAACCTTTGACGAGCGCCGAGAGCCTGAACCGAGACCTTGCTGATCCGGCGTTGCAAGATGGCTACCAGCAGCAGGTGGGATGTGTTCCTTGGCTGTGGGACAGACGGAGGGCGCAATGGCAGGTCCCAGAGGTGCTTCCTTACAGAAAGGGGCAGTTGCCGTAAAGAGCCCTGGTGGCGCAGTGGTTGGAATGCAGTATTGCAAGCTGACTCTGCTCACAGCCAGGAGTTCAATCTTGACTGGCTCAACCACTTTTTCAAGGTGGGCAAAATGATTGTTGCGGGATGGGGTGAGAGCAATATGCTGACTCTGTAAACCTCTTAGAGAAGACTCTAAAGCACTATGAAGTGCTAAGAGCTATTGCTTTTTCTAATTGGTGCTCTGCTTTCTCCCCCCCCCCTTTTTTTTTCAGTTGAAATCCGATCTTCAGGAAAGACTTCAGGCTGATCCCAGCTTCAGTCCTCAGCGCTTTCCCAGTGCCCAGCAGGCCTTTGTGGCTGAGGACTCCTAAGAAGGGCTGGCCAGAAGCGCCCGAGGCCAGGGCCTGTTCCTCAAGGCTGGCCTCACTCCAAATGTGATTGATGCAGACACCCACTCCTTTCTCAGGCCAAATATTTAAATTCCATTTATTTTCCCCCATGGTTGCAGTGACTATTCCCCCCCCCCAATCCCGAAGCTGCTGCCAAAATCAATAAATAAAACCACATGTCCAGGATCCAGTTGTGTTTTTTTTCCTCCCCCTCCCCTCAAAAAAAAATCTATTGTGGATTTCATGCTTTGTAGCGCCTTTAATTTGTCTTATTTTTGCCAAGCAGATGTTGTTTCTTGTTCACACAGCCAGAAGGGAGGCGTAAAACAACCACACGGGCTTCAGTTTTAGTTTAGTCATTGTACACTGTTCAGCATTAACAATGCAAGGTGTCTCAAAGGTGTTTTCTCCAAAAGGCAACTGGACTATATTTTTTTTCCTTGAGGAAGAAGAGGTTTCGCTTCTCACTCAAGAAGCTTCATCAGTTCTTTTTGAAAAAGCATCTCTGAGACAACCATGACCTGGATGACTGAGAATTATCCATAGACATTTAACAGTGCAAGGTGTTTGGGGATTGTATGTCCATGTAGCACAGAGATCAAGAAGCAGCTTTCACAGACTCAAGTGGACAGCGGGGGAATCTCAGTTTTAGACAGGTGGATTTGGGACTATGTTTTCACTGTACAGATACTCCTTGAGTTACGAATGTAAAGCCTGCCCAATCTATTCGTAACTCGGAGATTCGTAGGAACGAATCTCGTACCTTGAATGTGATTCACTCCCAACTTTCGCTCATGCATTTGCTAATTGAATGCGTGGGTGAATGCATGGATTGTTAAGTGAACATGAGGTATCTCGGTCAGGAAGGCCAGGGGGGGCTTAGTTATGGAACAGGCCATCTTCAGACCACCCAGGGGCTCCCCATACCCACTGAAATACCTCATGCTTCCTCCCCTGGGGGTCCACAATTGCTTCCCTCCCATCCTGCTGCGCCGAGTCACTCACCTTGTGAAGATCTGTCTCCAGCCTCTCTTTCTCTGCTCCTGGCAAGAGCAGAGGGAGGCCTCCGAGGCCCAGAATGGACCTCTAGAACAGTGGTTCTCAACCTGTGGGTCGGGACCCCATTTGGGGTCGAACAAACATTTCACGGTCGCCAAACAACGCAGTCCGCCATTTTTTTCCCCTGTGCTACTTCCTTTTATTCTATTGGCTTTTGAAAGCCAATAGAATAGACTCTCTTGAATAGAATCTAATTCTATTGGCTTTCAAAAGCCAATAGGAATTGTCCAGGCTGTCTCTGCCCTGCTGAGCCCGCCAAAAGCCCTAGTCTGCAAATGGTGCTGCAAGTTGTCTGCAGCGAAGGCGAGCTGTCTGGAAGTTTCCACCCCTCCCTGCTGAGCAACTACTAAAAATGTAAGTAAAAGAGGGCCAGGGGTGGGAGGCCGGCGGGCGCAGGGAGGGTTGCTGGCGCGCGTGGGGTCCGACGGGTGCCTTACCTCCCTTGGGCTGGCCCAGCTGGTGGCCCAGCCGGTGGTTGACCTGCGCCGTCTCTGCCGCTTGCCAGCTACGCCTCCGTTGGCGCAGGGGGCGGCACCACGCATGCACGGCGCTCCCGGGCAGGGAAAGTCCTCGACTTACGACCGGTTGGGTAGTCCTCGACTTAACGACCGGTTGGGGGTCACGGCATTAAAAAGGTTGAGAACCACTGCTCTAGAAGCACCAGCCACGGCTTCTGTTCTGGGCCTCGGAGGCCTAGAGGAGGCCTCGAAGGCCCAGAGCAGAGCTTCGGAGCCCCGCTGAAGCATCCCCTGGCATAATTTCCTGGCGGCAGCAGCCTGGAAAAGGCCTCTGATGTCCAGATCAACCCTTTGGAGACTTGCTGAAGGGTCCCCTGGTGTCATTTCTGGGTGTTGGAGGCCTTTCCTGGGCTGCTGCTGCCTGGAAATGACACCAGGGGACACTTGAGTGGGGCTCCGAAGGCCCAATCCAGGCATGGAAGGCCTTTTCCAGGCTGCTGCGGCCCAGGAATGATGCCAGGGGACGCTTCAGTGGGGCTCCGAAGGCCTGTTCTGGGCCTCTGAGGCCTCCTCCAGGCCTCTGAGGCCCAGAATAGAGGCTGTGGGCACCAGCCATGTGCTTCCGGAGGTCCATTCTCCCCCGGCTTTCATTCTGTTCTCTGTTGCATGGAACAGAGGCCTAAACTATCGTGAGATCATGCAAGATCAGTAGCGTGAGATCTTATACCACTGATCTCACGTGATCTTGCATTACTTTAGGCCTCTATTATCTGTGAATGCACCGAAGGAAGTAGCAAAACAACTAAGAAAGCGAAGGATCTCTCGATCTTTGCAAAGTGACTATCCATAGGCCTAGTGCAGGGGTAGGCAACCTTGGCTCTTTTATGACTCGTGGACTTCAACTCCCAGAATTCCTGAGCCAGCATGGCTCAGCTTGGAAACCAATCCCTTTCTCCTCAGCATGGCTGGCTCAGGAATTCTGGGAGTTGAAGTCCACGAGTCATAAAAGAGCCAAGGTTGCCTACCCCTGGCCTAGTGCCTAGTGAGACCCAGGGAGGTGGGTGGAGGGAATAGCCAGGGTGAATGTTGCAGTGCCACTGTGGTGTTCCTAAGGATGAATGACTGTTTTGGTGTGGCAACATTTATAATTTTGGGACTTCGTAAACATTAGGGGGCGCTTATCACATAATTTGGGGAACGCTCGTAACTTGGGGATTACTTGTAGCTGGTCTGCAAAACTGCTGAAACTTGGGAACCTCGAGGTTCTTGGTTCTTTTTGAGCTTGGTGGTTTTCTTGCAGACGTTTCATTACCCATCTAGGTAACATCACTGCTAGGAGTGAGGTTTGCTGTTTATATAGAAATGGCTTGCCCTGTCAGTGTTGACTGGAGTGTTCTTAGTAGTTCCTTGATTAGACGGTTGTATGGAGAATTTTCTCCAGCAGAACCTCAAATAGATAGGATTTGGAAGGGACCCTGTAGGTCATCTAGTCCAACCCCCTGCCCAAGCAGGAGTCCCTACACCATTTGACAGATGGCAGTCTAATCTCTTCTTGAAAGCCTCCAGTGATGAAGCACCAATAAAATCTGAAGGCAGTCTGTTCCAATGGTTGATTGTTCTCACTGTCAGAAAATTTATCATTCCCAGGTTGAATCTCTCCTTGATCAGTTTCCCTCCGTTATTCCTTGTCTGGCCTTCAGGTGCTTTGGAAAATAGGTTGACCCCCTCCTCTCTGTGATAGCCCCTCAAATATTGGAAGTTTGCTATCATGTCTCCCCTGGTCCTTCTCTTCACTAGACCAGCCATGCCCAGTTCCTGTAACCGTTCTTCATACGCTTTAGCCCCCAGGCCCCTAACTTTGTTGCTCTTTTCTGCACTTTTTCTAGAGCTTGGCCTGCCCGTCACCTCATGGCTTGACTACTGCAATGAACTCTACATGGGGTTGCTCTTGAAGACCATTCAGAAGCTTCAGCTAAAGTAGAATGCAGTGGGCATTCTACATTATGGGCATGCCTCAGTATGCCTTTGTTAACATCTCAGTATGCCTTCTTGTTAACACCAGAAGCTATAGTGATTGCCAGTTTGCTTTTAGGTGTGATTCAAAGTGCTGGTCACTACCTACAAAGCCCTCATGGAGCCTGATTATAGAAGGACCACCTGTCTCCCATTGTTTCAGCCCAGCCAGTGTTACTTGGCAGGGTTGGTACGCCCTGAGTTCCATTGATTGAACAATTTCATCTTTGGGGACCACAAAGCACACCCACGTAGCAGCATCTGCTCTCTGGAATATGAAGCATTTTCTCGCCCAAACACCCACTCAAAAGAGCTTCCACTCTACTGGAATTTTGAAGGACCCGGAGGATGTGGCTTTTTGCCCAGCCTTTTGGCAAGGATGGTTGATGCCCTTTTTCTTTCTTTTCTGTTCCTTTCTCTGCCATGTTTGTTTGTGCTTCTTGTATTGCTATTTTAAAAATATTTTGAACTTGCGAATTGCAGAATTTCTGGGACTCGGGTGTCGTATGCATTTATTATTGTTAAATTGGACCGATTAAATATAAAGGAGGCCAAATTAATGATGTCGGGTACCGCAACCGAACTTGGAGTTGACAGCTGCTGCCTTTTAGAATCAACTGGCAACAAGAAATATGGAAATACGTTGTAGAAAAATACATTCCGAGGGCTTTTGATGTGTCGGCACTTACCAGTATCATTCATAATGGTGCAGGCAATAATTTTCCATCTGACAGAACGGAAGAAAAAAAAAAAACAATTGGAATTTGAAGAAACCAAGTAGAAAACCCAGGGACAGATAATTCTGAAGAAAATCTGCGTGGTTGGTGGCACAATTAAAGAGGTCTGATTTCAATATTGCCATTTCATTCTAGGGTGCACAAACCTCATGCCAGCAGCCTATGATTTAGTTAGCTTAGAACAGTCGAAGAAAAACTTTTCTATCACTAGTCATTCATCTGTAGGCTTCTCCCCCCCCCCCGAGAACTTCTGTGGACCCTACCCTTGGGTTCTTGAGCTTCTTGGATAGATCTTAAGCCTTACTGTCAGGTTTCCTTCCTACTTGTTCTAATACATCGTCATAACTTTATTGAACAAGTGGCTAATAGTGTAGTGATTAGAATACAGCAGACATGTCAAAAACAAAGGGCCCGGATACAGCCCGCGAAATGGTTTCATGTGGCCCGCGAAGCAGTCCTGGAAACAGTGAGGCAACGGCCGCCAGTGCCGTGGCCCTGGCCGGCCGGGAGCCAATGTACAATTTTGTGGTGGCCATCTATGCTGAAACGCATTCAGTCTTAGCTCCACAAGGCCGTCTAGAAACAGCGAGGAACCAGCCCCTGCCGCGTCGGCCCTGCCCCCTGGGTCACGCTGGGGAGGTGTCACCCTTTGTGAGGAATGAAGAAATGGACCATGCCTTGGCGCTTGCCCTGGTCCCCCCCCCCTTCTGCCAGAGACCCTCAGATCTGTCCCACTCCTGCCCAGCCCCCCCCCCGGCACCCTTGACGCGAACAATGTAGAGCTGGCAATGCCCACCCAGTAGGCCACCCCCACTCCATCCACACCTACCCGGTAGGCCGCACCCACCCTGGCCATACACCCCTCCCCCAAGGGCAACTGCAATGCTGATGCGGCCTCAATGAAATTGAGTTTGACACCCCTGGAATACAGTATTGCAGGCTAATTCTGCTGACTGCCAGCAGTTCGATCCTGATGGGCTCAAGATTGACTCAGACCCAGATTGTTCCCGGTGGAGGGAGGGGGGCGGGGCACAATATGCTGGCTCTGTAAATCGCTTAGAGAGGGCTGCAAAGCACTATGAAGCGGTATATAAGTCTTAAGGGCTATTGCTGTTGTTAATCACTGCTCCAAACCTGCTAAGACTACTACTCAATATACTGCATGTCAGGTTGGTTTCAGGCAATACTGCGAGTAAACATCGCAGAACTTTAACCAGAGGGTATCTCAAATGGATTTTAAAATGAAATTCAGGTCTTATCAGTAAACATTGACGACGGGGAACTCAACAGATTGATCTTTTTATTTTATTGGTTTTTTTTAAACAACTTTTTTTTTTTGGTTTTATTTATTAAACAAACCAACTCGACCACCTTTTAAAAACTCAACGCTTCCTATTTCAAACTCAGGGGAGCAGATAGACAGGAGAGGAGGCAGGCTCCCAGGCACGCCTCCCCCTACTCCCATAAATAGAAGAGGGGAGAGGCAAGACCTCACATGTTCATATTTATATATATTTACACTCCACACTTTAGAGCAGCTCCCCCCTCGGATCCAGAGGCAAACGCAGCCCCTCCCAGAAAAATATAAACTCAGGTGAAACCAAAGGAAATAAGCAAAAATACATTCAGCTGGGAGCCTCCCCAAATCCTGATCCTTGCCCCCCCCATTACACTCCGAGTATCCCACTAAGAGTCTAAACACCCCTAAACAGAGGGGACAAATTCAGTGTGCCCCCTCCCCACATAAACAGAAAAGGAGCTAAGGAGACACCCCGTCTTTAGGATACATCAACCGAGAGGAGAGATGAGCCCCAGCAAAGAGCCCCCCCCCCACAAAAAAAATCATTCTGAGGAGAGGATGTCAACCAAATCCAAAGGGGAGGGAGGAGTATTCTGGGTTAGTGGTGTCCGGAGAGATTGGGGTCTTGCTTGTCAGTGTGGGAACGGGGGTCCGGCTCAAGGCGGCGGACGGGAGCTCCATCCCGGGGTTGAGCTGCCCGTTCCCAGCAGCGGGGGTTCCACCGAAGGACATCTGACTGCGAGGGCAAGGAGAGGAGTGGAAGGAAGAGAGAGAACGATGAGGTTAAAGTCTGGCCGGCCGGCTTATCCATCGTCTGCGTTTGGTTAGCCCCAGGAGTCAGCCTCACCTGCTGGTAGACCTCAAAGCGCTGGGCACGGAAGAGGCCACCGTAGCCAGACCCGGGAGATTTGAGCCTGGCATTGAAGCCTCCAGAGAAAGGCCTGCAGGAGGAGAGAAAAAGACTCAGCCTTGGAAAGAGACCCCAGGCAGCCTTGACTCGGCCGGCTCTCGGCGGTGCTCTCAGGATGCGCTTCTAAGGAAAAGCAGTTTGAATTCTGTGTGTGGGTTTCTTCTCCTCCTCCTCCCAGGAGAATTTTTAAAAAAGTATTTATATCCCGTTTCTCTTTCTAAGCCAGTGGTTCTCAACCTGTGGGTCGGGACCCCATTTGGGGTCGAACGACCATTTTACGGGGATCGCCAAACAACGCAGACCGCCATTTTCCCCCCTTTTCCTTAGCTGTGCTACTCCTTTTTATTCTATTGGCTTTTGAAAGCCAATAGAATAGACTCTCTTGAATAGAGTCTAATTCTATTGGCTTTCAAAAGCCAATAGGAATTGTCCAGGCTGTCTCTGCCCTGCTGAGCCCGCCAAAAGTCCCATTCTGCAAACGGTGCTGCACCAGTTGAGTAGTCCTCAACTTACGACCAGTTGAGTAGTCCTCGACTTACGACTGGTTGAGTAGTCCTCGACTTACGACCGGTTGGAGGGGGGGTCGCGGCATTAAAAAGGTTGAAAACCACTGTTCTAAGCAGAAAGTCCTGAAAGCCAGGCGGTTTTTTTTTTTTTTTGTAAAAAAAGAACAGATTTGTGTTCTGCTCTTCCAAAAGAATAATAATAATAATAAAAAAAAAATAGGGAGAAGCAAAAGCATTAACGACAGTTTACTAGCAAGGCCTTAAAACCTTCTTTGGAATTCTTCCCTTGTAAAAATTTGACTTATTGTTAAATTTGGATCCCATCTTTCCTTCAAGAAGCTCCCAGCAGCTTACACGTAATCCTTAACTTACAGCAGTCTCTTTAGTGATTGTTCAAAGTTGCAACGCCACTGAAAAATGTGATTTATGACTATTTTTTTACACTTATGACCTCTGTAGCATCCCCACGATCGTGCGATCAAAATTCAGACGCTTGGAAACTGGTTCATATTTATGACCGTTGCTGTGTCCCAAGGGCACGTGATCCGCTTTTGCGACCTACTGACAAGCAAAGTCAAGGGAGAAGCCAGTTTCACTTAACAACCGGGTTACTAACTCAACAGCGATTCACTTAACAACTGTGGCAAGAAAGGTTATAAAGTGGGGCAAAACTCACTTAACAAATCTCTCACTTAACAACAGAAATTTTAGGCTCAATTGGGGTCGTAAGTCGAGGACTACCTGTACGGAGTTATCCCTCCACAAATTAGCCTTTGTGAGATAAACTGAGGCTGCCAGAGGGACTGTGTCCAGGACAGCCTCTTCCCCCATGTTCTGTCTTCTTGTAGATCCTTTATTTAAAATAGGTAAATGAAAAACTGAAAAGCTACAATGAAAGCTTCCTTTAACATCGGCTTTTTTGCTTTACAACAGTGGTTCTCAACCTTTTTAATGCCGTGACCCCCAACCGGTCATAAGTCGAGGACTACTCAACCGGTCGTAAGTTGAGGACTACTCAACCAGTCATAAGTCGAGGACTACTCAACTGGTGTAGCACCGTTTGCAGAATGGGATTTTTGGCGGGCTCAGCAGGGTAGAGACAGCCTGGACAATTCCTATTGGCTTTTGAAAGCCAATAGAATTAGACTCTATTCAAGAGAGTCTATTCTATTGGCTTTCCAAAGCCAATAGAATAAAAGGGAGGAGCACAGCTAAGGAAAAGGGGGAAAAAATGGCAGACTGCGTTGTTTGGCGACCCCCGTGAAATGGTCGTTCGACCCCAAATGGGGTCCTGACCCACAGGTTGAGAACCGCCGCTTTACAATAACGCCTCCAACCTCCAACAGGCACTGTTCATGCTAAAAGCGGTGGGAGGAAGTGACTGGCTGAAGAATTCTGGGAGTTGAAGTCCACACCTCTTAAAATCGCCAGGTTGGGAAACACGGATTTAAACTAACGGAAGAAACATTCCTCTCCACTCGCAAGAACCCCCTTTTTCAATCCATTTCCAAACAAGGATTTGCCCAGGTGAACTGGGATTCCCCCGCCCGGGAACCGCTGTGTGCTACACCCAGATGTAATACAAGGTGAAACTAAGAGGCAAGAAGTCGCAGTGACACTTCTTCCTTCGGTTACTGTTAGAAATTCTCCTTTTACACCATCATCATCATCATCCCCCATGTTCGAGAGCTAACAGACCTTGATCAGGAGGGCTCTTGGGCCAGTAAGGCAGTGTTTCCCAATCTTGACAATTTTAAGGCATGTGGACTTCCAACTCTCAGAATTCCACAGCCAGCAATGCTGGCTGTGGAATTCTGGGAGTTGAAGTCCACATGCCTTAAAATTGTCAAGTTTGGGAAACACTGCAGTAAGGGATATGAGAGAGGAATCCAATACATTTTCAAAACTTCACCCAGCTGGAAGAACAAATAAAGTCTGTGGTCTTGGGAATTCAGGTAACTTCAACTACAGACCATTTCACCCCCAAAGAGAGCACTTGCCTGTTCCCAGAAGGGGGTCGGGCACCTACAGACCCCAGGCCATTAAGTTTCCGGTAATCTGGCAGCGGTTTCATTTCCAGAGCATGAAGCTGAAGAAAACAGGCCCCGTTAGAAGCCGGGAGTGGGAGGCATCCCTTCCTCCCAACAGGCCCCGTTTGGCCAACCCTTCGTTACCTCGTTCCGTCCTACTCCACCGGGAGGAAAGGCTCGGATGGCCGGAGACACCAGTCGCCCAGCCAGCTGTCCCGGTGGCCGGAGCGCCTGGGCAGCCACAGGAACCAGAGGCATCGGAGGCGGTGGGGGTGGCCCTTGGGGTGCAGGAGCAGCCGGGGGTGCTTGTTGCAAAGAGCCAAAGTTCACCACCGATGGTAACTGGGGGGGCTCCACCACTGGCAAGAGCACCTGGGGGCGAAAGCGGAAAGGGAAGAGGCAGATGCTGCATCCACAGCCTTCCCGGGAAGAGTCTGGGGGAAATCTCCAGGAGAGAAAGCTCACCCTCACCGGTTGGGCAGGTCCTGTGGCCGTCAGGAAATTGCTCTGGCTGCCTTGCCCCAGGGTGGCTGGGTAGAACTCGGAGGGGGAGGCGAGTTCCTGGCGCACCTGTGGAAAAAAGAAGAGCAGGTCAGGGGGCATCTGGTTCTTGGGTGGCGAGAGTACAGAAACCTGGACTTGGGGAAATAGTCTTCTGGAGTGGTGCCCGGGCATCACCCAAACTGGGTGTGTGGGGACCACTGGCTTGTGGCACCATCATCTTACCAAGATGATGGGCTGCTGGGCAAGAACAGGTGTACCTCAGAGGGACAGACAAAAATGGCTTTAAGTTTCAGGAAATTGAATCCCATTGGAATTGGGGGGGGGAAGTAACTGAGAGAGAGAGAGAGAGAGAGACTATAGAAAATGGGAGAGTTGTTGGAGTCAAGATTTTTATACCATGCAATAAGAATCAGGCCGTTTTTAGCGCCTTACACTAGGAGTCCCCAACCTCTGGTCCGTAGACTAGCCCCGTTCTGCAGCATGCCAGAAACCGGGCTGCGCAAACAAGTGAAATTCCATCCACAGGATGCAGGCAGCACACGAAACTACACCCCTTCCAGTCCACGAAAAAAAAACAACACTCTCCGCGGAACTGATCCATGGTGCCCCAAAAATTGGGGGCTGCTGTCTTGTTGTTGTTAATTGCGAAGTCATGTCCGACCCAACGCGACCCCATGGACAATGTTCCTCCAGGCCTTTCTGTCCTCTACCATCTTCTGGAGTCCATTTAAGTTCACACCTACTGCTTCAGTGACTCCCTCCAGCCACCTCATTCTCTGTCGTCCCCTTCTTCTATTGCCCTCAATCTTTCCCACCATTAGGCCCTTCTCCAGTGAGTCCTTCCTTCTCATTAGGTGGCCAAAGTATTTGAGTTTCAACTTCAGGATCTGGCCTTCTAAAGAGCAGTCGGGGTTGATCTCTTCTAGGACTGACCGGTTTGATCGCCTTGCAGTCCAGAGGACTCGCAGGAGTCTTCTCCAGCACCATAGTTCAAAGGCCTCAATTCTTTTGCGCTCAGCCTTTCTTATGGTCCAACTTTCACAGCCATACATTGCAACTGGGAAAACCATGGCCTGGACTATATATGTACTTTTGTTGGCAGGGTGATGTCTCTGCTTTTTAGTATGCTGTCTAGATTTGCCATAGTTTTCCTCCTTAAAAGCGTCTTTTAAGTTTAAGTTTTGGTCTTACAAAGACCAAAACGTCTATCCATGGACTTGAAGATAGTTATTTCAGGTGTGTAAGGCTTTCTGCACATCTTCAGTAAAAAAGTGAGCAATATATTTTCCAGAGGATTTAATTCCTCTTTCAATTTGTTGTCTCTATTACCGATTGCTTTTGAAAAGATAATTGGGGTGGGGTGGGGGGGGGCGGGCGAGATATGAATCTCAACGCAGTTGTCAAAAACTTGGCAAGGAATCTTTTCAGCCAGTGAAGGAAAGCTCTTTCTCTGGTAGGTGTAGTAACGTGCTGCTGAGAAGTAGCAATCACTCCAATGCCGTCCTACCAAGATTGGCACCCTTAGGGGCAAAAGCAAGCAGGAAAATCAGATTGCGTCTCCTGGAAATTCTGTTTGCTGAATCTTTTTGTTTGACTGCAGGACTGGAAAGCAAATCAATTTCACGCCAGAGCTATAAAGGAGGGAGGGCTCTTTCAAATACTGATTAATGCTTCATTGCAGTGTTATCCGAGTGCTTTCCTGTAAGCTGCCCAGATTCCTTGCGGTTAGGAAGCATATAAGTGGACTAAATCAGGGTTCCTCAACCCCAGGGCCATGGCCCACTATTATTTGCAACTGGACTGCGTGAACGGCGGGCCAGCGCACATGTGTGTGCATGCACACCTTGACTCATGTGAGTCAAGCTGCGTGTGCATGCACATGTGCGCTGCCCCCCCACTCACGCAGCCCGGTTCCCCTCTCCCCCCCCCCAGGCCATCAACCCACAAAGGTTGGGGACCGTTGGACTAAACCAGTGGTTCTCAACCTTTTTAATGCCGCGACCCCCAACCGGTCGTAAGTTGAGGACTACTCAACTGGTGCAGCACCGTTTGCAGAATGGGACTTTTGGCAGGCTCAGCAGGGCAGAGACAGCCTGGACAATTCCTATTGGCTTTCAAAAGCCAATAGAATAAAAGGAAGTAGCACAGCTAAGGAATAGGGGTAAAAAATGGCGGACTGCGTTGTTTGGCGACCCCGTGAAATGGTCGTTCGACCCCAAATGGGGTCCCGACCCACAGGTTGAGAACCACTGGACTAAATGCATAAATAAAATCAAGTTCAGATCAAGAGAAATGGGCAAGCTACATTTGTAGACGCTGTTATTTGAGGAGCACCACATCACTGAAAAAGCGCTGGCCGAAACTCACCTGTGCCTCAAAAGTCTGCTTGGTTTCGTGAGTGTTCCTCTGTCCCAATCTGTCTCCTGTTTGGAATTCTAGCTCACGGTAAACTCTCCTTTCTTCAGTAACTTCACCTGCTCTTCCCCGTTTCCTGCCCGCTCTACCGTTACTGGCGGTCCTCAACTTACAACCATTTGTTTAGTTTTAATTCTAGAAACCTTAGCTTGAAGTTAGGATGGTGGTAGGTGACTTACATCCAATCCTTGCAGTTATGATCGGAGCACACAGGCGTATAATTTGAGTGCTTGGCAACCGTCATGCATTTAGCTTCTGCAGTCACGTGATCGCCGTCTGCAACCTTCCCAGCCAGCTTCTGACAAGAAAAGCCAAAGGGGAAGCTGGCAGGGAAGAGACTGCAGTCCTAGTCCTGTGGTGTCTTGCTTAACAACCCCAGCAAAAACGTCATAAAGTTCGGTGCGGGTCATGCGACGCCTCACTTCACCACCAATTTTTTTTTCCAAATCCCTATCGTGGTCCTTCAGTTGAGGACTACCTGTAGCTCGTTGTCTTGCATTACTTCCCCAGTACCTGAAGCAAGGCCTGTTCAGGAGCCAACTGGTTTCCACAGAAGGCTGAGCTGTAGATAAAGGAGGGAGGCGGTGCCTGGTACAGCAAGCCCGTAGCCGGAAGTTTGGGCAGGTCCGCTGCCTGCAGAGCTGCTATTTCCACATACTGCCCCTTCAAGGCCACTCCTGAGAGCAAGGCTGAACTCGGAAGCACTGCACCCGCTGCGGTCTGAGCTGGAGAAGTAGGGGCTGGGCTGGGCTGGAGGTACAGGTGCTGGGACCTAGGGAGCAAGAATTCTGGTTCGGTTGGCAGAAAGAAGCTACGTATTTGTGAGCTGACCCTCCAGGTCCTCAACCAGGAGGGATCGGTGCTCCATCCCCACCCCGGGTCCACCTATCCTCCACTCTCCCGCCGGCCTGTACCTGTACGAGTGCACAGATGGGGTGCTTGGACGGAAGTTGCTGCCACCACTTGCGCCGTGCAGCTGGGACTCGAGCTGGGCGTTGGAGAGCTGTAGCCAGAGGATGGATAAAACGCCGTCAGAGGACAAGGATACTGGTTGGCAGCACAGATGCCCCCCATCCCCAGCAGCACGGGTGATTTTTAACTGGTCTGCGCCCAGTGCGCCATCCCCACTTCTGTTCCAGGAAAGCATTCTCCCTCCTATTCTGCCTCCCGCCTGCCAAGATAGCTACCTGGTTCCCATAAAACAGCTCCGGGTACAGGCGTGGCCCCTGGCCCCTCTCACCTGCGGAGAGAAACACCCATCAGGCGCCAATCTGCATTCACCGAAGAGTCCCTCCCCTCCCCAAACCGATCTCTCCCCCTACCTGAGAACATGGGAGCGTCTGCTGGGAAGCTATGCAAGCAGGACGAGGCGGCAGCAGCTGGAGCTCCCGGGAAAGATCGAGGCTCAAAGGAACGACTGGGAGGCATCTCGGGGGATGCCCTATGGAGGGGAGGGGCCGGGGGAAGCAGCTCCCACTCTCGGGGAGCAGAGGCCAGCTGTGGAGAGAGCAGACAGGGAAGCTGTTGGGAGGCAGGATGAGTCATCGCCGGGTTCTCCAGCTCCCTCTGATCCAAACCAACTGAACCCATTTTTATTCCATTGCTACGTCTATGCCAGGGGTGTCAAACTCAATTTCACTGAGGGCCGCATCAGCATTGCAGTTGCCCTCGTGTGTGTGTGTGTGTGGCCAGAGCGAGTGTGGCCTACTGGGTGGGTGTGGATGGAGTGGGTGGGGCCTAATGGGCGGGCGTGGCCAGCTCTACATCGTTCGCATCAAGGGTGCCTGCGGGGGCCTGGGCAGGAGTGGGATAGATCTGAGGGTCTCTGGCAGAAGGGGGTGGGACCAGGGCAAGTGCCAAGGCATGGTCCATTGGAGGAGCCTCACTGTTCCTCTCAGGCCATGCGTGGGGGCCTGGATGGTGGTGCGGGCTGCCCAGAGCCCTTGGCAGCAGAGGTCAAATGCCCAGCCTGGCCCTCGAGCACTTGTGGCACCAAGCCATTTCCAGACGGCCTTGTGGAGCTAAGACTGAATGCGTTTCAGCATAGATGGCCACCACAAAATTGTACATTGGCTCCTGACTGGCTTGGGCCAGGGCCAAGGCAGCAGGGGCCATTCCCTCACTGTTTCCAGGATGGCCTCGCAGGCTACATGAAACCACTTCACGGCCCGCATCCGGCCCCCGGGCCCTGTGTTTGACACGTCTGGTCTACGCAAACCTTTAACAATCAAATTCAAGCTATATGTATCAGGGAGCGCACGCTGCGGCTTGAAAAGTCCTGTGGAGCTCCTCTTGGTCCCTGACTGTAGCATATGCTGCTAACCCCCACTTACCCCTTCGGTGAGTGCTTGGTGCAGCTCTTCACCTGCTTTCGGGACTTCGTTCACAATGAAGCGAAGGTCAGCGTCCTGAAAGGCCAAAGTCCCCAGCTGAGGTCTGAGCAAAGGACTTTTTCAAACAATAGCCTATGGCAGGGATCCCCAACCCCTGGTCTGTGGACCGGCACCGGTCCGCAGCATGACAGAAACCGGTCCGCGCAAACAAGTGAAGCCCCATCTGCGTGTGAAACCAGGCCCCCTCCGGTCTGCGAAAAAACCCTCTCTCTCGACGGAACCGGTCCTTGCTGCCCAAACGGTTGGGGACCTGTGGCCTATGGCCAATCTGGGATGCAGGTAACCCGGGCGCTCCCCGTTTTCGCACCTACCTTATCGCTGGCACCAAACTGGATGGGTGGGCAGGCTCCTGGGGGCTCCAGTTGGGGGCTCTGTTCAGGCTTCAGAACGCCCAGGCCCTCTGTGCTCTCCTTGGCCTTCTCTGCCCGCTGGGAGCGCTCAGTGCCGATCGCGCCAGGGGGAGGGTGGTCTCGGGGCAGGGGATCGGGGGAGCTGCTCACCTGTTGCAGTGGGGAAAGTCATGAGGCAGACCTTTCTAACCTCAGCCGGCAGGCAATCTGGAAGCCAGCCCCTTGTTCAGCGAAGAGGTGACGTTTTCAAGCGGCCATAGAGCTATCTAGGCTGCGCGAAAACATCGCCTCTTCCCTGAATGGGGTGATCGCTTGCAATTTGGACAAAGGCTCCACAGTACAGATAGTCCTCGATTTAGAACCGTGATTGAGCCCCAAATTTCTGTCGCTAAGAGACACTTGTGAATTTTGCCCGTTTTACGACCTGCCTTGCCACAGTTCTTCAGTGAATCGCTATAGTTAAGTTAGTAACACGATTGGTTAAGTGAATTTGACTTTGCTTAGTCAGGTGGTCGTCAAAGGGGATCACGTGACCCCCCCCTTGGGACACTGCAACCATCATAAAAATATGAGCCAGTTGCCAAGCATCCAAATTTTGGTCATGTGATCAGTGGGACACTACAACAGTCATTAAGGGTGAAAAATGGGCACAAGTCACCTTTTTTTTTCAATGCCACTGTAACTTCAAACCGTCACTAAATGAGCTGTTGCAAGTCGAGGACTACCTGTACTCACCTCACAAGTTACCCAAGGGACACCCAGCTACTCCTCACAAGTTCAGATGAAGGTGCCCTGATCTCCACTCCTTCCACCTCCACTGGAAAAATGACGGAGACGCAAACTGGCTTCAACCAGATCAAGGACAGAATTATCCCATGAAATTTCTGATGCTCAGAGAAGTGATCACACCGGTGTCTCTGGCAAGACTGGCTTCGTAAGGTCGTCTTTCTTGAAGCTCCCCCAAAAGGGAGAATCTTGAAAGGTGAGAGCTGGCAGGCTTCGGAGTCAGATGTAACGCGCCAACCCTTAGAAACGCTTACTGCAAGTAAATCTGACAATGCCTTACTTCAGGGCTGCAAATATTTTGTAAAAGCAACAGCTCTGCCTCCATCATTACACGCCAAGCATCACGTCACTTAACTTTATTTAGACAGATGTTTCTACACTTTAGGATGCAAAGACGAGCACAGAGAGGTGAGAGGTGATGTCCAGCAATTTGCAAAACTAGAAAAAAAAAAAGTTCCTAGGAGGAACGTGGAGGGATGCATAGGGCCGATGCAACATATTTAAAGGTCCTATTTAGCTGGACTACAAGGGCCTCCTAGCAATGAACTATCTCCTCATTACTTGACTAGTCTACTGCAATGAAGCTACCCCGATAACGTAATTGCTGAAAAACGTAGCAGCCTGATTATACTTTTGCCCCAGGCCCTGTATTGTTTATCAAAAGAGGTTTCTGGCTACAATTCAAAGTGCTGGCTTCGACCTTCATAGCTTGGGATCTAGGTACTTGCAAGGCCAACTTGCCTTATCACAGTACCTGAAGCAGCAAAGGTAGAACATCTGACTAAAGATTGAGCCTAATTGGGGTTAACTAGAGCAGAGTAAAAATAGAGGCAAGGTGTCTGCCATGTCCTATAAGCATAGTTTAACTGATTGTGTCAGAAGAACAACACAAATTAAGACCCAGATGGCAGAATGTTTACAAATATAACTCTTGTCAGAAGCCATCAAGGTCACTCTTATTATGGCAGAGGCAGAATGAAGGGTCAAGTATCAAACATTTGCAGCTACCCAAGAATAAATGTTGTACCTTCTTGTCCTTGAGCAAACTGGAGTCTCTGGTTGGTGGTGGCCTCCTCCTCTGTTCCTTTGTGTCCGTTCCTTCTGGATCAGTGGCCAAGGTGTCATCCTTACTTTTGCCAGTGGCTCCACCCTGCTTGGTGGCGGCATCCGGTGTGGCTTTCAGGCCCCCATCCGGAGAGCTGCGTTGGCTGCAGGTGGCCGAGGAGACCTGTGAGTCACTACTAAGGTCCACACCGCTGTCAGACAGGCTCATCTGAAAGAGAGGCCAATGAGATTCAGGAGGGGATAGGAGGGTTTAAGGATTAAACGGAAGCCGAAAACAATGTCTTCCCGTCATAGAGCATCACAGTCTGGTTTAGAAGCATCCCTGCTTCAGACAGGAAGGTGGTGCAGAGAGTGGTGAGGATGGCCGAAAAGATCATTGGCAGTTCCCTCCCTCCCATCCAGGACATAGCACAGAAGCGTTGCTTGAGCAGGGTCCGCAAGGTTGTCTGGGACACGACACATCTCCTTCATGACCTGTTTTCCTTGTTACCTTCTGGGAGGAGGTTCCATGGTATCCGAAGCAGAGCATCCGGATTCAGTCACAGTTTTGTTCCATACACTATTAACCTTGTGAACTCTAAAGCTTCCTCCTTCCGTTATGTATTCAAGATGGAAAGTGATTAATATTTATATGTTACTTATATGTCAGGGTGTAGGTCTATGCATGTGTTGTGTATAGTACGTTTAAATGTGCGTTATGTGTTCCCTTGAAGAGCAAGCAACTACATTTCATTTTTAATGTGTGCCATTGTGCCCACAGTAAAAAACGACAGTAAAGGTTTGTTTATCTATCTGTTTATCTATCTGTTTATCTATCTGTCTATCTGTCTATCTATCTATCTATCTATCTATCTATCTATCTATCTATCTATCTATCTATCTATCTATCTATCTATCTATCTATCTATCTATCTATCTATCTATCTATCTATCTATCTATCTATCTAGTTAACATCGGTTCTGCTCTCTCACGCACATGCCTCCCCACCCCTTCAGCAGAGATAGACCAGCTCTCACCTCTGTACTTGCAACCTCTTCAAAGGCGTTCAGTGGCTCAATCCATGGTTCTACAGAGGCAGGACGGTAGCTTTTCCGGGAAGTGTCTGGTTGAACGAAGTACAAGGGCAATTGTGTGTGGAGCTTCTCTACAACTTTTAAGAAGCCTTCAAGAAGGCTCACCTTATCCAAATTTAAGACTTGTTCCAGTTCGTAAGAAGTGTTTGTTTATTTTCAACCCACACGAATGTTGCCATACATCTGATGCCCAAGGGCCATAGATACTCCCTGCCTGCTCCTTGCCAAACACCTGTCCAGAATGCTCAAAGAACAGCTGACAAAGTAGACTTTAAAAAAAAAAAAGTCTATAAAGTCTATAAAGACACACCTCTAACTGGCATGATCAGGTTTGTTCCGATCCAAAGGATGGCCCATCAGTGCTAAAGCTGCCTGTATACACTGGCCACCAAGACATCACTTCAACCTCAATCCTCCCCTCTTTCTTTCCTTTCTCTTTCCTCCAATCCAGCGGTTCTCAACCTGTGGGTTGGGACCCCATTTGGGGTCGAACGACCATTTCATGGTGGTCGCCAAACAACGCAGTCCGCCATTTTTTTCCCCCTTTTCCTTAGCTGTGCTACTCCCTTTTATTCTATTGGCTTTTGAAAGCCAATAGAATAGACTCTCTTGAATAGAGTCTAATTCTATTGGCTTTCAAAAGCCAATAGGAATTGTCCAGGCTGTCTCTGCCCTGCTGAGCCCGCCAAAAGTCCCATTCTGCAAACGGTGTTGCACCAGTTGAGTAGTCCTCGACTTACGATTGGTTGAGTAGTCCTCGACTTACGATCGGTTGGGGGTCGCGGCATTAAAAAGGTTGAGAACCACTGCTCCAATCGAATGACTTACTAGAATTCAGACGGTTCCAGATCTGTGGGGCTAGGCCTTCTGACACGGGCACACTCCTGCTGAGAGTCTCCCCCGGTGTCTCTTCTTTGGAGGCTGCGAAACCTGGCCCGCCGGGAAAGCTCAGGGGCTCCTGTGAGAGGTGGGGAATGGTACCAGCGTTATCCCTAAGTGCTCAAGCCAAACGCTTGTCTCTCTTCCTCATTTTTGTACCAGGGGGAGAAAAACCTGCTTACCTGCTGCAAAAGATCTTGCTTGCGAGGCCGTTCACGGCGTTTTGCACCAAAGCCACTTCCTGTGCCAGATTCCTTCAGAGAAGCACCGCTGGAGCGGAGAAGCTGGTTCTTGTCCAGGAAGCAGGAATCTGAACGAGGGAGAGAAAGAGACAGTGAGTCCAATCAAACCAGAAAGAATCAGGCAACAACATTCAAGAGGATGAATAAAACTCTATATACAGAATACCAGAATTGGAAGGGACCTTGGAGGTCTTCTAGTCCAACCCCCTGCCCAAGCATATACCAGGGGTAGGCAACCTTGGCTCTTTTATGACTCGTGGACTTCAACTCCCAGAATTCCTGAGCCAGCATAGCTTAAACCTGAGTTTAAGCTAGGCTGGCTCAGTTTAAGAGTTAAAACCTGAACTCTTCTTGTTGGAAATAACGACAGAAAAATACGACAAGGGAACAATCTACCTGCTGCTACACATCCTGACTGCAGCTAGGCTTGCTTTTGCGCAAAAATGGAAGAGCAAGGAAATTCCCACAGAGGAAGAGTTAATACATAAAATATCAGCATGTGCGGAAATGGACAGGCTCACAATGATATTAAAAGACAAAAGTGGATCAGTTTATTATGAAACCTGGGATAAATTTTACCGCTGGAGGAATTTGAAGACGACGGTCGGGATTAAAGATGAACGTTAAGATAGAAATATATGTTATTTTAGAATCAAGTATTGTATATAAAACTTAGATGTATATGTAGAGATGAAGAATTGATTGTAAAAAGTGGAATAATCTGATAAGAATGTATATACTGGAATGTCACGTTAAATCCAATGTTGGTTTGTTTTTAACTGTATTATAAACAATATATATATATATATACATATATATGTGTGTGTGTCTTTGGTTGTTCGGGTTTTCTCCCGCGTAAAATTGGAAGTGTCTTGGCGACGTTTCGACGAAGTCCCATTCGTCATCTTCAGGCTGGTGTTTTCAGCTTGGTGCTTCGAGCACCTTGCTGCTCGAAGCACCAAGCTGAAAACACCAAGCTGAAAACACCAGCCTGAAGATGACGAATGGGACTTCGCCGAAACGTCGCCAAGACACTTCCAATTTTACGCGGGAGAAAACCCGAACAACCAAAGACCTACATACAAACACCCGCGAAAACCTCAGAAAACATACATACATACATATAAATATAAATAAATAAATAAAAAGAGCCCCACGTTACCTGTACTGCTGCCACTCCTATTCTCAAAGCACCCCAACGGGAGGGCTGAAGCACTCCCACTTCCAGATCCGAGGAAGGACGGCTGAGCCGGGCCAGGGGAGGCGGGTTTTGTGTGGCGGCTGCCCAGTTCAGCTAGAGCCTGCTGGATGCCAGCTGGGTCACTGTGAATGACGCGATCCAAACGGTACACTGTACTGGTAGTGGGAGCAGGAGGAAGGCTCAGGCCGGGAGAGTGGTCGTCTGTGTTTCGGCTAGAGGGGAGCAAACGGTGGTCGATGGAAACATGACGAAGCAGAAGGCAGAAAAGGAAGGAGTGTCCACACTAGGCCACCCTCACATACCCTCCCTTCCATTTGGGGCCAAAGACTTCTCCCCCCCATGCCTGTGACAGATGAGCCCCTTGCTCATTTCTCCCTCCGTGGGTCTTGACTCAAGAAAGGGACTTGTTCTTGATCCAGCCTCTCAGCCAAAGGATTTTTCCGAACATCAAAAATAGGATGACAAACTGGCAAAGGGCTACGGATGTTAGGATAAATTCTTTGAAAGGGGAATGGATAGCTTCAGAAGGGCTCATTTTTTTTTGGGGGGGGGGCATATTCAAGCGTAAGACATTTTGGTGCTTATGTTGAAGGCACCGATGAGGTGAGGACTATCTGGTTACAGCAGTGTTTCCCAAACTTGACAATTTTAAGGCATGTGGACTTCAACTCCCAGAATTCCACAGCCAGCAATGCTGACTGTGGAATTCTGGGAGTTGAAGTCCACATGCCTTAAAATTGTCAAGTTTGGGAAGCACTGGGTTACAGTTAGCTTTTGTCAAGATTATTCTGGAGCTTAATCAATGAGGAAAAGGATTGAGGACCGTGCTCCATAAAAGCATTCCTAAACAGAGCCGAGGCTTTCAAACGTGGCTACTTGAACTGGACATCAATTAGCTGTTGTGGTATTTCAGCCACTAGGAATAACCAGGCCTGGCAAGCAAGGCTGTCTACCGAAGAACACGCTTGTATTTTACTGTGGGACTAGGGGAGACAGGTGGAATAGTGAGAGAAAGAGCGTGTCTCTGAACACTCTTTTTTGCTCCTAATAGAAGGAGATGCTTTTCCCAAGCGTGGTAACCTTGTTGAGGTTTTAATTTCTTTGCACTGACATTCGTTACACGTTACAAGCTTTTTAATGCTTCTACACGATGTAACGTTTTTTTAAAAGATAAAACAGCGCAAACAAAAACTGCAACTGCAGCTTAACTGAGCGTGAGACACACAACCGATCGCTGCCGATAATCCTTTCACCAACCCCATAACCAGCCAGGTAAGGTTGGATTGCAACACCCATCATTCCTGGCCAGGACAACCAGGCTGCCTGGAAATACAATGGTACCTAAGTACGCAACTGTGCTTTGAAACTCATCAAATTTGGTACCCAATGCATTTTAACGCAAAAATTTTGTCCCGATACTGCAGTGTTTCCCAAACTTGACAATTTTAAGGCATGTGGACTTCAACTCCCAGAATTCCACAGCCAGCGTTGCTGGCTGTGGAATTCTGGGACTTGAAGTCCTCATGCCTTAAAATTGTCAAGTTTGGGAAACACTGCGATACTGCTTGTTTGGTACTCAACGCACAAGCTAGAACTTGTCGGTGTCGGCTGCCTTGTGACACACTACATTATTCTTTATGGGGGAAAAAAAATCTGTTTGGTCCTCATTGTTTTTGGTCATCCCTGCGCCTCCTGGAACCAATTAACGATGAGTACTCAGGTACCACTGAAATGGGAAATGTAGCCCAACAAAGCTTAGGACAGCAGCTTAGCTGGAAATGGCGGCGGAGGCTACGCTGGCTTAAGTCAACCTGGACCTTTCAAATCAGAAAATCCCACTTGAATTCAATGCTTTGTTTTGGGCTCTCCTCTCACCCGCTTCACCTAATGTAGGATTCATCTCCCACCCACCCACCCCCCTCAGGACTTGCCTGCGATTCTTGGGAGAGGGCCAGCTTCTTTTATCCCCTCCGCTGCGACCGCTGCTGTTCCCTCCACGGCCAGCTTTGCCTCCTCCCCCCGAGCCAGGGTTGGAGCGCCGGTTCTGTCGATCCATGCCAGGCCGTTGGCTGGAGAAGCTGCGTTTGGACATTTCCTTCTTCTGGGCTAAACTGAGCTCATTGGTAGAGGGACGCCCCCCGACGGAAGGCACGGTGGAGCAACCCCCTTTCAGGAAGGCAGTGGGGGGAGGTCCGCCAGGCGCCGGCTCTTTCTCCCCACCGCCGCGGCGCTCTGTGAAATCGCTGCTCTCTGAAGCCGTCTCCCACTCCTCATTTGCCTGGTCAGAGTTCTGGTTGGACAAATCCGGAGACTTGGTGCCAGCCACTCTACGGGCCGTCGATTCCTCCGGGACGGGAACAGAAGGGGCCGGGGAGAAAGGCTGACCCGCTCTCTGCTCACCGTTGAGGCGGGCAGCGTTCTCCCGTTCCTGTTTCAGCCTCCGGAATCGAGGTGGCTTGTCCTGTTGCTGAGAACGGCCGTGGCGCCGTCGCCGAGGTGTTCGGTCAAAGCTACGATCGGAGTTGGGGCACAGGGGAGTTTGTTTAGGGGAGGCCTGAAAACCACCCGTATCTTCTGGGGTCATCGGGGGAGGTCCCGGGGGTGCTTTTTCCTTCACTGAAGGTTCCAGAGCCACTTCTTGTTGCTTTTCTGATTTCTTGTTGGGTTGGGGCTTAAAGGGAGGGCTCCAGCCGCCAGGGGGAGCACGGCCACCTCCCCGGCCACGACGGGACGGTACACCCCGGGGAGTGAAGACACGCCCACTACGGGCTCCTGGATCTGAGAGGCGTGGAGGCATCTTGTCAGCAAATCGAGGCAAACCGGGGTGCTGGGAATGGGGTGCTGCCGTCGGCGTCACTGGTGGGCCTCGGTTACGCTGGCTAGGGGCTGGTTCTTTGGTCATCTCCTTGTCTGAATGGGCCACATCGCTGGCACTCTCATGCGTCTCACTTCCTGTCTCAGACCCCCGCTGACGTCGCCGTTTCGGGATCTCCTCATATTCTGATCCTTCACTCCGCGTCTCGCTGGTGTTGCGAGGACGGAAGTTGGAGCCAGGCCCCGTAGATTTACCAGGCCCATCATCAAGTCGATAGAAGGGCTCACGGTAGCTACGGAACTCTCGGCTTCTTCCCCGGCCGCCTCGACCACGACCACTGTAAGCACCCCGGAAGCCCCGTCCTCGGGCAAAATATTCTCCTCGCCCCCTTGCCCGGCCACGGCCAGCATAGCCACCACGCTCGTAAGGGCCTTCTCGCCGCCGGCGGCTTGGTGACAGTGTGCCCTGTTGTTGCTGCTGCTGCTGTTCTTTGGGTGGCATCACTGTTCCACCATTGACCACTGGCTTGGCTTTGTTCTCCTTGCCCGGTTTTGGAGGCTCTTTAGGTAGTTCCGGCTTACTACTCACTGCCTCTCCACTCTCCTTGGCCTTTCCTCCAGTGCGCACATCGTCTGCTTCATCTTTTATCTCCTTAGGGGGCGGCGGTTTCTTAATGGGTCCAGCTCGGCGTGGAGTCTTGTCTCCAGAAATGTCTTCAATTTTCCGGCTGCTGCCAGGACGAGGACCCCAACGTGTCTCTGTTTTGGACTCACGCCGTGGCTGCTTGTGGAATTCATGCTGCTGCCGCGGTGGCTTTTCAACCCGCCGTATTATTTCCTCTTTGACGGGGGTCTCCTCTTTTGGCTGTTCAGAGGGAGGCTTTTTAGCTACTACGGGACGAATGACCAGAGGCTCCACTGATTTGACTTCTTCTGGGAGGTCCCGATGGAGCAACTGTGGCTCGTCTTCACTTTTGCGAGGTGTCTGGATTTGGGGCTCTGGGCGTCCATTTCTGTTCACTTCTGCCGGTGCTGCCAGAGGCATGCTAGCTTGCCAAGGCCCTCCTGGCCGTGGGGACTCATCCATGGGGAAGCGATGCAATGGTGTAGGGTTGCCATTTTCTGAGAAACCCTGGTAGTTCCCCATGTATGGCTGAGGGGTGACAGCATCGCGGAGGCGAACAGGTGGTGTCTCACTCCTGAAAAAGTCATCAAGCATATATTCTATTACAGAAGTCAATAAGTGGTTGATTTCTGTAATAAAAGTAGTAGTATTCAGTAGTACACGAGAAACTGCTCTAAACTCGATTGTAAAAAATCTGGAATGTCTTGCCTGAGTCAGTTGTCCCAGCCATTTACTTTCAGAGTTTCAATTACAGCTTAATTTCTGTGGACCTCACTCCATATTTAGGAGGCGTGTATTAAGTGCACTAGCACGCTTACTGTCCCTGTCACGTTTTTATTTTATTTTGTTTGTTCAAATTTGTAATTTCTGTTTGACGAATAAAATTAAAAAAAAAAAGTGGCAGCCCCAAGCAGTGCCATCTGCCTTCCTCTGTCTCTTCCTCAACTCTCTAGTTTCATGCAAGAGGTGTAAGGAAGGGAAACGGAGATTCAAAAACTGATGTCTTTGGGGAAGAAGCATACAAGTGTGAATTTCCTTCATTCAAAAGGACCACACTTCCTGATGTGGTTCCACTAACAAAAAAAATCAAGTTACCATACAAGGCAGGATTATTAATTTATCTGCCTCCTCATTCCTGCATCCAAGCAGCCCAAAAATCTTCTAAAGGTTCCTCACCGTAACCCTTTCTCCTCGTCATCCTGTTGCCGAAGCGATCCTGCTGGAAGCCGTGAGTCAACACTAGAAGGGGCATTGGTGAAGACATCTCCAGCCCAGGCTAGCTTGGGATCAACAGGTGGCGTTCCGCGCTCGCGAAGGATGGGAGGATGGCGGTCAAACTGCTCTGAATTGGAGCCCCCACTGTCTGATCGCTCACGGGGCAGAAGACCTGAGGGGAGAGAAAGGGCAGCAGCTGTACACGAATCAGATCTAATTCCCCGTGTAGTCTTCTAAATCAGCGGTCTCCAACCTTTCTGGCTTTGTCGACTGGTGGGCAGGGCGAAGAGAGGATGATTCCACGTGGGTGATGGGTGAGCTTGTGCAGCTCCTTTTGAGCAAATGGCGGGCACCTGTGCCCACAGTTCACACAAATGGAGCCGCGTGCGCACGCTCACCTGCTACATGCGCAAGTGAAGCTGTTTGTACATACACCTGCTGCTTCTGTGGCCCGATAGTGGGCTGCAGCCTGGGGGTTGGGGACCTGTTTTAAATCCAATCACTGCACCATGAGCCATGTGGCGCAGTAGTTTGAATGCTGACTGCCGGCTGCCTGCAGTTTGGCAATTCAATTCTCACCAGCTCAAGATTGACTCAGGCTTCCATCCTTCCGTGGTGGGTAAAATGAGGACCCAGGTTGTTGAGGGGGCGATATGCTGACTCTGTAAACCGCTTAAAGAGGGCTGTAAAGCACTGTGAAGCGGTGTATAAGGCTAAGTGCTATTGGTATTGCTATCTTCCATTGGATTTAACTTACCCACAAACCAACATTTGTTGCACTGGTACGTACCAGAGGGGTGTACACCAGGAGGATAAAAATCCATAGGGGGACGGCCCTGCATCATGCGTGGGTCCATGTAAGGCGGGATCATCATCCAGCGAGGGTCAAAGTTTATCTGAGGCATTGGCGGAGGCCGTCCAATGGAGCCTGGGTAGATGCCTTTGGGTGGAGCCTGTGCCTGAGGGGGTGCCGACGGCTGCTGCTGTCCAGGTGGCCCCGCCTGAGGATGAACATTGCCCGAGGGGCCCATAGGAACACCTGATGCCTGCTGCTGGGTAGAGGAAGACAATGGAGGCTGGACCTGGCTTTGTTGTTGCTGCTGCTGCTGCTGCTGCCACTGCTGCTGCTGTTTCAGCAACTGCTCCTGGGAGGGTAATGAAAGCATCTTTTACTACACAGCCCTCAACAACTGCTCCTAACCAGAGCCTGTCAGATCTGCCATCAAACCGCTTTGCTTCACTTTGACAGCAGTCTAATATAAACTGTGGGGAGAGTTGGGAAGATATAGGAACGGGGAATGACAGGAACCGGAGGTGCCCAACCAAAGACACCAAGGATGCCAGCCTGGGAAAGGAATGCGAACGCCCACGAAAAGAGGTGGCAAAATGTGGAATTGTTACCAAAACACCTAGTTTGAACCTTATTCGATATCACCAAGATGACTAAATGCCTGTTGGGACAGGTCTGACAGAGCTCCCACTTGGGCAAGCAACTGCTGGATATGTTGTTTCGGTAGCCGCGAGGACATCAGCAAGTACTAAATCCTTAATCAGAGCTCGACCTAACAAGTTCTACTGGCTGTTTCTTCTCAGACTTCTCATACTCTACCTGCTGTTGCCGCTGGAATCGAGGGGGTAAGGACTTCTGATATTTTGAGTAGCCAAGGGTCTGAGCCGGAATTGGCTGGCGAGCTGGGAGAACCGTCTCTCCCTTGGCCTCCACCTTGGCAGAGATGGGCACTGCTGGAAGGACAGGTCCAGGTAAGGCTGGCTGCTCTTCCTTCACTTCTGGAACTTCCTTGGGAGGAGGGGGTGGAGTCACAGGGGGTTCAGCTGTGGTGGAACGAGATGGAAAGACAGGAAAAGGGTTGCCGAGTCCCACACATTGACCTGTAACTGGTGACGGTGCATCTATGACGCACGTCATAGATGACGCGCCGTGTCATTTTTGGTGACATAACCCACGCCTCTGGATTCTCTGGAAGTCACGCAAGAGGGCCCTGCTCTTGAGTGGCCTCTGGAGCCTCCAAAAAAAAAAAAAAAAGTACCCGTGAATGGAATATGCTTTCCTGCTTCTTTTGGAGTTACATGGTCACTCAATAAGCATTCTCCAGCTTCCAGCCTCGTGATGCCTTAGACAGGCATTTTGAAAAATATTTATAACTATGTAAGAATGTATTTAATAAATTTAAATAATTTAATTCAAGTTGCTATTCTGTTAAGAATTGTTGCTTTTATGGGGTGTGTGTGTGTGAGACACACACACACACACCCCAGCAGACTCAAGTTAAACATTTTCTGAATTTTTGACTGCTGAGCTCAAAAGGTTCATCATCACCACCACCACCATCATCTTTGCCATACTCTATTCACTGCAAGATGATGGCCTCTTCCACATGTTTCCAATCAATGCCACTGATCCATACGGTCCTTACAGCTTATCTTCCTGAACATAGCTTTCTCTCTATACATAGGCTTTGACGTCTCAAGATCAACCAGGAAGGATCTTTTCAACCTAACTTTCTCGCTTGTTAAAAAAAAAAAATAAGAATTTTTCCTGTATTGGTATTAAGATGAGCTCTCCTGCATTGTTATTCATTTAAATCTTTGCAAATTGGCCATTTGATGTTACTTTTTTAGTTTAAAAACCTCGTGATGCAGGATGGCTTGTGACATGTCCAAATTAAGTAAAATATAATTCTGTTCTCTCAGACTGCAACAGTCCGGCGTGGCCAGAAATAGGTCATACATTGGATTTTGAAGAGGTCTCTTTTAAAATTTGGAGAGAATTCATATGCAGACAATGAGAGTATTACGAAGAAAAAGCAGACCTTCTCCTCAAATCAGCTATGCGTCGACTATCTGAGAAACCTTTTTCCACTTCTGAGCAAAAAACTAAAAGATCGATTGATGCTGCCTTTTGTCGTGTCCTTGACTAACCAGCCTCTCCATTGCATTGCAAAAGATTCTGAGGGTTTCTTCTACAGTAGCCTTAGCCAACCGCTATGCGCACTTAAACACCAAAAGCATAGTCTTACTAGCTGGGAATGATGGAGAATGTGGCCCAGTGGTTCTCAACCTGTGGGTCAGGACCCCATTTGGGGTCGAACGACCATTTCACGGGGGTCGCCAAACAAGGCTGTCTGCCATTTTTTCCCCCTTTTCTTTGGCCACGCCCCTGGCACCCGGTGATGTATAAGTGGTTGGGGGTCACCACAACATGGGGAACTGTTTTATGGGGTCGCGGCATTAGAAAGGTTGAGAACCACTGATGTAGCCTAACACACTAAAAGATGCCACTTTGCGGATGGCTGCTCTGGAGAACGCTTGTAGCCAATACTCTCCTGCAAGAGGGAGGGGATGGGAGCTGCTGGGAAGAAGGGGCTCAGGGAGGCAATGAGATCCTGCGATATTGGTGGCAACTAAGGGGGCGAAGGAAAACACTGGAAGGAGGAGGGAGGAGAATGATCAGTGGCTAAATCATCAGGAGAGCTGCTGAGGGGAAGAGAGAAGAGTGCAGGGGACATGCCCCCTGCCTCGCTCTACTCACTCGGCCTGGATTTTACTTAATCTGAAATTTATATCATCCCCCATTATTCCAAATTTTATTTCTACCGATTCAAACCAGGACTGCTGGAATATGACCCTTGGTTCCAATTTGAAAAAAAAAAAAGAACACTTCCTCCCAAAAGATTAAAATACAAAACACCAAAATATTTTAAAAAATGAAAAAAAGAACCCCACAACCAAAAAGACATTAACAAAACAAAAGTGTCTTTAAAAAACAAAAACAAAACCTAACACATATACACATAACATCCTCCCTGGTTGAATGCTTATTAGTATAATACAGCAAGGTTGGTTTTCCCACCCCTTGCCAAACAGGCCAAAAATACTTGTAAACTGTTAAACTACTAAATCTACTTACAAACTGTTATAGCCTATAAAGTCCAGTGGTGGCGAACCTATGGCATGCGTGTCAGAGACGGCACTCAGAGCCCTCTCTGTGGGCACACGGTCCATCGCTCCAGCCCCGCCTCCCCCTGTGGCCCCCTCCTCACCAGCAGTCCCCCTAGAAGAGAGTTGCTCCCGGGCGCAGCCCGCGCAGCCAAGAACATGGCAGCCAGGCAGCAGGGACAAGACTCCACCCTCGCGCCCCGTCACCCGCAGATGGCACGGGCGGAGGGCATGGCCATCATGGCGCTGCTGGGCCGCCTGGGCAATCTCTCCTGCGGTGGGCCGTGGAAGCAGAGAGTGTCTCGGCGGGCGGGTGAGGGTGGGGCAGAGTGGGGGCGGGTCAGGCAGTTTTTGGCCACTTGGTCTCTAAAAGGTTCGACATCACTGCTATAAACTATATTATCAATAAAGTGGTTAACAGAAAAAAAAACCAATAATAACGAAGATTATGTAAGAATATACCAGCAATTAATATTGTGAACAGTGATAAGAGAAAGACAGGGTAGAAATTCCAAAATCCTCGGTTATCACCCCCCCCCCATTTTGCACACACTGTATACATTGTGAGGGCAATTTCACTGGCCCTTTGCCTAGCCCAGGGGTAGGCAAGCTTGGCTCTTTTATGACTCGTGGATTTCAACTCCCAGAATTCCGAGCCAGCCGTGCTGAGGGGAAAGGGAGAGGTTTCCAAGCTGAGCCACGCTGGCTCAGGAATTCTGGGAGTTGAATTCCACGAGTCATAAAAGAGCCAAGGTTGCCTACCCCCGGCCTGGCCTCTCAGATATGCTTTTGTAACACTAACAGGAAGAAAAAGGTTACCAAGAGCAGCCGAGTCCAAGTTGATCCCATTGCTGCTGTTGCCGCCCCCGCTGCTGAAACCGGCAGCAGCGTTGTGAGGTTTGTTAGTCAGAACCAGCTCCTCTTTTTTTTCTTCCGGGGAGCCTGGGGTAGCCAGTGGACTGGGGGGCACCGGGATGGGGGGCTGAGGAGTAGGAGTAGGAGGCTCTTTGGGAGGCTCCGGCTTCAGACGCTTGTCCGGAGTGCCAAATTTCTCGTCCAGTCGCTTGAGCTTCTCGGCACAGGCAGCTCGCCGTTCCTCTTGCATGCGCCGTTCCTCCTCCTCCCTCCGACGCCGGGCACGCTCCACTGCAGCAGAGATCTCCGTCGAGGACTGCTTTCGGCGCTGGCGCCAAGCTTCATCCTCATCCTCAGGAGGAAGTGGCCGCAGTGGGCGGTCCTGGAGGGAAGAAACGGCCTTAGACTCACAACCAACTACAGGTATGACTTGGTTGCTTAGTGACTGAAGTTACGATGTATCCCCAAAAACTCGGGATTTGAATTTCTGATGGCTGTTCCCCTCTGGTCACATGATTGCATTTTGGGTACTCAGAAAACAGTCCACAGCAGTGGTGGCGAACCTATGGCACGGGTGCCAGAGGCGGCACTTGAAGCCCTCTGTGGGCACACGTGCCGTTGCCCCAGCCTTGCTTCCCCCCACGACCCCCTCTTCTCCAGTAGCCCCTCTGAAGGAGGGTCACCTCCGAGCGTGGCCCACACGGAGCAGCGCAGCCAAGGACATGGCAGCCAGGCAGCGTAGACAAGACTCTGCCCTCACACCCCATCATGCAGTTGATGCTGCAGGGCGCAGGCAGAGAGTGTGGCTGCCATAGCGCTGCTGGGCTGCCTAAGTGATCTGCGGCGGGACCTGGAGGCAGTGAGTGGTCCTATGGGCAGGCGGGGTGGAGGATGGGGGGCAGAGCAGGGGCGGGGCCAGTTTTTGGGCACGTGGTCTCTAAAAGGTTCGCCATCACTGGTCCACAGATACTGCGGTCATCCTGCGGCCATCAGGCTGCAATTTACGGGGTTTGCCGGAAACTGGGGTTTACGTCCGGTTTTCAGCCAAAAAAAAAAAAAAAGTCCCTTGTGGACAATAGGCTTGCTTTACAATTGTGTTCACTTAATGATAAAGTAGTTCTAAAATTGGGTGTGATCCTGTGATAACCCACCTAATAACGGCACGACTTAAAGCATCATTCTAGGCTCAATTACAGTTGTAAGTCAAGGACTACATCGAGCAGGAGTGTCAAACTGCCGGCCCACGAGCCGGTTTCATCATACTGAAGCCGCACCACCCCACTGCAAAAAGAGCCTCCATAAGTCGCGACATGTCACATGATGTGGTGAGTTTGACACCCGTGACGTAGAGCTTCCTTTTTTTAAATAATTTTTTATTTTTCCAAACTCTCCCCCATACATATACCGTGATATTTATCAGATGTTAACATACATTCATATATAAGATACTTTTAATAAAATGAAATAAATACATACACGTGACTTTTGGTGTTGCTCGCCCATTTCCCCTTTCACTGTATCCACACTCCTTCTTCTCTACCTTCTTTCTCCCTTTCTTCTCTTCCCTACTTCCCTCTTCTTCCTCTCCTCTTCTCTTTCCTTCACCACTCTCCTCCCCTTTCTCCCCTTTTCTCCTGACGTAGAGCTTCCTTTCCTTAGTCCTTTCCCCGCACATTGCACCCTTCGGTTGAAGACAGAAGCACAATCCGGTCTATGTTCTCAATCCCTGGAGAGATAATGTGCCAACCCTCCACTGACTCACCGGGAAATCGTTGGGCTGCCCCCAGTTGCCCCTGTTTGGGGGTGGAGGGGGCGGAGGGGGCGGTGGACGGACGGCAGGGGAAGGTGGCGGCAAGTCTTTGGCGCCCTCCGCAGGACGTGCGTTTTCAGTCCAGGCTGTTTTCACAAGAGATTGATCCTCTTTTGGAGTTCCAGCTTTCTTTGTCTCGGCGCCCGAGGACTGGGTTTCAGGACCAGAAGTTTCATCATTGCTACAAAGAGAGAGACAGAGGGAACAGTAAAACAGAGCTTTGGAGATGGTGTGCACACCAGGCATGCCCAGTTAATGAAAAGGAGGACCAAGGGGAGGTGGGGGGGGGGAGGCGACAGGACGGCAGTGTTCATATCCGGGAGGCTGCCACAAACAAGGGGGGGGGGGGGTTGTCAACCTATTCTGCAAAGACCCTGAAGGCAGGACAAGAAGCACTGGAGGGAAACTAATCAAGGAGAGAAGCAACCTAGATACAGGTAGCCCTCGATTTACAACACTCCACTTAGTGACCGTTTCAAGTTACGACGGCACTGAAAAAAGGGACTTATGACCAATTTTTCACACTTATGACTGGCTGCAGCATCCCCAGGGTCACGTGATCCAAAATTCAAACACTGGACAATCGACTCATATTTGGGACGGTTGCAGTGTCCCGGGGTCCTGTGATCCCCTTTTGTGACCGGATTCACTTAACAATCGTGTTTACTAATTTAGCAGCGGCAGTCACTCGCTTAACAAATGTGGCGAGAAAAGTCGTAAACTGGGGCAACACTCAACAAATTTCTCACGTAGCAACATAAATTTTGGGCTCAACTGTGGTCGTACGTTGAGGACTACCTGTATAGGGAGAAATTTTCCGACAGTGAGGACAATTCATCAGTGGAATGGCTTGCCTTCTGAAGTTGTGGGTGCTCCATCACTGGAGGTTTTAAAGATGAAATTGGACAACCACTTGTCTGAAATTGTATAGGGTTTCCTGCTTGAGCAGGGGGGACTAGAAGACCTCTGTGCTGGACCAGTATAACTCTGGCCAGAGCATATATTAGCTTAAGATCTGTATGTTAGAATGTTTGGTATTTATAGGGTTAAATGCTGTTTCCTTAAGAGATGGCTTATGGGTAATGTAGCTTATCCAGTTAAGTGGGAGGAGTTTCTAAGTTTATGACTGTACTTCCTGGCTTTGTGCCTGTTTGTAAAAGAAAGCTCTGCCTAACCAACCATGCTGCATGCATAGACATCGTCTGTAACCACGCTAGCTAAAGCTGACATGAAGGAATTACTGTTTTTACCTACGTAAAATGGACAAATGTACACATCCGGACGCATCTTCAGAAAGTAAGTTCTGCTAAGAATTCCTGGAATAAATATTTGTTTTATAACCATTTTCGTTGAGTTAACTCTGTCTGGACTTGAATTACAAAGCAGCTTACTTCAGGTTCCAGAACAGCATAGGTGGCACCATGCTCAATAGTAGTAACTGTGAGAGGGACCTCGGAGTCCTAGACAATCACCTAAATATGAGCCAGCAGTGTGCTGCAGCTGCCAAAAAGGCCAACACAGTGCTAGGCTGCATTAACAGAGGGATAGAATCAAGATCACGTGAAGTATTAATGCCACTCTACAATGCCTTGGTAAGGCCACACTTGGAATACTGCATCCAGCTTTGGTCACCACGATGTAAAAAAGATGTTGAGACTCTAGAAAGAGTACACAAAAGAGCAACAAAGATGATTAGGGGACTGGAGGCTAAAACATATAAGGAACGGTTGCTGGAATTGGGTATGTCTAGTTTAACGAAGAGAAGGACAAGGGGGGACATGATAGCAGTATTCCAATATCTCAGGGGCTGCCATAAAGAAGAGGGAATTAAGCTATTTTCCAAAGCACCTGAAGGCAGGACAAGAAGCAACTGGTGGAAACTAATCAAGGAGAGAAGCAACCTAGAACTAAGGAGAAACTTCCTGACAGTGAGAACAATTAATCAGTGGAACAACCTGCCTCCAGAAGCAGTGAATGCTCCAACACTGGAAGTTTTTAAGAAGAGACTGGACAGCCATTTGTCCGAAATGGTATAGGGTTTCCTGCCTGAGCAGGGGGTTGGACTAGATGACTTCCAAGGTCCCTTCCAACTTTACTACTATTACTATTACAACCTCCAAGGTTCCAAGGCCCCTTCCCACTCGTTATTCTGCTATTCTCTTTGCAGCTGGGGCAACCAGCTACAAGAAGAGCTTTGACTCAAGTACTCTTGAGATGCAACCACTTGGGAATGATTTTCCTTGGATCTCACACGGCCGAGGGCTGCATCTCCACAGTGTCAAATATGAGCAGAGGTACTTTTTAAAAAAACCTTCTTTCCTACAGAACTGGGGACCAGTTCATGGGAAAACCCATGCCATCGGTTACCGCACTGCCCAATTCTTACCGGCTTTCAGTAGTTTCTTCATCAGACTCTTTCCCGTCTTCTTCATCACTGAATTTTAGCTTCTCAGTGTAGTCCACTTCTTCATGGGCTCCTGGTGAGAGAGGAGGGGAGAGACAATGAGACCGAAATGCCAAGCGCCCCTGGAGGGTTGGAAACAAAGTGCCTAATCCAGCAGCCATGATGCGATCCTTCCCTCCAGTTTACCTGCCCAGCCCTCGTCGTTTTCCTGGTCCAGCTCATCAAATTCTTTCAGGTCGTCCTGCTTGAGGACGGGGGGCCGGCTTACAGGTTCCGAGGTGCGCGACGGAGGTTGTGCGGGGCGAGGCCCTGGGAGCCGCTGGAACCTGAGAAGGAAAGAAAGTTAAGCGAGAGAATTTAAGCGCCGCTTCTGCTTTCTGCTAGCCAAAGACATTGGAAACCCGGGAGAAAGGTCAAAGAGTCAATGGTTATCCAAAAGTATCTGAGTTCAGATGTTCTCCCGCCCATATAGTGGAGAGGCAGCCTTATTTATCGCTAGTGCCTGAGCCACCACAGCCTATTGTAGCTCACGTTTCAAGCCAGACTGTGAATAGAACTGTGAATTCTACCAATTTAGAATTTACCTCCGATACCCATTTAAGGGTTGGTTAATCAGCTGTGTAATTTTTTTATCTGAATACTGGGAGCAAAGTAAGCAATTAGAGAAGTGTGTTTCCTTAACTCAATCATGTATTTTCCTAGGACAGCGGTTTTCAACCTGTGGGTCGGGACCCCATTTGGGGTCGAACGACCATTTCATGGGGGTCGCCAAACAAGGCTGTCCGCCCTTTTTTCCCCCTTTTCTTTGGCCACGCCCCTGGCACCCGATGATGTATAAGTGGTTTGGGGTCACCACAACATGGGGAACTGTATTATGGGGTCACGGCATTAGAAAGGTTGAGAACCACTGTCCTAGGACTATGTGCCTGCCATAGGAGCCCACAAAAGGGGCACCTCATTTAACACAGCACTCACAGATTGAACAAGTGGTCTTAGGCCTCCTCTGAAACACCTCTTTTTCATTGTGGCTCTTAATAGCTGCACATCCCTTTCACTTCTCTATTAACGATCGAATCTAGCTTTCTTCTGTTTAAACGATACAAACTTTATCATTATATCTTCATTTGCCTTAACTATTCTGGAAATTTAAAATAAGTGCTTTGATCAAATGGTCTGAACAGTTTCAGAGTCCCTTTATTAGACCATAATATTATACCAGAAAGATTTCAAGCATTTCACTTTTGCTTCTGCTAGAGAGCAAATGTCCTCCTCAAGCCACATTTCAATTCCCTTTACACATAACCCTCCCAAAATCTCTGATTTACCTCTGTGCCTCTGCTGTGGGGTAGCGGTAAGGTCCCTGTGGCCCATACGGAGGTGGGAACGGGAGATATGGGGGATACATCTGCAATTGGGTAGAGAAGGAATTCATTACTGGAAAATTCCTCAATACCCCCCCCCCCAAAAGCTTTCTAATGAAGCAAAAAGGCTCATCTTCCACAATATACTTACAAATGGCGGCATCATCCCCCGATAGGGAGGGAATTGAGGCGGGATGCCGGGCTGCAAGCTGACACCAGCCCGTCCATCCTCAGGCACCAGCTCCCCATCGGTGCCCCGCCCACCTCCATCCCGCCAGCTGGTTGCATCTGCAAGAGATTTATCAGAAAGGGGGGGGGGAATAAATGGGAAGAATGGGGAAAGAGCCCTTTTCAATGGTTTACCCAGAAGTAGATGCCTCTTTGCCTCAGACCTCAGAAGCCGCTGTCACTTACTCTGGGGGCGGAGGTTTGGTCCGGGCCCATACGACGCATCGGTAGTGTCCTTTTCTTTGCCAGGTTTGTCCTGGTCGCCAGCCGCCTGCAGGGTCGGAAATTCCTCGCGAGAGAATCGCGACAGTAGGCTTGATCCCTTTCCACCTTGACACCAGGGAAAGAAAAAGATGGTAGAGACACTCTTGGCAAAAGAGCTCCATCCCACAAAAAACGGGGGTGCTTTACTTGCCTGAGTCGGAGCATGACTTACCATCGCCTTGTGCTCCATGGGTAACGCTGGCCTGTGCCCAGGACTTTACCCCGCTTGCTACCGTAGGGGGAGTCTGAAAGAAGGGGACAGGATGAGAAACACAAACTAAAAACAAAATCTTGATGGCTTCCAATTATCCAGGGGCCTTAAAAGTGTAGCTAAACATGAATCCCAGTATCTAGATCAGAGTTCCTCAACCTTTCTGGCTTTGCGAACTGGCGGGGGAAAGAGGGATTGGTTCCGAGCGAGCTGTCAGCAAGCACGTGTACACACGCAGCTCCATTTGCACTAGCAGCGTGCATGCATGCTTGCTGCTCATGCAAATGGAGCACGCGTGCACGTGCTCGCCCGTTTCCGCGGCCTGGTTGCAAACATCTCAGCGCCCACTTGGTGATCCCTGATCTAGATCATCTTTCTGTAAAATGTCAGTTTAATGATGGACATGCAGGAGCTAGAATGGGATTTCGAGAGTTCAGGATATCTTGGTTGGGAAAGACTGATCTAGTAGATCACACTAGTTCCTTCAAGACAATAAATTTTCTAACATCATGGTTAAATGTAAAATTGATGTGCTAAAAAAAGTTCTAGAAAGCAGAAGGGTGAAGGTTAGACTTGTCCAGGAGTTATTTACTCAAGCATTCTTGCATCTTGTAATGGTTACTGAGAAACTCATAGGAATGAATGTTGTTTAGACACAACACTAAACTACGTTCACTTTAACAAAAGATTCAGGCTCATGAGCAACTCTTCATTCTTTGGGACATACACAGATCGGAAGCTTTGGTTTAGCCAATCATAGGCAAGCATTTATATATAACCAGGCACTAAAATGTTTTTTGATTGTATGAGGTGCAAACCGGCTCATTATTGCTCAATATTACACATGACGAATCAGGTTGCTATGGTTCGTCCACATCACTGCCCCCTCCTGTATAAATTACTGCAACGTGTTCTACGTGGGGCTGCCTCTGAAGTGTACTCAGCAGCTGCAGCTGGGGACTAAATGGTGCAGCTCATCTTTTGGCAGGTAACACTTGCTACATGCACACCAAGTGGGGCCGCAGTTCTCTCTATTGGTTGCCAACAGGCTTCCAGGTCCAAGCTAAAATATTGATTTTGATTATATAGCTATAGGAGACTTATGTACATGCTCTGCAGGAGATCCAGGAATCAGAGAGAGAAAGAGGCTATGGAAAATACCTTCGCCTAGGTAGTACTTTAGCTTCTGACCTTTCGGACAGCTGCTGTAACATAGCTAGCTCAGACAGCTTTGAGGGGTTAACTTTGTTTATTGTGTGCATAACCACAACAATAATGTTGTTTGGACTATGAATTTAACACTAATCCATGAACTGATGACCTTAACAGAAAACAGCATGGACCTTCTGCTGTATGATACCATTCAATTCTGCTGTATGATACCATTCAGGTATTTGAAATGTGCTCTATTAGCCACCCTTTTCACCTGTCTTTTCAAAGCAAAACATTCTCATTTTTAAACATCTCTCTTCACAGAAAAGATCATCTTCACAAAAAAGCCTCCCCGGAGTCAGTGGCCACTGCTTTTGTACTGCTGCCAAGCAATTATGTGGACTTGTTCAGTCACCAGACGCCAAGGTTCTTTGGAAAGAGTTTCTGTTTTTACCCATCTTGAGATTCTTTTCGCACATAACACTACACAATCTCCCCTTACCATCGCTCTGGATTTATTAAAATCCACTTTTCTGAAATTCAGAATACATTTTGGAATAGTTTTAGCTTCAGTTAAAATCAAGAACTTCAGCATTAGTCACTTCCTTCACTCCCTCTACTACTTGCTCTTTCCTCGTCTGTCTTTTTGAAACAAGAGTTAAACCATCATTTATTTTAAAAATACTTACAGAATTTGATGTAGCAGTGTGACTCATGAACAACGCTAAGCCATAGCCATATATTGCAATTCACAATGTATATGTTGGTGAACATGCGATACTATACTATGCCAAGCCACACTTAAATGTTATCCTTATTGCGATAAATAAGGCTCAAAAATAAGCAAGTTTAAACTGGTACGATCATAGTTTGTCTTTAAATCTTTCAAAACTCACTTGAATGAACTGAAAATGATGCCTATAACAACTTAAAACAGTTCTACCACCCTCAAATTAAAAAAAAACATAAAATCCTAAAATTGGGTGGTTTATTCTGCCTGCTACACTGAAGTCTAAGCACAATTATTTATTCAAGAATAAGCCTGCACAGAAAGCAACCTGTACAATTCAAATGGAGCTAAGAACAGTCTGCCTTGCTTAGAGACACCATTTTCACTGTAATCAGAGCAGGGTGCAATAAAGAAGTCCTGCTGAAAGATTGCCACCTTCTATAAAGCTCCAATACATAATGGCTGTGAAAAGAAGTGCAAAACCTATGCTGCCTGCACTCTGCTATTCCTCTTAGGAGTAGTCGTCACACCTGGAAAATGCTTTCAAGACTAGCTGGACTTTCTATCTGCTTGTTCTGCAGGACTCCAGTCATCAGTAAGGAAGTGCAAATCTACTGATCAACTTTTTTTTTAATTGCCAATTTTCTCCACCTCTGCTCCTGCTGCTTTATTAGGAATGCTACATTCTTTTCAAAAATTGGAATAACATTTAGGAATCCCCTTCACATTCAAAGCCTCCCAGATTCCTTTAACCTTTTGGCAGGTAAAACAGAGAAAGCACCTCTTGAGGGAAAAAAAAAAAATTGAAGTCAAAAGAAATCCCTGATCTTCCTTGCAATTGCACCATGAGGATCTCTTCGGTTCACGCATATAATGACAATGAATTGTTCAATAGCTCCTGTGTGGCAATATGGAAACTCACTGACTGGGAACAACATGTTTGAGAAGAACTCCAGAACATTCTATTGCCTCTCTGGGCTAAGCATGCAGCTTTAAAAATTATCTCTCAAACTGGATACAGTTTGAGGGAACAAGCCTGTCAGTTGGATCAGCAGTTGCTTCCAGTTTAGACAATTTACTTCCAGAAATTCTCCCCCCCCCCCCACCACAGAGAATAGCATAATCTGGAGGAGATCACACAGGCCACAGAGGGAAAACAAATATTGGAGAAATCTTATTTTCCAGGTTAGGTTCCTAAACTAGTCAATTTGGTACATTCCTAGCATTGCATCACCTCTCCAGTCAGTTATAGCAGAGCCAGTTTTCTGATACAAAAAAGACCTAGGCCCCTGTCTAAATTGTCTATAGGCCCCGAGGGCTGGCTGAGAATTGAAGCCCAAGAGAGAGCTGGTGTAAAATTATCACCTAGGTAGAGCGTGGACATGCATGCTTGTCAAAATTTCTATTCAATCTTTAGGGAGGCAGAAATTGCAGGAACTGCATTCAATCAAGTCTTGGCCCAAGTCCTTTTTTCTGACAAATAACTGCTTCCCATTGGAAGAACGGAAAAGTAGTCACATGGTGGACCAGTGAACGATAAAAACAGGGAGAGCTGATATATCAAAGATGGACAGAGTGAGGAATAATGAGTAAGAGAGGCTACAGCTAGAAATCCCAGATTTTTTTTTTTTTTTTTTGGCCAGATATAGGTTACAACTAGATCAGTGGTTCTCAACCTGTGGGTCGGGACCCTATTTGGGGTCGAATGACCATTTCATGGGGGTCGCCAAACAACGCAGTCCACCATTTTTTCCCCCTTTTCCTTAGCTGTGCTACTCCCTTTTATTCTATTGGCTTTTGAAAGCCAATAGAATAGACTCTCTTGAATAGAGTCTAATTCTATTGGCTTTCAAAAGCCAATAGGAATTGTCCAGGCTGTCTCTGCCCTGCTGAGCCCGCCAAAAGTCCCATTCTGCAAACGGTGCTGCACCAGTTGAGTAGTCCTCCACTTACGACCGGTTGGGGGTCGCGGCATTAAAAAGGTTGAGAACCACTGAACTAGATAGACAGAATAGTCCAGGAAAAAAAAAAAAGAAAAGAAAAGAAATCTGGCTGAGTGCTTCCAGCCTCCCATTCTTGCCCCAAATTTACCTCGGGGGCTGTTGGGGGTCGTTTCGGTTGGTTTGAGGCAGACGTCTGTGTAGCCGGCGGTGACTGCGATTCCGGCGGCTGAGCTGTCGAGGCATCGGTACTAGAGGGAGAAAAAAAAAAAAATAGGCCCAGAAATAAATAAATTAAAAAACAAAAAGTTAAACAGTGCAAGCTTGAAAATGGGTACAGACGCCCCCACTGGCTTCTGTCTCGCCTTACCTCTTTGGGTCTGGCTGTTCCTGCTTGCTTGCCCATCCTGTCCCGTCTTTCGGCACTAGTGAGACGTTGGGGTCATTGCCTTTGTTCTCTGCTTTTAAGCTTGGCAGGTTCGCAGGGGGTGGCATGCGTCGGGCAATGGCAACCTTACCGAGACTCTGCAAGCCATGGCGGGGGGTTACTGCAGGGAAGCGGATTTCAAAGGTTAAATGCAGCCCCGAGATATCTCGGAGCAGTTTGACTGTCCTGATTCACACCAATTGTCAACTGGACTTTTGTCAATCCCCCATTAACCGGCTACAATAAAGAGACAGCTGCTCAGGGCGCTGCGAGTACCATCAGAGTTTCAGAGATAAAAGCAGGTTCATCATGGCAGCTGCCTCCTCCTTTGAGAGCAGGACGGGGAAGAAGGTACACACGGACCGTTTTACCTGTGGGTTTCTGGATCTCTAAGGACTTGCCCTTGTACGTATCAAACAGGTTGAGCGACGAATACTTTTTTCCATCCTTCCCCTTTGCTGTTTGCCCCAAACGATCTGACATTGCGCTGTAAGGTCATTGAGTACGATGGTTCCTCCTGGCTCCCCGCGAAACGTGCCTAGGTTGGACCAGGAAGAAGGAGACTAAGAGGAAGAAGATGCAGCAACGTTGCTTTTACCTTTCCCCATCAACCAGCAGCTATTAAATTTAGTAGCCAGTTGACACAAGCAGTGCCAGCTTCAGGCTAAGGCCAAATTAACACGGGCCAAGGACACCAAAGCTTAAAAAGGACACCGATGTTGCCCTTCCTTCTGAAATCATTCTAAAATGCAGATCACCACATTGGTGGGAGATGGCGCCATAAATGTGGCCTGGGGGTATCATATTCCCTTGAACTGGCACTTGATACAAGGCTTTTCCTTACACAACACTGAGGCTTGTCATGACAATGTCCAATTCTTGATATCCATTTGCGGGAAATATAATTAAACACTTTTATATGACTGCCCATCTCACTGAACATGACTTGGTGGTATATACTCAACAATTAAAACAATGTCACAGCTATTGAAACACTTTAAAAGTAAATAGACGGTGGGAGAACACCCAATCTAAACACAATACAGCCATCATGTAGGTTCCCCAAGGTTGCTGGAAGAATCACATTGTGAGGGCCATCTGAAAGGCTAAAAGGGACGGGGTTAACTCATCCTGGAAGGGAGAGGTGGGAACCCCAGCAATAAAGGTACATTGTCTCCATCCTGCCAGATGGAATTCCTTAGCAGTCAAGAATCACAACAAACGTTTCCTGCTGGACTTGATGAGGCAGGGAGATGTGATCTGCAGTCCTTTAAGTCAGTGTTTCCCAAACTTGACAATTTTAAGGCATGTGGACTTCAACTCCCAGAATTCCACAGCCAGTGTTGCTGGCTGTGGAATTCTGGGAGTTGAAGTCCTCATGCCTTAAAATTGTCAAGTTTGGGAAACACTGCTTTAAGTAATGAGGACCTGTAGGGCATTAAAGGTCAGAACCAGCATCTTGAATTGTACCTAGCAGCATATTGGCAGCCAATGCAGCTCGCAGAATTTTGGTGTGACTTGTGCTGTCCCTAAAGGCATACAAGTGTGCAGCCACATTCTGCACCAGTTGAAGCTCCTGAATACTCATGTATCCACATGTATCGTGTTTCCCTGAAAATAAGACCGGATCTTAATTTTTTTTTTTTGCCTCCAAAAGAGGCACCAGGTCTTATTTTCAGGGTAGGCCTTACCTCACCTTCGGCATCGACAGCCCCACCCAGCCGGTCCACTTTTTCTGGGGCCGAAGTTCTGCAGCTGCATTTGGGCCTGCATTTTGCAGTCAGGCCTTTCCAGGCCTCAGCAGCCGAGTACCAAGCTATGGATTCAATTCATAGCTTGGTGCTCGGCTGCTGAGGTCTTGCAGTCTGCAGTGGCCTTCCGGAAAACCCTGTGACTGGGAAATGCAGGCCTGGCTGCAGAAGAGGCCTCAGAAGAAGTGGGACAGCAAGGAGAGGCTGGCTGCAAGGTAAGTGGGTGCGGGGTGGGTGGGGCAGCTCCAAACCCCCACCCCAGCTTGATTTTTAGGTGTGTGCCTCGTCCCCAAGCTAGGGCTTATTTTGGGGATTAGGCCCACCCCCCAAAATCAAGCTAGGGCTTATTGTTGGTGTAGGCCTTACTTTTGGGGAAACATGGTAGTCTGCATTGTAGTAATCCATTTTGGAGGTGACTAGGGTGCGAGTGACTGTGAGCAGAACCCCGTGGTCCAGGAAAGAGTGAAATTGGCACACAACCTAAAGTCAGGACTGCCACCTACTCCTTGAGCAGGAGTCACAAGTCTAGAAAGACACAGGTAGTCCTCGACGTACAACGCCGATTGGAACCAGAATTTCCATCACTAAGCAACGTAGTCGTAGAGTGTGACCATATTACTTAGTGAGGGCAATCCTTTGCAGTCCCAGTTGCTGTTAACATAATCATCGTGTGGGGCAACTTTCTGCCAGCTTCCCACAACCAAGTTAGTGGGGAAGCCGGTAGGAAGTTGTGTCAAGTGGTTTGGAAACAGGCTGGCAGGCAGGCAAGAGGCTGCTGCCAGGCAGGGAAGGGTGCAAAGGAAGGTGCAAGGGTGCCTGGCAAGGCTGAGGGATGGTGTATCGGAGGTGGGGTGGGGTGGGGGTGGAGTGTGTGTGAATGGCCAGTGCAAGTGCAGAGAGGCTGGGGAAGGATGTGCGGGTGGGGGAGGCTTAGCTCAGTGACCTTCCCTGTTGGCTTCCCCAGCACTTCCTGGTCAATGAACAAAATGATTTTAATTCGAGGACAACCAGTAATGAACAAAGGAAAAATAGACGTGTCCCAGGACGAGGTTGCAGGATCCAATCTGGGTCTGTCACTGGGACGAGTTTTTGTCTTCCGAGCTTTCGGACTCGTGCTGGAGCCCCCATCCTCAGGGAGCTGCTCTAGCACATACAACTTCAACAGGCACCACATACATCCCCCACAAAGAACGGCACACACTCTGGTAGAGGGATGTTCCCTGAGGATGGGGGCTCCAGCATGAGTCCGAAAGCTCGGAAGACAAAACCTCCAGTCCCTGTGACCGACTCAGATTAGATCCGGTAACCACCAGTAATTTCTTTGGTATCCCATTTTACTCCACCTATGTGCCTTATCAAAGAAAATTCTAGTCAAGAAAATTTCACTTAAAGAATAAAATAAGCATGGTTGTGTGGCCAAATCCTAACCCCCACCCCACCCCAGGGCAACCACATTCCTTCACTATCCTCCTTTCCAGCTCCGTTCTCTGCATGCAGGGCAACAAAAAGAAGTTTGTGGGACTAAATAATAATAATCAATCTGACCTTCCAACTTCTCAAAAGATCTCTCAAAGTTGGAAGGTCAGATTGAACTGTTTTGTTTTGTCTGTTGCTGCCCTGCATGCGGTGTGGGAGAACAAGCCGGAGAGAAGATTAGTGAAGGGATTCTTTGGGGAAGCAAGGGGAGATGGGGAAGGGGCTGCTCCGGCCGCCACCTCACTCCACCAGCATCAGGGCATTGCAGGCCGGGCAGCCAAGGATACTGTTGGGGCTTCGTCCTCCACCCCCTCCCCACTAAGTGGCCGCAGCATGGGTGCATCGCTCAGCCTCCTGCTTTGTTGTGACGGTGAGTAAGGAGGAGAATCAGCTTCGTCCTTCATCCCCCATCGCCTCGCTTACTAGCCGCAGCACAGGTACATTGCTCAGCCTCCTACTTTGTTGCGGTGGCGAATAGGGAGAAGAAGTGGGCCGGTGATCCTGCATGGGGCTGCTGGAGCCGCCATCGCAAGGCCAGGCAGTTGTCGGCACATTGATAAGGGGCCCTCTGTCAGCTGGTCAGGGGTGTGTGGGGCAGCGCTGTATTCCCCCGCCTCACTTCATCCTCAAATCCCCCCCCCCCCGTCAGCAGCAGACAGAATGGGCGGGCGGCCAGCTGCACAGACTCTTAAGTAGGACTTACTTTCGGGCTAGGGATTATATTGGCACTGGTGTGAAAATTGGGCTAGGGCTTATTTTCGGGGTAGGTCCTATTTTCAGAGAAACACGGTATAAGAGCTAGGGGCTGCAACTCAAGCCCTCCGGTTATGCTGTGATGCCACTAAGAAGGGCATCACTTATTTCTTCAGTCAATATTTTTGGCTGAGAAGATTAGGGTGCCAATGAGAATGGGCTTACTCCAAAAGACAAACCATTCTATTGTGGTTTTTAAACCACTGCAAAACAAATGGGTCTAAAATTTTATCATTTTACTATACAATTTCAGTGATATCATCGTGGGATGCCAGATCCATTCAGCCAATGGATTGCCCATCTCTTATTTGAAATTAATGGAATCAATTTTCCCAAAACACCTATTACCTAATTATTTAGCGGTTTTCCTGAATTACACGAATCAAACAAAGGAAATGGATTCAGATCTTTTTGGTCCAGCACCACTGTGACACTTGCTCATAAAACTCTGAGAAGAATCAGACCTGAAATTGATTTTGGAAGTCATCTAATCCAAACCTGTCAATGCTACAAACCCATCATTTTTCCATATGTGTACAGGCTACACAGGAGCCTGGAAGGTATTCTATAAACATGATTGGAAACTTCTATTTACCTCTGTGGGAAAAACCAGAATTTGCAAACTAACCAATTATCTTAGCTTGCATTTCACACTGAATTCTGGTCCCCAACCTTTTGGGCACTAAGAACTGGTTTTGTGGAAAAATTGTTCCACCAGAGGAAAAAACACCAGAGGTGGTTTTACGTGCTACCTAGATCAGTGACGGTGAACCTTTTAGAGACTGAGTGCCCAAACTGCAAGCCAAAACCCACTTATTTATCACCAGGTGGGCGTGGCCCACTGGGTGGGCGTGGTTGTGGTGGTCATGAGACTGGGTGGGTGTGGCCAGATTGGGCATGGTCACCTCGATGTTGTTTGTGGGGAGGGATGCCTGTGGGGGCTGGGCAGGATTGGGGGAGATCCAGTGGGTCTCTGACAGGTGGGGCGGTGGGCAGCAAGCTCGTCCTGTAGGGTGAGGTGAGGCAAGGTGAGGCAGGGCGGGGGTGCCATTGTCGCAGGGCAAGGTGAGGCAGGGGCCAGGGCGGCTGCTGGTTGACACCATTGGCTCCCACACACAGAGGCCAGCGAGCGCATGGGGGTCAACAGTGTCCGTCAGCAGCCACAGCCTGCCGGCCCCTCGACTGGAACACTCTGGGGCTCCGCAGCCTGCCGCTAGCAGTTCAGAGAAGCCACCTCTAAGCTGGATGGATGGCCGACAGCTGAGTAGGTGATGCAGTGGGTCGTGTCCAGGAAAAGGAGAGCATGCGAGGCCAGGAGGGATGGGACGGGGGAGGGAAACCAGCCATGCTGGGATGCATCCGGCCACGTGGGACCTCAGCGAGTTAGCGGGTGGCTGGTTGAAGAGGGACAGTTGCTATCTCTGGGGCATGGCACGTGTGCCCACAGAGAGGGCTCTGAGTGCCGCCTCTGGCACGCGTGCCATAGGTTCGCCACCACTGACCTAGATAGATCCCTTGCACGTGCAGATGAAACTTTGCTTATTTACTACTCAGAGTAGCTACTTTATTCAGATAAGAACAATAATGATTTATAAGTTAAACAGTTTATTATACCTAGTAACATTCTTGCCTTCTGATACTTTATTACAGTATTTTCCATTATGGTGGAAGATCCTAAGAATATGAAATATTCAGCTGTGCGATTGTTAGATTCAATTGCTTATTTGCTAATAGCTAATTAAAACGATTAGGTGCTTGTAAATAACCTTTGACTGGCATCCCAAGGCCATTTCAAAACTGTTCCACAGTCTTCCTGGTTGTAACCCATACATTCTCATTCTGTAAACCTCTTTTAACACTATCATGTCAATAATGGTGCCTTTACACAAAATATTCAGAGAATCTAATTTCTTGACTAAGAGAACTAGCAAATCATATATGATAGTATTTGTGTGGTCATTGTAAACTACATTACTCAAGATGTAATTATCAGGATTTCTCCAACCAGACAGTGGTTCAGTATTCAAGTGAAGTTCCATATTCCATGCATGTAAATTCAAATTACTAAAAATATGACAGAAAGGATTGCTATTTCATTTAATATCTAATTAAATATTACCATCTCAGACATATAAAGATTTTTAACACAGAATATTCTCAATCCCATTCTTCATTTTAAACCAGTTATACGAATCCTGGCTTTTACAAACAACTCTACTTATAAGCAATCAAAATTAAATATTTAAATTTGCATTTGGATTGATCATTTATTAAACCTTTAAAATCTAAAATTAGATTTAAAAAACATGCAACCCATCAATTCCACAGAGTCTAGCAATTGAGAAGCAATCAAGTAAAAAATTTGTACCATATTTGATTGGAAAATATCTTAGGCACTGCCTTGCCTACAATGCTACATGATACAGTGGTTTAGCACAATATCTAAATCCATCTCTCTATCTATAGTTTGTCTTATTATTTACAGGCAAATATATTATTAATTCTATACTTTATACAATGTTTGCATTGCATCCGTAGATATATCCCTTTGTAAAATTCATTTAATTCTAGATTTCTGTTGAGAATCACAAAACTATTTATTTTTCTGCAAATTATATGCTGCTCAGTTCCTTTTTTTGGGACAATAATATAAATGAAAAAAGGAAAAAAACTGAAATCAATGACATTTGTACTGTATTTCCTCAAATGATTTCCTCCTCCATCATCATAAATCAGCCGAGAATTTGGCACATCTATTTTATTAATCTGTATAAATTCCAAATGTTCATTTTAAACCACAAAACTAAATTGGTGTTGTACAATTGCATGCAAACATAATTTAAGGGAAAAAAAACCCCACAAACAATACTGACTTGCACTTATCCTAACCCACAGCATTTGGTAGCCGAGCCCAAGTATCTCTAAGTTACTTGGTGGCACATTTTAATGGCACAACCCTTGGTTAATTCTCTAAAGTCAAGATCAGCAGACTTGACATGAACTGATGCACAAGGACTCAGTGACAGGTGCTGGATTGAGGGCAGAGAAGGACAGAGGAGTCTGTCTAGGACACCGAAACATTTGAACTTTCACTTGGCAGGAAGCAGCAATAAAACAAGTTCAACAGCAACAATATTGCTCAGCAGGAATTCAGCATAGACAATAACGATCTCAGTGAGGGTAGGGGTAATTGGCCTATAGGTAGTCCTTGGCTTATGAACACAATGGAGTCTGGAATTTCGGTTATAAACTGAGACACTATGTGATCAGACTTGATTTTACAACCATTTTCATAAATCTATTCTTCCAAATTGTGGTGGTGGGGAGTTTGCCGGAAACTGGCAAAAACCATGACTGCAGAATGTTGCAACCAGTTATAAATGTGAGCCAGGTGCCAACTGCCTGATATGCAATCACATGGCTATGGGGAGGCAATCGTTAACTTCGAGGACTGATTGCAAGTAGCTTTTAAAATTTCCATCATAATTTTGCTCGTAAATTGAGGACTAACTAGTATTACACTGGCTTAGGTAGATAGAGTCAGATGATCCAGCTAATGAAGTTCAACTACAGATAATCCTTGACTTACAACGGTTTGTTTAATGACCGTTCAAAGTTACAACGGTACTGAAAAAAGCAACTTATGATTGTTTTTCACACTTACAACCATTCCAGCATCCCCATGGTCATGTAATCAAAATTCAGATGCTTGGCAACTGACTCATATTTATGACGGTTTTGCAGTGTCCTGGGGTCATGTGATCACCTTTTGCGATCTTCTGACCAGCAAAGTCAATGAGGAAGCCAGATTCACTTAACAACCATGTTACTAATTTAACAAGTGCAATGATTCACTTAACAATTGTGGCAAGGTCGCAAAATGGGGCAAAACTCACTTAACAAACATCTCACTTAGCAACATAAAGTTTGGGCTCAATTGTGGTCGTAAGAAAAGGACTACTAGTAATACAACTCACAGCGGCCCTTCCAACCTGCTACCACGGGTAGTCTTCGACGTACGACCAACATTTCTGTTGTTAAGTGAACTGTTTGTTAAGTGAGTTTTGCCCCATTTTACAACCTTTCTTGCCGCAGTGAATCACTGTAGTTGATAAGTTAGTAACCTGGTTGTTAAGTGAATCTGGTTTCCCCCAGTGACTTTGCTTATCAGAAAGTTGCAATAGGTGATCACATGACAGTGGGACACAGCAACCGTCATAAGTGTGAACCAGTTGCCAAGCATCTGAATTTGGATCACGTGACCATGGGGATGCTGCAAAGGTCAGAAGGGGCGTTGTCTTACCTCAGTGTTTCCCAAACTTGACAATTTTAAGGCATGTGGACTTCAACTCCCAGAATTCCACAGCCAGCGTTGCTGGCTGTGGAATTCTGGAAGCTGAAGTCCTCATGCCTTAAAATTGTCAAGTTTGGGAAACACTGTCTTACCTGAACGCCTTTTCTCAGCATGATGATGTAGAATCCATCATGGGGATGCTGCAAAGGTCAGAACTGTGAAAAGCGGTCATAGGTCACTTTTTTCAGAGCCGTTGTAACTTTGAATGGTCACTAAATGAACTGTTATAAGTTGGGGACAAGTCCAGGGTAGCAGGAAGGGGGCACACAAGGCAGAGTTGGTAGTACCCAAATCAGCTGACCAATGAACACAGTTCCAAACCAGATCAAGTTACATACCTCCTTCAAATTTAAGAGGAATGTAACCTGATAAGATTGGATGCATTCTATTTTTGCAACTGAAAACAAAATAAACAAAACCACCCCCTAAAGGAAGTACACACTGTTAATCTACATGAAAGCACCCTCACATTAGCAGCTACACTTGGCAGTCACAAGACAAATTAGTTATGGCAGCTATTCTAACTAGATTTTCAGCTTTACATTTACGGAGTATGGATTTCTGGTTTGAGCAGATACAAAGGCTTTCACACAGAATGCAGCTGCCATGAGTGCAAATAAACTCAAGAAGAGCCATTGTGTCTTTCCTCCTTGATGTCCCATATTAAAAACTGAATTTCTCCAAATGCTGAAGCTTCATTACGTAAGTAACTTATTAGTACTCATGGTGATTTGACAGTTTGAAAATAATGACTTCAGCTTCACAAAGCTCCTTCTTTTTCAAGATTCTTTACATTCTCTTTTAAGTTGCTCTATTTTGGCTGCTGTTATAGAAATGAACTCACCAATATTCTACATCAGTGGTTCTCAACCTTTCTAATGCCGCGACCCCATAATACAGTTTCCCATGTTGTGGTGACCCCCAACCACTTATACATCACCGGGTGCCAGGGGCGTGGCCAAAGAAAAGGGGAAAAAAATGGCGGACAGCCTTGTTTGGCGACCCCCGTGAAATGGTTGTTCGACCCCAAATGGGGTCCCGACCCACAGGTTGAGAACCACTGTTCTACATACTAAGCAAACTGTGTATGTTTGGAAATGTTAATTCTCACTATCGCATTCTGTAAATAGCACAAATTAACTTTTTATTCTTCTACCACCTGCTAATTTGGTGGTGATGGGGTTAGCTTATCTTCCGGCAAATAAAAATGATGTTATAAATGAATTAGGAAAAAAAAGGCAGCACATTGCAAAGCACTACCGCAAAAATAAATAAATAAATAAAAATGGAAAGATAAAGCATAGGTGATTGGTATAATGAGATTAGTGTTTTGAAGGTGCACAACTGTGAAAAATATAAGTGTGGGTGGGCAGAGGAACCAAAATAATTTAACATTCTTACATGGCATCTCAAATACTAGGGTTTCTAATTGTCATTCGAACATCACAAGCATGAAAGCATAACCCTGTTGGATCAGAATAAAACTGAAAACTAGATTTAACCCAGTGTTTGCTTTGCTACTGCCCTCCAGTCACAAGAGTGCAAGAACGTTCATTTGTGCTCTGTGGCAACTTAAATGGGATTTGTATTGCTTTTTATACTGGAGATAGTACACAAATACCATCTGTAGCCCAATCATTCTGGATCTTGCTTAATACCCTTTTAAAACTATCCAAGCTGGTGGCTCTCATTCTTCCTATGATCACGTAGAAAGCATTTCTTCCTTTTCATCTGTTCCAAATCTCCTACCAATTACCCCCATGGGATGACCCAGGTTTCTAGAGCAGGGGTCCCCAACCCCCAGTCTGTGGACCAGCACTGGGCTGCGGCATGCCACAAACCGGTCCCCACAAACAAGCAAAGCCCCATCTGTGGGATACAGGCAGCACACAAAACCACGCACCCTCTCGTCCACAGAAAAACCTCTCTCCACTGAACTGGTCCCTGGTGCCCAAAAGGTTGGGGACCTCTGTTCTAGAATACAGTAGCCCTCGATTTACAACAGTTTGTTTTGTGACCGTTCAAAGTTACAATGGCACTGAAAAAAGTGACTTATGACCATTTGTCACATGATCATTGCAGCATCCCCATGGTCACGTGGTTTATATTTGGATGCTTGACAACTGGTTCATATTTATGACAGTGGATTTGATTTAAATCAAGTCGATTTAAATCACGATTTAAATCACTAGTAAAAAGACTTGATTTAAATTAACTTGATTTAAATCATAATTTTTAAAGAGCAACTGCCATCTCTGTCCCGCAGCGACTCATTCTCTGATCCGCTGTTGACTCATCAACAGTCCCATTCACTTTAATGGGATGGCTGGTGATGCGGCAGTGACACAACAAGGTGAGGGACGTGGCGGGCAGCAGGTGAGTGGATGCCCGCTAACAGGCGCTGCCATGATGGATCTGAAATGACAGGTGCTCTTTAAATGTAAGGACTCATTCTTGCTGGTAGTTAGAATCTTTAATATTATTTGCAAACAAAATGAAGGTTTCCTATTTAGAATAATAAACTGTCAGGTTAGTAAAACAGCGATATCAGAACCGATTTCAGGTTAATCACACATAGTTGGAGAACTACTCAAATTCTTTTATTTAATTAAAACACTTAGAGCAGTGGTTCTCAACCTGTGGGTTGGGACCCCATTTGGGGTCGAACGACCATTTCACGGGGGTCGCCAAACAACACAGTCCGCCATTTCCCCCCCCTTTCCTTAGCTGTGCTACTCCCTTCTATTCTATTGGCTTTTGAAAGCCAATAGAATAGACTCTCTTGAATAGAGTCTAATTCTATTGGCTTTCAAAAGCCAATAGGAATTGTCCAGGCTGTCTCTGCCCTGCTGAGCCCGCCAAAAGTCCCATTCTTCAAACGGTGCTGCACCAGTTGAGTAGTCCTCAACTTACAACCGGTTGAATAGTCCTCGACTTATGACCGGTTGGGGGGTCGTGGCATTAAAAAGGTTGAGAACCACTGACTTAGAGCCTGGTACAGATGCATTTCTCTTCAAGCAATCATACAGTTTGTAGTGTACATAGATTTGCAAAACAGTGGGATAAACGAATATTCCTCAACTTTGTTTTATGATTTATCTCATGGTTACTATGGAATTGTGTGAATGCATCAATGCAGTGCATGTTATCTCAGCTTGCAGAGCTTGGATTCATTGAATGAGTTTACCAAAAATGTAAATATTGCAGAATATACAGCCTCATGCTACATAACTAAGCTCCATTTCACGCTGAATAAACTAAATTATTAATGTACCTTAAATGGAAAACTATATTTAGATAGATTTTTACTCCAAAAGCATCTTATTAAAATAAATTTGATAAAAATAAAAAAATCCAATTTAAATTTAAAAAAAAAAATCCAATTTTTATTTTTATTTTAAAAAAATCATTCTTATTCACCCTGATTTATGACAAGTGCACTGTCTTGGGGTCATATGATTACCTTTTGTGACCTTCTGACCAACAGAGTCAATGGGAAAGCCAGATTCACTTAACAATGTTACTAATTTAACAACTGCAGTGATTTACTTAACAAATGTGGCAAGAAAAAAGGTAAAATGGGGAAAACTCATTTAACAAATTTCTCATTTAGCAACATACATTTTGGGTTCAATTGTCATTATAACCTGAGGACTACTGATACATTTTTCCCAACTCAATAATATCCTGTCTAAGATATGACATCAGTATTATTTGCAATATTCAAGCTATGTTTGCTTGTACCCATTACTTCTTCTGAAAGCATTATTATATTGGCAGCTTTATTTACCATTTGTTTCCTGGAGGCTTTTTATTTTGGAACTTGTTTTTCTCCTAACCACCACATACATTTAATCATTTTTCAATTTAGAAATCTGTCATAACTTGAATACTTTCCTTCCTAGGCAGTCAATGCTAGCTTAGATTCCTTTCAGACTATCTGCATTAAAGATTTTTGAGGGGGCGCAGAAATGTGTATTTTACTTTTGCTTTTGTTGAAATAAAGCCATCATTTTAGAGATTGTGTTATTTTATTTATTCTAACTTTGTTTGCTCACAACAAAATTTATAGACCTCTTTCTTCATAAAGGTGACAGAAAATTAGAAACGTAAAAAAATTTAACGAATTGTTTTTAATTTTTATATTTTTATAATGCATCCTTTAGGTAGAACAGATCCGCTTGGTTCCATCCATCTAGAACAGTGTTTCTCAACCTTGACAACTTTAAGATGTGTGGACTTCAACTCCCAGAATTAATAATTAATTAAAAGCTGGCTGGGGAATTCTGGGAGTTGAAGTCCACACATCTTAAAGTTGTCAAGGTTGAGAAACACTGATCTAGAATTATTTGGTGTTTTCAGCAAATGCCTCTCCTTCAGACATCTTATATCAGTCCTTTGCAAGAACCGGTTATTTAGTTCTACAGGTAGTTCTTGACTGACAATTGTTCATTTAGTGACCTTTCGAAGTTACAATAGCACTGAAAAAAGTGATATGACCGTTTTTCACCCTTACAACTGTTGCAACATCCCCATGGTCACGTGATTAAAATTCAGCCGCTTGACAAATGGTTCATATTTATGACGATTGCAGTATCCTGGGGTCATGTAATCACCCTTTGCAATCTTTTGATAAGCAGTGTCAATGGAGGCCAGATTCCCTCAACAACCATGTTACTAACTTAACAAGTGCAGTGATTCACTTAACAACTGTGGCAAGAGAGGTTGTAAAAATGGGGAAAAACTCACTTAACAAATATCTCGCTTAGCAATAGAAAACCTGGGCTCAATTGTGGCCAAGGACTACCTCCTTGACTAATTACTGGCTCATAAGAAAATACCTTTTTGTTTTTCATCTGCTGAGTTTATAGGAGACCCGTGAGGGACTCTATCAAAACCATTTTGAAAGCTGCGCTTCCTAGATCACCCAGCCTATGTGATATTTTCCTAGGAAATCACATTTAATTATGGTGAGGTAATTGTACCAATGTTCGGTTACACATCAACACATAACCTAGACTCAATCCAGAAAGATGGAAAAATTACCATGTTTCACAGAATATGTAATTTTCTAATCATAGTTTATATTATTACTAATTTTACCTCTTAAATCAAAACTTAAAAGACTTTAAATTTTAATTGAAAACATGTAGCTACACTCATCCCAGAATCATTCCAGTCTGAACTTGAGCCACAGAAAAAATATACTGAAGGTATAATCTGCTAGCATTTTTTTTTAATTTAAATGATTCCCCTCCATTCATTTCTTTGCTTTCAGTTTCTGCTGAGTTAGGCTTCCCTAATGTTGCACTCCTCTAATATGCAATGAAGGAGAGTGGAAACTTCCAATCTCAGTTTGCAAAATCTTGGCAGAATTTAGCAAACTTCAGGTTTCTTATTTTTAATTGGTCTGTCCACAAGCCAAGGCCAAAGCATAGTCCTACATAACTGAATACTGCTAAAAAATGTCATTTTATAGAAGCAAAGCCAACAGAAATTGCTTACAGAATCAGCATCTATATCTAGTCTGGTTTATATTAAGGAAAATGGGGCTCTTTGCAATATAGCTCATCCTCATTTATTAATCATACAATTGGGAATGGTAACTCAGCCATTAACTGAAACAGTCCCTAAGTGCAAACATAACTGTGCTTAGGGTCTTATTTCAGGTTTCCTTTGCTTTACAGACCTGCAAATGTTTTACATGTAAGGATGGTCATAAAACTGCTTTTTCATCACTGTTGTAACTATAACAGCTGTTAAATGAGACAGTCACTAAATGAGGACTATCTGTATTGCTGTCCCATCAATTCTCAAAGCTCGCATATTGTTTTTTTAGCAGAATGAGAAATAGCATTATTTTTCTCTCAATTAAAAACACAGCAAAATTAAATTACAGCATAGTGCAGACCACTGCAGATCATAAAACAATGACAATTTTATCATCAATTGCTAATCATTCTGCTGCTGTATTTTGTACCAACTGGTTTGTGTTTGTGTGCCATACTACATTTTTTTTAAAAAAAATGATGTTGAAGTAAAATGAATATAGATCACTCACATTTATATCTCACATTTCAAAACTTCTGTTTGGGTCATAGAATCAAAATATAAGGAAGCTGAACTTTTATGTTGCTGGATCAATTTATTTTAGCCAAACCTTCAAGTTTTAAATACTTGTAGGTACTTAGAAGTTTTCATTAGTATTATTAAATTTATTTGCCCCCCATCTTGTGGTTTGAGGTGCCTCTGAGTGGCTAGGAAGCTGGCATAAAACATCTGATTTTTGATAGAATCTCTGCATGTGTAGAAGTGTATCCAGTATACACAAACACTCAAAGTATACAAGAAAATACATCAATTGCATAGGTCTTTCTCACAAAATCAGGCAACAAAGAAAATTCTACTACTTCGGGGAGAAAAAAAGATATAAATTTGCGTGTGGCAGCACTATAAAATTATGTATAGTACTCCTTATCAGTACTAAACTAAAGGAGTTCCCACTCAGTAAGGTATTAAAAGCTAGCTAAATGGGACTACACACAGAGCTTCACTGGCCATCATATATCTAAGCTACTGCCAAAAATGAACTATGCTGGTGGCATCATTGACAAATTGTTTCAACATCCAACTGCAGCCTATAACATCTTCCTGTGCAACAGTAAACTACATGAAATGTGTTCCTCAATCAAAATTCACAGGGTAGGAATCTGGCAGTGTACTTTTTCATACATTTCACCCGTTCAAATGCCAAGCTTGAAAATATTAAGTTATTAGAAAGTGAGATGGGAGAGAGAAAAAGAACCAAATCTTTCACTTTATGTTAATTAATATATAGCAGAATATTTCAGTGGTGATTAATCCAATATCAGGCACATGTAACAATCAAGGCCTATAACATCCAAATCCCAATTATATATTTAAGCATACTTCTGAAGTGTTGCTATAGTGATAGATAGCTAAAGAATACTATATGACCACGATACATTCTAAGGCAGCACTGTCAATTACCAGTGGTATAGTCTACTCTAGGTCACCAACATTCACATTAATTAATGAATATTGTTTAGGATTTTAAGATACTTTGAGACACGTCTCTTCAAGAAAAATAGATCTAAACAAAATGATAGCCAAATATAAAAATAGATAAAATGTTGAATGAAATGCTTTAAAGCAGTGGTTCTCAATCTTTTTAATGCCGCAACCCCCAACCGGTCGTAAGTCAAGTACTACTCAACTGGTCATAAGTCGAGGACTACTCAACTGGTGCAGCACCGTTTGCAGAATGGGACTTTTGGCGGGCTCAGCAGGACAGAGACAGCCTGGACAATTCCTATTGGCTTTTGAAAGCCAATAGAATTAGACTCTATTCAAGAGAGTCTATTCTATTGGCTTTCAAAAGCCAATAAAATAAAAGGGAGTAGCACAGCTAAGGAAAAGGGGAAAAAATGGCGGACTGCGTTATTTGGCGACCCCTGTGAAATGGTCGTTCAACCCCAAATGGGGTCCCGACCCACAGGTTGAGAACCGCTGCTTTAAAGGGTGGTCTATTTCTCTCTACTCATATAATGTTTAATATCATTTACCTTATTTAATGCTGCAGAAAATGTAAGATTGTATTTTCTGTTACTTCAAAAATTTTTATCATGTAATTGTCAATAGCACTTATTTAAAGAGAAAAAAGGAATCTAAAGCCAGCCCTCCTGAGATATAATTGATCACCATTATTGCTAATATCTATATCCACAGTTGGATTAAACCTTGAAGTGCTGCAGAGCAGCTACTGGACTGTGGGGATACGCATAAAATCTATCAGGGCAAGTGTTTGCAAATGATTTAACATGCAGATTAATATTATATTAACTCACTATGCAAAGTACCCAATATATGTATTAAGAAATGCATCTCCTGGAAATTATTTCAGCTACCTCTTTATGCCAAAAGAGCACAATTTTACATTTCAGCCATATGAAATAAGTATTGTTTCTTCTTTTAGCAGGATTCTAATAGTAATATTACATTTATGTTTCAACAAGATTATGTCATGCTGCTTAATCATCTGAAAGGATATCTAACACCACAGCCCTCATTGTGTTTTCACTACATAATGCATAGCTAAGATGTTCAATTCCCCCAGCACTGCACAACCAGATATAATGGCACCTGAGTGAAAACAAGCCAATGGAGATTTAAAAATAGCACTCCTACTAGTAGCAGCTGATAATTTTTTATCCATTCCCATACTATTCAACTTTAGTCAATGTTATTTTGAATATTGGCTAGTCATGTATCATAAATCAGCTGGATAGTCATTTATTAGGAAACTACACGTTTAGGTAAGTTTATAAACCTGGACATTTAATAATTCAAGTGACAAAAACTCAAATTAATAATAGTTTAACTGTCTGCTGGAAGGAGAAAAAACATTATTTCAAAGGCACCCTGATATCGAATCAGCTATCATTAATTATTAATATATTCAATTTATCTGCAGAATCTCAAAACTGGACTAGAGGAATATGTTTTAAAAAAACCATTCACTAGCACCATGATAACTAATACTTAATTAGTACCCTTCCTCTCTAACAAATAAAAAAAAACAAAAACAAACCAGATCTGAAAGTAGATGCAATTTCAACAAAAAAAGGAATAATCTGAATTCCATTTCTAGAACAGAAAAGCACTGGATAAAAATGTCTTTCTGCAACAACCATTTTGGTTATGAACCAAACGGAGGAGAAACAAATAGCCACCGCCTCATCTTAAACCCTTCCTTTGCATTTAATTCCAAAACATAATATGTAAATACTGAAATTCAAGACTATCAGGGAAAGGGGAGGGAGAAACCGAACACAATCTTACTCTTCCTCATAACTAGCATCAGAAACTGTTTGAAAATTTGTATTAAAAAGATTTGAAATTCAGAGATATGCAAACAATATCAAATCCCAGTTGCCCTGAAATACAAGATTTGTGTGTTTCATTTTCAAATATTTCACTGAAATCATGTATTTTAATCTTCTGGGCACAGTAAACTTAACAAGGATTGTCAAGACATTAAACAAAAAGCTACCTTACGCTTAACCATGATCCAATATTTTGGAGACACGCTTGCTTCACAAACACACCCTTTATTTTGGAAAACACCTCATTTAGAGAATCACAGTTCAAAAATGTAAGGAAGCCATATTAGCTCTTTTTGTGTCAGAATACACCCTCAAATTACCATCACCCACCCTCTAGCCACACTGATGGGAAATTCAAATTTAGCATTTAAGCTAAATTAATTCTGGCTGTGGCACTAAGAAAATACCCTCCAAATGGAATACACATACCACAAGGACCCATTAATATTTACTAACCACAGATAACAAGGGAATTCTCCCCCTCAAACAATTGATTTTGTGTTTAGAATGCAATAAAAAATGGAAGACTTAGATTAACTAGCCACTCTTTCCCCAAAGGCACACCCCTCATTTTAAGTTCTCCCCCCCAGTAATATATTTATCCTCTCTAAACAGATTCTTCATTAACTAGATTTAAGGAAATATATACTTGGATTCCAATACTAATATGCAGTTGTTTAGTGTCACCCTAGTACAGCATAAGGAATTATGGCACCTGATTTTAAAACATTCAGATTTTTAACTGCAATAAAACCGGCTTTTATGTAAACTCAACAGCCTATCTCACAATTAACATGGCTGTAACTTCACCATTATCTCAAGACTATCTTCAATTAAGGGGACCCTCTCTGAACAAACTAAAAAGCACCATTTCCCCCATTTACAGCGATATTAAAGCAGGCAATGGAAAAGCTGGACGGTTGATCTCTTCAAATATTAGCCTTGCCTGAATAATTATTAAAACACCTGCCACACCTCCTTCCTTTCCATACCTCCATATTTTAAATGGTAGGTATTTGAAATATCAGAATCAAAATAATAAACTATTTAGCCTGCATCCCTGCAGGGGAACAGCAATGATCAAGCTTTTTTAAAAAAATAATTTGAGGGAGGTTTTTTTTTTTTAAATAAATCCAGCTATCCTTCCCATTCAGTTTAGATTTTTTAGCAGCTTCTGATTTTTTGCTTCTTTAAGAAAATAGGCAAAGGCCCCAGCTGATCCCATCTCCTGTTACAGCAGCAACTCAGCTCCTGAATGTCACCACTACACTGAAGATATGCCTTTTTGGGAGGGGGGGGGGTAGGTGTTATATAAGAAGTGATTCCTCTCCTTTTGACCCCTCAGCTGCATTTTGGACTTCTAGAATCCAATATGCTTCCCCACCCCCCCCCTTTTTTTTTCCTGCAAAGGGCTGCGGAAATAATGGCGAGGTTACAAAGGGAGCCCAAACACATCCTCCACCGCCAGCAGGGCAGACCCTCTTTCCAGTGGCAGCTTCCTTGAGAAATAACAGCAAGGCAAAATTAAAGCCTTTTTTTAATCTCTTTTTCTCCCCCCCCCTTTTTTTTTTAAACCCTCAAACCCAAGCTCCGTTTCAGGACTTTAGGGCCAGGAGCCTTTTTGTCAAATAAAACCAGCCAGGGCTGCTGCGGTCGTCTCAATTCCAGAGGCCGACCTTGTTGTCCCCCAAACGCAGCCCTCAGGAGCCACAGCGATCGCTACTGGACGATTAAGGGGGTAGGAAGTCCTCTGGTCCCCAACAGCCGCCCCGGGGAGACCCTGGACCTTCTCACCCTCCCCTCAGTCACACCTCCTTCAAAGCCCCCCCCCCGAATTACCTGGTGTGTGGTAAAATGGAGCAGGGAGTGTGTGTGTGTGGGGGGGGGTTAAAAGTGGGTCATAACTGAACTCTACCTGAAGGGCTGAACCTCGTAAAGGCCCGTGGTCGGCCTTTCTGAGCGACGCCCGCGCCCACCCGCGGATTTTCGCCAGAGGGGACCATTTCAGGGATTGGGAGAAGGCCTGGTGGAAGACCTTTTTTTTTTTTGCAAGCATCCTTTCTTCTCCCTTTGGAGGCTGCTCCGCTAGGGGAGAGCAAGTCCGCGCCCAGCTGCCCTCGACGGGCAAAATACCCACCAGCAGCAACAAGGGCAACGCTCCGGGAAGGGCAAGGCCAGTTCAGGAGAAGGGAGAGCGGGGCCGAGAGGCGGATGGCTGCGGATTCAGTTTGGTTAGAGTTATCGAGAAGGATGAAGTAGGGGACAAGATGGCGGAGGCCTGAACGTTCTACCGGCTCAACCCGACCTATTCTCCTATCTCGCACCAGGACCGCTTTCTAGGAACTGGAAAACAGGCTTGCTGAGAAAGAACCAGGCCAATACCCACCTCGTCGGATAGGGCTCGGTCCGCTCTTTCCGGATACGAGCTTCCCGGGGGCGGAAGGGAGTCCAAGGCGGAGGATGGAGGCAGATTACGCTAACCCCCTCCCCCCGGCTTTGTAATTTGTCCAAGGCCCGATGTGGCAGCCTCGGCGTCTAAGCACCGACTAAACGGCCATCCGGGTCTCAGGCCCCGGCGGCAGCGCGAAGCCACGCCCCTCTACGCTGTGTAAGAGGAGGGGCTAAGGGGAGAAAACCCGGAGGAAGGGACTCGAGAAGCGGATTGTGGAGTTGCCTTTAGTCGTGGACATGGGTTAATGGCGTGGCAGGATCCGTGTCAGAATATAACAGCCTTCTTGATTGCAAAAATTTTTTTTGCAAGCTAAACTGAACGGAAGACATTATTATAAGAAGAGAGACGTGTTAGTGGGGAGAAAAAAAAATCAGAAGTCCAGAAGCACCTTTTTTTTTACTACAAGTTAATCCTTGACTTACAACCACAATTGAACCGAAAATTTCTGTTGCTAAGTGAGACAGTACTTAAGTGAATTTTGCCCCGTTTTCTGAGCTTTCTTGCTACAGTTGTAAAGTGAATCACTGCAGTTGTTTAGTAACATGGTTGCTAAGCGAATCTGGCTTCCTAATTGACTTTGCTCATCAGATGGGCAAAAGATGATCATGTGACCCCAGGACACTGCAACCGCCAGTTGCCAAGTGTTTGAATTTTGATCACGTGACCATGGGGATGCTGCAATGATCGTGTGAAAAATGGTCATAAGTCACACTTTTCAATGCTTTTGTAATTTTGAACGGTCATTAAGTGAACTGCTAAGCTGAGGACTACCTGTATAGTAAACCACTTGATTAAAAGGTAGAAGAAGTTTATCATCTCTCCAAAGCTTGTCTTTTAATAGAAAGTGTTAGTTGGAAAAGTTTCTACCAGACTCCTGATTTTTTTTACCTAACAGAAAAATGGCTTCAATTCCAGCATGATTAACAGTTGATATGGAGCTGACTATCTACTCTGCAAGGAAACATTCCCTCGGCAAGGAAGCATTCCCCCCCCCCCCAAAAGTTTTCTTGTTTATTCATGAAGGACTTACTTTCTAATAGTGTATTGCATGCTAAAAAAAAAGGGAGGGGAGGTTGTTTTCATGCTTACAAGCCCTACGTGCTTGGAGCTCAAAGCATTGTAAGAGACCCCCCACACACCCACTTTATGGTCTGTTTCTATTGCTCCCCCTCTAGGAAGAGGTTTTGAAGTATTTCTAGCAGGACTGAATACCCGATTCTGTAACACAGGTCCCCAACCTTTTGAGCACCAGGGACCGGTTCCGTGGAGAGAGGTTTTTCTGCAGACCGGAGGGGGCGTGGTTTCAGGTACTGCCTGCATCCCGTGGATGGGGCTTTGCTTGTTTGTGTGGACCGGTTTCTGGCATGCCACGGCCCAGTGCCGGTCCACGGACCGAGGGTTGGGGACCCCTGCTGTAACAGCTTTGTTCCCTATGCCATCCGTCTGGTAAACTCGCAAGATTCGTTTTTCTCGCCATGCACATGTATACATAACCCAAACTAGAAGGTGTTGTTTCTCTCTGTCATATAATATATGTGGGTATAGGCATAACTCTATCTGTCTGTCTGTCTGTCTGTCTATCTATCTGTCTGTCTGTCTGTCTGTCTGTCTATCTATCTATCTATCTATCTATCTATCTATCTATCTATCTATCTATCGAAATGTATTTGAATATGAATAGCTTGGGATGGCAATTGGACTGTTGGTTTGAATTGTGACACAATTCAAAGTGCTCTGAAGATGTCCCCCCTGAATGGAGACGAAACGTTTGCAGCCAAATCGCCAAGCCCAATTATTTCTTTTTGTCATATTTATATAGTGTATTTAAGAGCCATATGCAACGAAATTTCATTTTAATGTATGTCGATTGGTGTTCTTTCAAAGTGACAATAAAGTTATTATTCTAGCCTAGCCTATTCTCTCCTGTCCTATCCGACTTGGGCCATCCGAGGCATGGTTACATATTTGAAATGGTTAGATAGCCTTAATATGTTTCTTCCAAAGCAGAGAAAAGAATCAGACATCTCTGCAAGCAAACAAGCAAGGTTCGAGAGCACCAATGACTCCACAGTTAATATTCAACCCAAGGAGGTATTTCAATAATTTGGTTTCTAATATATTTCTATTCACTGGGCAATGTTGACAACAGTGTCAACAATAACTCTGTTTGCTCAGGCCCAGCTTCTGCTGTGGTAGTGGAAGGGGCTCAAGTGGATATTTTGCTGCCAAGTTGCTTCAGCAATAAGCCCTGAATTCTGAACAAACAGGTTACAGTATTGTCTCAGTGAAGATGGTTGGAAATAATAGTAGCACGTGACTTTGTTCTCTGTGAAAGCCAAGTTTAAAATCCTTGGTTTGCTTTATGTGTGAACCCCAACTAATGCTCCTGGCTGTCAATTTTACAGGACCTGGGCTGTATTTATGCACAGTGTATACTAGGCAGTCTAGAGAAAAGGACTAGTGATAGTGTTCCAATATTTGAGGGGTTGCCACTAAGAAGAGGGGGGGTCAACTTATTTTCCAAAGCACCAAAAGGCAGGACAAGAAACAATGGATGGAAACTAATCAAGGAGAGAAGCAACCTGAAATTAAGGAGAAACTTCCTAACATGAGAGCAATTAGTCAGTGGAACAGCTTTGCCTTCAGAAGTTGTAGGTGCTTCATCACCGGAGGTTTTTAAGAAAAGATTGGACAACCACCTAGTCTCCTGCATGAGCAGGGGGTTGGACTAGAAAACCTCTAGGGTCCCTTCCAGCTCTATTCTGATTGATTGATAGCCAACCACATGGTTACTAGGCGTGTTGTGCAAATTCAAAAAGTTAATTGGGTTGGTCAGTGGTACATTGAATAGGAACAGATTAACTGGGCTGTGCATAGTGTGATTTGCATTCTTGGTGAATTTAGCATTGGCATCCTCCAATGTCTTAGCTTTCACTACAGATGTAGGAGATGACCAGGCTGAGCCCAAGGGAGGAGTCAAAATGTGTCATCAGTCTCGAATTCCTTCATGCCCCCAAGTCCAGCCCACCTTGAATTCCATTGACTCTTATCTACCGCCGATTTGCTTTGACACTTCCTAGTTCAGATTCTTGTAGGGAGCTTTATGCATTTGAACTGCCTGGATTTCTGGATTTCCCTGGTGCTTGACAACAGGGACTCCGTGATTTACAGTCGGAGAAATTTCCTGACAGTTAGAACAATGAATCAGTGGAACAACCTGCCTCCAGAAGTTGTGAATGCTCCAACACTGGAAGTTTTTAAGAAGAAACTGGACAGCCATTTGTCCGAAATGGTATAGGGTTTTCTGCCTGAGCAGGGGGTTGGACTAGAAGACCTCCAAGGTCCCTTCCTACTCAATTACTGTTATCATAACCACAACTGAACCTGAAATTTGGTCGTAAGTTGTTGACATTATTAAGTGGGTCACCGGGTGACCTGACTTGATTTTATGACCATTTTTAGCAAATCACCATGGTCATTAAGCAATTCACATGGTGCTAAGTGAACTGTGTGGTCATTAAGTGAGTGCAGCACATCCAGTGTCTTAAGCAGGTCACCGTATGACCTGACTTGATTTTATGACCATTTTTAGCAAATCACCATGGTCATTAAGCAATTCACATGGTGCTAAGTGAACTGTGTGGTCATTAAATGAGCGCAGCACATCCAGTGTCTTAAGCAGGTCACCGTATGACCTGACTTGATTTTATGACCATTTTTAACAAGCCCCCATGGAGTCATTAAGCCATGGAGAAGCGAAATGTTTTCAAGGAAAAAACCAAGAAAGTCCAATTGCCTTTTGGAAAAAGCACCTTTGGGACAACCGTGCCTTGAATGATTGCGAATTTAACAGAATAACAGAGTTGGAAGGGACCTTAGAGGTCTTCTACCCCAAACATTGCTCAATTGGGGAACCCTATACCAGGGGTCCCCAATCCCGGGGTCCGTGGACCGGCACCAGTTGGTGGCATGTCAGAAACCAAGCCACACAAACAAGCAAAGCCCCATCCACAGGGTGCAGGCAGCATGCAAAACCACACTCCCTTCCGGTCCATGGAAAAACCTCTCTCCATGGAACCAGTCCCTGGTGTCCAAAAGGTTGGGGGCTGCTGCCCTATACCAGGGATAGGCAACCTCGGCTCTTTTATGACTCAGCTTGGAAACCTCTCCCTTTCCCCTCAGCATGGCTGGCTCAGGAATTCTGGGAGTTGGAGTCCACGAGTCATAAAAGAGCCAAGGTTGCCTACCCCTGCCCTATACCCTTCCAGTCAAAGTGGCTGTCCAATCTCTTTTTAAAAACCTCCAGAGGAGCACCCACAAATTTGGGAGGGAAGTTCTTCCACCAATTAATTATTCTCGCTGTCAGGAAATTTCTCCTTAGTTTTAGGTTGATTCTATGATTCAGATGTCTGAGGTAATTTTGAACTGGTCATAAATCAAGGTCTACCTGGACTTGGAACTTGTTGGGGGAAATAAAGTTTGACAAATGTCACAGGAACAAGGCTGGGAAAGACTCTGATGAATTAGCCAGGAAGTAAAAGTTTATTCCCCTAGCCTAGCATCAGAATGGGGAACTTAGCCCAATAAAAAGAGAAAAAAACCAGAGAAAGGAACAAAGCTTTGCTTTGGCTGAAGAGGAAATAAAAGACAATGTTAGAGACATTATTTATTTTTAAAATGTGCAATAATTGCATTTACCTCCCCCCACCTTTCAGGCCTTTGCTGGTACAGGCAGTCCTTAACTTAATGACCACAATTGAGCCCAAAATTTCTGTTGCTAAGCGAGACATTTGTTAAGCAAATTTGGCCCCATTTTACAACCTTGCTTGCCACAGCTGTTAAGTGAATCACTGCAGTTGGTAAGTTAGTAACACGGTTGTTAAGTGAATCTGGCTTCCCCATTGACTTTGCTTGTCGGAAGGTCACAAAAGGAGATCGCATGATCCCAGGACACCGCAACCGTCATAAATACGAGTCAGTTGCCAAGCGCCTGAATTTTGATCACATGACCCTGGGGATGCTGCAACGGTCGTTAAGTGCGAAAAACGATCATAGGTCCCTTGTTTCAGTGCCATTGTAACATTGAATGGTCACTAAATGAACTGTTGGAAGTCGAGGACTACCTGTATAGTCTGTGTGTGTGTACGCGTGTGAGTGTGATAATACATGATTCTTCTTTGTTCTCTTCTTGGGGATGGTTAAGGAAGCTCTCCCACCGTTTTCTTTGGAGCAGGACCAGTTGGAAGCTCTTCCTTCTCTTTCATTTTTTCGTACATTAGAATTCTGCAGCGAAGCAGGAAAACAAAAATGAATTCACAGAAGATACTCTTCATTTTCCCTGAGTTAATGTCTTTTCCTCTTCGAAACCTGGTTGTTACAACATTATTACAAAAGGAATAATATGGGTGGGTGGGTGGGTGAGTGTTAAATAACTAGAATCAGAGAATCCTTGCTAACCTGTTCACCTTGGAGATCTATCCACAGATTCCTAACTTCTGCAGAGACTTGTTTTTAAACCTCCTCTACTTTTTTGCCAGACAGCTTGATAGAATAAGAGTTAATAGAATAAGAGTTGGGACATTAGAGATCTTCTAGTCCAACCCCCTGCTCAAGCAGGAGTCCCTACACCATTTCAAACAAATGGATGTCCAATCTCTTCATAAAAACCTTCAGTGATGAAGCACCCACAACTTCAGAAGGCAAGACATTCCACTGGTTGATTGTTCTCACTGTCAGGAAATTTCTCCTTAATTCTAAGTTGCTTCTTTCCTTGCTGATTTCCATCCATTGCTTCTTGTCCTGCCTTCACGTGCTTTGGAAAATAGGCGGATAACTTATTTTTTGTGGTAGCCCCTCAAATGTTGGAACACATCTATCGGGTCACCCTTAGTCCTTCTTTTCACTAGAATAGTCATACCCACTTTCTGCAACTGTTTTTTATATGTTTTAGCCTCCAGCCCCCTCATCATTTTTGTTGATCTTTGCACTCTTTTGAGAGTCCCAACATATTTTTTTATATTGTGGCAGTCAAAAGTAGATGCAGTATTCCAAGTGAGGCCTTATGAAGGCATTATAAAATGGTATTAACATTGCATGTGATCTTGATTCTATCCCTCTGTTAATGCAGCCTAAGATTGTGTTAGCTTTTTTGGCAGCTGCAGCACACTGCTGGCTCACATTTAAGCAATTGTTCACTAGGACTCCAAGATCCCTCTCTTAGTAACTGCTATTGAGCCAGGTACCATCTATTTTATACCTGTGCATTTGGTTTTTCCTGCCTAAGTGTAGAACTTTACTTTTCTCACCACTGAATTTCATTTTGTTAGAGTAGGACCAGGTGTTCAAGTCTGTCAAGGTCCTTCTGAATCTTGAGCCTATCTTATGGGATGCTGGCTATTCCTACCACCTTCGTGTCATCTGCAAATGTGATGAGTTTCTCATCTAAATAGTTTATGTAGTTGGTCTAAAACAGAACCTTGGGGTACTCCACTACTTACTTCCCTCTATGTTGATGTAGGTTCATTAAGGACTACACATTGAGTTCAGTTTGTCAGCCAGTTACAAATGCATCTGGTGGTGATACTGTCTATCCCACATTTTTCTAACTTAGTAAGAAGTAGGTTTGTGGTCCACTTTGTCAAATTCCTTTCTGAAATCCAAGTATACTATGTCCACAGCACTTCTCTGCTCCACCTATGTCATATTGTAAATCGCCCAGAGTTACCTTATGATAAAATGAGTGGTTAATACATTTAATAAATAAATACTTACATTTTAAGGATAGCTGATCGCTTTCCCAGCATCACAGCGACAAAGTCATGGTAATTGATGGTTTCTCTCATCCCTCCTGTGGCCTCAGTGATCATTTTTTTCAGTTCTAGGTGGGTCTTGGCTGCACCCAACTTTTCCAACATCTGCTTCAGAGCCATGATATCTTGAGGAAACAGGAGGAACAAGAATGAACCACAATAAAAAGAAAGATAAAAAGCATAAAAATGCACCAGCTTCTAAGAATATAGGATAGGGTAGGCTAGGCTAGGCTAGGATTAGGGGAGGATAGGGTAGGGTAGGATAGGATTAGGGGAGGATAGGGGAGGATAGAATTAGGGGAGGATAGGATTAGGGGAGGATAGGGGAGGATAGAATTAGGGGAGGATAGGGGAGGGTAGGATAGGATAGGATTAGGGTAGGGTAGGATAGGGTAGGATAGGATAGGATAGGATTAGGGGAGGATAGGGGAGGGTAGAATTAGGGTAGGGTAGGGTAGAGTAGGATAGGGTAGGGTAGGATAGGATAGGGTTAGGAGAGGATAGGGTAGGGGAGGATAGGTTAGGATAGGATTAGGGAAGGGTAGGATAGGATTAGGGGAGGATAGGGGAGGGTAGGATAGGATTAGGGGAGGATAGGGTAAGATAGGATTAGGGGAGGATAGGGGAGGGTAGGATAGGATAGGATTAGGGTAGGATAGGATAGGATTAGATAGGATTAAGGTAGGGTAGGATAGGATAGGGTAGGATAGAGTAGGGTAGGGTAAAATAGGGTAGGACAGGGTAGGATAGGATAGGAGAGGATTAGATTAGGGTAGGATAGGATAGGGTAGGGTAGGGTAGGACAGGTAGGGTAGGGAAGGGTAGGTAGGGAAGAGAAGGGCAGGGCAGGATAAGGCAGGGTAGGGCGGGGCAGGGCAGGGCAGGGCAGGGCAGGGCAGGGCAGGGCGGGGCAACGAATGGTAACTAATCAAGGAGAGAAGCAACCTAGAATTAAGGAGAAATTTCCTGACAGTGAGAACAATCAATCAGTGGAACAACTTGCCTCAAGAAGTTGTGAATGTTCCAACACTGGAGGTTTTTAAGAAGAGACTGGACAGCCATTTGTAATGGTATAAGGTTTCCTGCCTGAGCAGGGGGTTGGACTAGATGACCTCCAAGGTCTCTTCTGACTTTATTATTATTATTATTGTTAGTATTAGTATTAGTATCAGTATTACTATATTATTAGTATTATTATTATAGTTTGTAAATGTTAATCTCTGACACTGTGTCTTCTGCTTTAAAAATGGTCTCTCTACAAATAGCTACATATAACTGGTATGTATAGCTATATTATTCCATCTCAGATAAATCTGTTAATCTCACCTTTTCTTCAGAAGTTAAAGGGGGTATATAGGAGGCGCTCCTTTCATTTTAGCCCTCCAATAATGGCTCTGTGAAATTAGCTTCAAAATCATTCAATTTCCACAGGTGACAGATACTGAATTTAAATCTGGGTCTCCCCAGTCTTAAACCAGCATTTTATGCACTGCACTGCACTCATCCACAAATTTATGAATAGTTAATATTTTCACATGGTATTTTTCTTTCAGGCCTTTCCATTTTTTTGCCTTGTTAATCTTAATAGTCTTAACTTCTGATTTGATTATTTTTTTTTACTGATTTTAATTCTTTGGTTTTTATTTTGTTACATTTGTATACTTGTCTTGCAGACTTTTGTAGTTTAAACAACTTGACTTTTGAAAGCAAGATGTTTTGTTTCTTTAGGTTTGTTTCTCTTGAATGATATTATTGTTAATTGCAGACCTCTCCATGTGTATGTATTTGTGTGTGTATAATATGTGTGTGTGTGTGTGTGTGTGTATAATGTGTATAATATTGCTAGGAAAAAATTGTCATGGATACAAACATGGAAGATATTAGGAACCAAGCTTCTTCAAGGAAGAAGCATTCTTTAACTGTGGTATTTTATTAGTAATTGGAACAATCAATAAAGCAGGATAATTGATTATTTCATTCTTTTAAATTTTTTAAATAAACTTTATTAGAAGTTTGAAAACACAATAAAAACTAACAAGAAGTAATATTTAGAATGAAAATAGAGGAAAAAAGAAAAAGAATAAAGACAAGAATGCAGTAATGAAAGAAAGGAAAAATTATAAAGAAATAACTTTCAATTTTTTTTATAGCAGATAAGTATAAATATAAGAACCCATTCTTTTAAAATTGTGATAGAAATGGATTTGATCAATCATCCAACCCATATTTCCTGAATAAAGATTTGAATTAGAATACAGTTTCCTTTCTAATTGTACACTTCCAGATTTAGTAACAGAGGGCCTCATTCAAAAAGCAGACCAATATGCCTATTCATATGTATATTTTTTAATGAGTTTAGAAATGTTTACTTTGAAAGCACATATATTTGGCTATCCTTTAAATATTCTAAACTGAAGATGTGAGGGCTGTTTTTACAAAACAGCAGATTGATGCAGAAATAATATCGAATGGAAATTGCAAAGATTGACCAGTTCGTTTTTACACTAGATTCTAAATCCATATTTTTATGGATGATGTGTCAATTTCATTTTTAAAACTGTGATTAATTTTAAATATGTTGGCTGAGAACTGGAGGAGTTGTTGGGAGTGTAGGAGGTAAAACAATCTTAGCATATTTCTGCGTGATTATTTATGATCTGTATTATTCACAGAGCAGAAAGATTATAGATGCTTATAGAAAAATATTTCTGTGCCCATTCATGGGAATCTCATTTACCAATAACACTTACCTATATCACCTTGTGCGTTGAGATCAAATTCCATGTACTTCTCTGCAAAAGAAAGCAGGTCAGCAGAACATTTTAAGTTTATCCAATCCACCATAAGTTCCAACAGCAACTGCTCAGATAGTCCTATGAAGCCGAGAACTAGTCCTCAGATTTAGTTGTATACCCACACATAAATTTAGAGATTTTATCCTGTCTCATGCTAATTTGACTTTTCTGTGTTGGATGCACAAGGAAGAGGGATCATGAATCAATGTAATCCTGTCTGTCTGTCTGTCTGTCTGTCTGTCTGTCTGTCTGTCTGTCTGTCTATCTATCTATCTATCTATCTATCTATCTATCTATCATCTATCTATCTATCCAGCCATCTTTCTATCTATGATTTAACTCCCCTTAATACCATAATACAGCAGCATGATATTGAATAAATGGAGCTTCAGCATAATATGAAGATGTAGGCTTAAAAGAAAGGAGTAGCCATAAAGGATAAGGAAAGAGATCCATTGATACCAAACAAAAAGGAGAACAACCCATATAATTGATTTGAGCGTTCCTGATTTACTTAAAGGTGCTTTTTAAAAATGCATCCAGATATGAATCATGCACTGCATACAGGTAGTCCTTGACTTATGACCACAACTGAATCCAAAATTTCTGTTGCTAAGTGAGACATTTGTTAGGGGATCTTGCCCCATTTTACAACCTTTCTTGCCACATTGGTTAAGCAAATCGCTGCAGTTTTGTTAAATTAGCGACACAGTTGTTAAGTGAATCTGGCTTTCCCATTGACTTCGCTTGTCAGAAGGTGGCAAAAAGTGAAAACGTGGCCCTAGGACACCGCAACGGTCATAAATACGAGTCAGTTGCCAAGTGTCTGAATTTTGATCATGTGACCAAGATCAATGGTCGTAAGTGTGAGAAACAGTCATAAATCACTTTTTTCAGCGCCGTTGTAACTTTGAACGGTCACCAAAAGAAAAGGTGTAAGTTGAGGACTACCTGTGCTTGTTGTTACTCAGTGTGCAAATCAGATAACTAAAGGTCCTTGGGATTATCTTCCTTCCCCCAAATCCGCCAAATGAAGAAAATAAAACCGTTCTCTCCTCACCTCCTAAATTAGGCTAATGAAGATTGAAAAAACTTTCGGGACATGGAGTGCTGATTGTTGGAGCGCAACAACTTCCATTCAAGTTGTTTATGCAACACCTGGATTGGTTTGACATTCCTGTTATTTTTTTTTTTAAATTTCAGCACCTGAGCTGCTTTATTTCAGGATCAGATGCCAGGAATTACTTCTAGGTTGAGGAGGAAAAGCTGGGGAGTTGGAGATGGGCCATTTCTCCCTTGAAAAGAGGAAAAATAACAGCTCTCAAAAGAAACCAGCATGGCTGCATAAAGAACTCTCTGACAAATTGAAAGATAAAAAGGACAAGTATAGAAAGTGGAAAGAGGGGCACATAACTAAGTCAGAATATCAGCAAATAGCCCGAGCCTCCAAAGATGAAGTGAGGAAAGCCAAAGCTCAAAATGAACTAAGGCTTGCGACCAAAGTCAAAGATAACAAAAAAAGCTTCTTTCAACATGTAAAAAACAAGAAAAAAGTGAAGGAAATGATTGGTCCATTAGTGGGTGAAAGTGGCAAGAAGGTGACAAGCAACAGGGAGAAAGCAGAACTATTTAACTCGTTTTTTGCATCTGTCTTTACACAAAGAGAAAAAACAGACCAACCTATCAAAAATAGTGCCATAAAAAACAGAATAGAAACGCAAATTAAGATAGGCAAGAAAATGGTAAGTGAGCACCTGTCCAGCCTAGACGAGTTCAAATCGCCAGGACCAGATGGATTACACCCCAAGGTTCTCAAGGAACTGGCAGATGTGATCTCAGAACCACTGAATTATATTTTTCAAAGATCCTAGAGAACAGGGGAACTACCAGAGGACTGGAAAAGAGCTGATGTAGTTCCCATCTACAAAAAAGGAAAAAAAATGGACCCAGGAAATTACAGACCTATCAGCCTGACCTCAATACCTGGGAAGACCTGGAAAAGATAATCAAACAACGAATCAACAAACACCTAGAAGCAAACAAAGTCATTACTAAAAGCCAACATTGGTTTGTCAAAAGTAGATCATGCCAGACAAACCTTATTGCAGTCTTTGACCAAGTGACAAAATTAGTGGATCAAAGGAATTCTGTGGACGTAATTTACTTGGACTTCAGTAATGCATTTGATTACTACTTGACAAGATAGAAAAATGTGGGGTAGAAAGCACCACCATCAGATGGATCTGTAGCTGGCTGACCGGCCGTACTCAGCGTGTGGTCCTCAATGGAACTGCATCTACATGGACGGAAAGTGTGGAGTGGGGTGCCCCAGGGCTCTGTTCTGGGCCCAGTGCTCTTCAATATTTATATCAACTATTTGGACGAGGGGATAGATGGGGAACTCATCAAATTTGCAGACAACACCAAGCTGACAGGAATAGCCAACACTCCAGAAGACAGGCTTAAGATACAGAAGGATCTGGACAGACTTGAACACTGGGCGCTATCTAACAAAATGAAATTCAATGGTGAAAAAAGCAAGGTTCTACATTTAGGCAAGAAAAACCAAATACACAGGTATAGCATAGGGAGTACCTTGCTCAATAGTAGTAACTGTGAGAGGGACCTCGGAGTCCTAGTGGACAATCACGTAAATATAAGCCAGCAGTGTGCTGCAGCTGCCAAAAAGGCCAACACAGTGCTAGGCTGCATTAACAGAGGGATAGAATCAAGATCACGTGAAGTATTAATACCACTCTTCAATGCCTTGGTAAGGCCACACTTGGAAGACTGCATCCAGTTTTGGTCACCACGATGTAAAAAAGATGTTGAGACTCTAGAAAGAGTACAGAGAAGAGCAACAAAGATGATTAGGGGACTGGAGGCTAAAGCATATAAGGAACAGTTGCTGGAATTGGGTATGTCTAGTTTAATGAAGAGAAGGACGAGGGGGGACATGATAGCAGTCTTCTAGTATCTCAGGGGCTTCCACAAAGAAGAGGTGTCAAGCTATTTTCCAAGGCACCTGAAGGCAGGACAAGAAGCAATGGGTGGAAACTAAGCAAGGAAAGAAGCAACCTAGAACTAAGGAGAAACTTCCTGACAGTTAGAACAATTAATCAGTAGAACAACCTGCCTCCAGAAGTTGTGAATGCTCCAACACTGGTGGTTTTTAAGAAGAGACTGGACAGCTATTTGTCCGAAATGGTATAGGGTTTCCTGGCTGTGCTGGGGGTTGGACTAGATGACCTCCAAAGTCCCTTCCAACTTTACTACTACTACTACTACTACTACTACTACTACTATTTTGAAATAAATGGTTTCCTCCTCTCCTAGTTCCTGAGCATCAGCTGCGCTAGCAGGTCCTTTAATGGGCAGGTTGGCTTGCCAGGTTTTCATTTCCCCCTCTGAAGGCTGGGCAAAGCCAGCAGGGCTGAATATGGATAAGATCCTGGTAATTTCCTCCTCTGTTTTGACAGGGAAGCTACACTGGCCTGAAAATCGCGGTTCCCATAGGTTCCTCTTATTCTATCTCTAGAATGAGGATTGTGGAGATGTTGTCCTTGCATGAGAGAAGTTACGTTCTCCAAAAAGCCCGGAGATAATGGGCAGGAAAGGGAAGATTAGCAGATATTCTGACTCTGAGTTAAAAACGCCTTCTTTTAAATCAAGTCAGATAGATAACTCAATAGAAATGGTTTCATAACAAAAAATAAATTTTTAATCAGAAAGATTACTTGCATTCATGCTGTGTTGTTACTTCTGGAAAATACATCTTTTGTCCATTCCTTTAGGTAAAAGGATGATGCTCTCTTCCATACCATCTTTATAACGGCTCAGGCTCATCGGGTGACGTCTGATGGCCATGCTTCTTTCAGACAAAGACATTCCAATCTGGCTTGTGTCCAGGAAGTCTCCCAATGCCCACTGACCCATCAACAAACCCAGCATTTAACCCAATAACTGCCAGATATTCTAACATACTGATACATGCTCACTAGTTAGGGTTACATAGAGCTATACGAGGTTACATAGAGCTATATGCAGAGAAAGGAAAAGATCCACGTTTGGCCCTGGTCTAATAATTGTCTGCTGCTACTGGGAACAGCAGGGGAGTTCTTTAGGAAGCAAAGAAGTAAGGAAAAGGGCAGTGGAGGAGAAATGGCCAGGGAAGCAGGCAAAGAAGGAGAACAATGAAGGCCAAGACTGGCATGGTTGGAGGTGGCAGCAGGCCATTCAGTACTGTTATGGCTTGGGAGTTGCTAACCATAGATAAATGAAGTTTGACCTCTCTTTCTAATCCTCTCATCATTTAAGACAGGGGCCTTCAAACTGGCTGAGGAATTCTGGGAGTTGAAGTCCACAAGTCATAAAAGGGCCAAGTCTGAAGACCCCTGCTTTAAGAAATTTGGAGTAGATCTGTTCTACTCTGTTAAACTGCAGTACCCCATTCCACCCTTTCCATTATTTTAAGTCCGTCACCAATGTCACTCACTTTTAAATAGCTCTAGTTTTTCAGCGAGGTCTTCATCCGTGCTGTATTTTGGGCTCTCCAAGAATTCCTGTAGAAGGGGGGGGGAGGTGGGAAGGAGTTTAGAGTGAGAAAGCAAGGGTTACATCCCAACAGAAAGTAAAGAGGCAGTTTGAGGGTGAGAATAGCATTCTGTATGTCCTAATGGAAAAATGGTGGCCCATCTTAAGACCCATCCAGTATTTGAGGGGCCGCCACAAAGAGGAGAGGATCATCAACTTATTTTCCAGAGCACCAGAGGGCAGGACAAGAAACACTGGATGGAAACTAATCAAGGAGAGAAACAACCTGGAATTAAGGAGACATTTCCTAAGTGAAGTCAATTAACCAGTGGAACAGCTTTGCCATCAAAAATTGTGGGTGCTTCATCACTGGAGCTTTTTAAGAGGAGACTGGACAGCCACCTGTCTGAAATGGTATAGGTCAGGGGTAGGCAACCTTGGCTCTTTTATGACTCGTGGACTTCAACTCCCAGAATTCCTGAGCCAGCATGGCTCAGCTTGGAAACCTCTCCCTTTCCCCTCAGCATGGCTGGCTCAGGAATTCTGGGAGTTGGAGTCCACGAGTCATGAAAGAGCCAAGGTTGCCTAGGTATAGGTTCTCCTGCTTGAGCAAGGGGTTAGACTAGAAGACCTCCAAGGTCCCTTCTAGCTCTATTCTGATTGATCGAACCTGGTAAGACCATTAAGACTCAATTCCATTCATACTTAGTTGGGAGTAATTTTGATTGAACTCTGAATAGTACTCTGATTCAGTGTTTCTCAGCATTGGTAGCTTTAAGCTGGGTGGACTTCAACTCCCGGCATGCTGGCTGGAAGAATTCTGGGAGTTGATGTCCACAAAGCTTAAAGCTGTGAAGACTGAGAAATGCTCGTGGGTTGGCTACATTTCTTAAGCAAGACCACCCTTTTTGCATTCTGAATGAAGCTGAATAAATACTGAACAAAAATGGAACATGGCTGAGGGTAGTAGAATTGTAACCTGAGGATTTAAAACCGGATTGTTTTTCTGCTCCAAAATGGTGTGGATTCCTTTTACTCAGATTAAGGCTGAGTGATGGTCTCTCCATCAAAGTTTCCATTTAGATTTAAGCGTTTCATATGAAGAGGAGGGGTTCACCTTCCAAATTTTCAATGGTATCGGGTGTATATATTTTATTTTTAAATTTATTTTTAAGCAGAACGGGATCATTTTGACCACATTTTAACCAGGAAAGCTGCTATTTGATTCAGTTGAAAATACGGCAAGGGCTTGGTTATAATTTCAATCAGTTACTTTTCTTGATTTAATTGCAGCAAGTTAGATTGGAAAGACTTCGGGGTTAAGGCTTAAATTTGATCCTGATTCCCACGAGAACCCCAATCCTTTGTGAGCACAGTAATTTAGGAATGGCAGATAGAAGCCTTTTCGGGTAGAACCAAGGCAGTAAAAAGAATTAATATTTAAGTCAACTGGTCATTAAAAATCCTTTTGAAGGTTTGTGAGGCTTCAGAAAGAATGGAGATTGCCTAAAAATCATCAGTCGCAATATGTCCAATTAAATCATTGTTGATATTCCAATGCAGCTAACTGCATTGCCAGCGGCAGAAATTACTGACTGTGTTAAGAAAGGTCTTGCTGGTGTTTAAATGTATAGGGAAGGGTCACCTGGGGCAGGGGGGATATAGGACAATGCGCTGTGGCCAACTCACCAGGGGACAAGAGGTACACTAACATTGAAGAAATGGTGGAATAAAATCGCTAAAGAAAGGATGCAAAAGGAAGGATAAAATGAGATGTGAATGACAAAGGTTAAAATATTTTTTAAATTACTTTAAATAATTAAACTGAATTGTTGAACTGTCTCAAGGTATGTTATCCCATGGTGAGTTGACCGTGGTGAGTTATCTCAAAGCGAGTTGTCCCATTCTGGGGGCAGGAGGGTTCAAAAAAGTAAAGATGGTCAGAGTGATCATACAATGAAAGCCTTGGGGTTTGAATCACAGGATCACAGCTGCCATCTTAAATTTTTGACTCCTTTGAATATAAAATTGCATTATTACATACACTGAGATGCATCTTGCTCTACTGTATTTTAACTTTAATCTCTCTCTCTCTCCCTCCCTCCCTCCCTCCCTCCCTCCCTCCAGTGAAGGCAGTACAGGAAATCTCTCTGAAATGACAACACGGGTTGTCTAGTATTGTATTCTAATTTAGCCAGTAGGGGGCAGTTAAACTATAGGGTTAGGTAGTATTTTGGACCAGACACAAACTAGAATTTCAACAGTGTTGGCTGTTTGCTTTCACAATATAGTTATGGTTTATGTAACCACTTTGAGGTGAAGAAACCCAGCCTGCTTGTTAAAAATGTAACGTATCTTCCAGAAAATTCAGATGTACAGCAGGAGATTCAACTGCCTCCCTTACAATCAGGAGGAGTTAACAGAGGCATAAAATCAAGATCATGTGAAATGTTAGTACCACTTTATAATGCCTTGGTAAGACCACCCTTGAAATATTGCATCCATTTTTGGTCACCACAACATAAAAAAGGTTGAGATTCTAGAAAGACTGCAGAGAAGAGCAACAAAGATGATTAGGAGACTGAAGATTAAAACATACTAAGAATGGTTGCAGGAAATGAGTATGTCTAGTTCAGGGGTAGGCAACCTTGGCTCTTTTATGACTCGTGGACTTCAATTCCCAGAATTCCTGAGCCAGCATGGGAGTTGAAGTCCACGTGTCCTAAAAGAGTCAAGGTTGCCTACCCCTGGTCTTAATGAAAAAGAAGTTGTGGGTGCTCCAACACTGGAGGTTTTTAAGAAGAGATTAGACAAAATTTGTCTGAAATGGTTTAGGATCTCCTGCTTGAGCAGGGGGTTGGACTAGAAGACCTTCAAGATCCCTTCCAACTCTGTTATTCTGAGTTTCATAGTTTTCCAGCTAACACATTTTATTGCAAGGCACGTTTTTGTGATCTACAACTCATTTCACCAGGTGACATGGGGCGACTTGACTCTTGCGGGATTGGAAGACGGAAAATAACCATCTGAGACAAAAAGAAATTTCATCAGCACAACTTTGAGTGTGAACCTGCCGTCAAAAGATTTCAAGTTGTCTCAAAAGATATTAACAAGTACAATGGGTCTTACCAGCGTTCAATTGATAAGGAACTTGGAATGGTTTCACAGAGGGTTATCAGGCAAAAGGAAGACGCATCCACCTTTTTTGTCCTCTGTCCAATAGGCATAGACTTAAAATCAAATAATAGCTGGCTTTGGAGTGTCTTGGGATTATTTTGGGGGGGGCTCTTTTCACAACAGTAGTCACTGAAATTTATATGTATTGCGGCCAGTGATGGGATTCAAATATGTGAACAACCAGTTCTTTGTGTGGATGCGCTTCTGGAGGTCCATTCTGGGCCTGGGCAACAAAAAATTAGCTACTGGTTCTGCCAAAGTGGTGCAAACCAGCTGAATCTCACCACTGATTGCGGCTTGTAAATTGTCTGCTTCTTTCTCTTTCTTGTCGGTCAACAGACAAAACCACCTAGATGTACACTATTTAATTTATTTCCTGACTCCAGCAATCACCTTCAATCCAGCTTCTTCACTGTAGATCACATGGTTGCTTATACCTTTCTGTGGTGAGACTTGGTTTTATTGCTATCATGTATCCTTGAAAATAAAAATTTACTTATTTATTTTATGGAAAAATGTTGCAGTTGAAGAGCCGGTCTTTCTAATGCTGGAGAAAGACATCTCACATCTAGGCCTAAATACATCTTTTTTTGCAGGTTTTTGCTCTAATTATTGTCACCAAAAAAGTTAAACAGTATGTCCGTCTTTCCCTCCTAAGTCCTCCTGTCCAATTGTCCATAGCCTTCTTTGCCTGTTCAGATATCTGATAGCTCTAGTCCAGGGGTGTCAAACTGCTGGCCTGCGGGCCGGATGCATCATAGCGAAACTGCGCCCACCCCATTGCCGGTGATGAGAAAAAAAGACGCAACACATCACGTGACGTTGCGAGTTTGACACCCCTGCTCTAGTCTCATTTGTAGCTGCAAAACCAACTTTGTCCCAAAGATGATTTTTCAAAAGGCAACTGGATTTTCTTTGTTTTTCCTTGAAGACGTTTCGCTTCTCATTGGAGAAGCTTCAGTCAGAACTGAAGAAGCTTCTTGGATGAGAAGCGAAACGTCTTCAAGGAAAAAACAAAGTCCAGTTGTCTTTTGAAAAATCACCTTTGGGACAACCAGGTCCTGGATGACTGAGAATCTCCACAGGCAAAACCAACTTGTTATTCGCCATCTTCTCCTAGTTTAAATCCTCCATCATTCTGACTTGTTGGAAAAGCTGTTGTCAGATTTCTCCTGATTCTCAACTCCCGTGGACTGCTGTATCACAGCTCTTCTCCTACAATGTTCTTAACCTTACAGAAAATCTTCAGTCGTATTCATACTATGAAATGGAATCGGGTAATGACATGATGGTTGATAAAGAGCTTTATATGCTGATCATTGTGGTTTGCAGAAATCGAGACTTTGGCAACAGAGTTTCTTGGTTGGTAATCTGTCATTTGAATCTCTCTGCTCATGTATTTACTAATGGGATTATTTCACCAGTAATTGAAATGCAACATGAGACCTAAGGATGACCTTCGTTTCCCCTATGTTTTAATCCAATGCTGCAACTTTTGACATAAGATAACCGGATGGAATCCACAGCCTCTGGTTTGCTGAAATGTAGAAAATAGGTGATCTCCAGATTATATGATGTGAGACTGTGGGCAAATAAACGAATATAAAACAGAGATGAGAATCTGTACCTGAGATTGCTGAAGCGAGATAGCTATATGGTAAATATTCAGATATACAATAAAATTGGAGTAAGTCAAATAGAGTGCCGATTGGCAGAAAGCTTTTAATATTGGTAGATGTAGGCAAAATCTAATTTTTGTTTATTGATTGGAACTTTTTTAAAAAATATATTTTATTGGTTTTTTTTAATTTTAACAAAGAGTACTTTAGACACACCGTGGTATTTGGGTAAACAAACAATTCAAGGTAAAAACATACATAAACAGCTCAACTTAATACATTCAACTATCATCTCTCTATTTCTCACAAATAACATAATAGATTTAATATATTCCATTTCTAGCTTAGATTTCTGTTACTACTCCACCTGTTTTAAAGCTTTATCAATTTAAAATTACCATAATCAAATATTGATTTACATCAACAAATTATCACTTCAAGTATCTCTACCATGTATATTAAAGTTTTTAATCTCTCTCAGCCCTCTTCTTATCACCAATCTCATTCATTTCTTCTTCCAGTAATAACTAACTTAATTAAAAAAAAACCAATGTTAAACCTTAGTTCCTTTCAATTCATTACTCAAACTTCAGATATCCAATTAGTTATCATACCTTATCAGATCATATTATTATAGGCAAAAATCACCTAATCAATTTAAGCACTTCAAAATTACATTCTCATGACTGAACATTTTTTTTCAACTCCAGAACATATATATATGTATATGATTATATATTTTTTATTCTTAATACAATCCATAGAGTCAAGGTTCTTTTATCCAAACCATTCCATAGAACAAAAGAAGCATCTAATTTAAACACATATGTATATAGTTATAACTGACTTAATTAAGAGAAAAGAAAAAAGAAAAAAGTAATAATGTTAAACCTTAATTCCTTTTAGTTCATTACACAAACTTCAAATTCCATCCAATTAATTATCATTCCTTATCAGATCATATTATTATACACAAAAATCACCTATTGATTGGAACTTCTTAATCATCACCCTGTTTAGTGGATAAGAACAGTTCAGTACGTATCACCTGGATAAGACAGAGTGTTAAAAGATGGATGAAAATAATCTTAAATTTGTGGGGAAGAACTAATGTAATAAAAATGAATTTTGCATCAAGACTGATATGTATTTATTTGGGGATCAGAATCTGTTTGGACTGGGCCAAAGTTTTCCAGGGAGCTTGAGTGGCTGGGTGAGGGGATTAGAACCCAGGTCTTCTTACTCCTAGTTCAACACCTTCACCACTAGACCTTGGGCCAGTCCCCTGTCTCAAGCCAAGAATCACTTTCATAATTAAGGATAGACTTGAAGCCATTGTCAACCAAGGGTGTTCCTCAATTAACTTTGTTTCCTAGGTTCACATATAGGTAAGCATCTCTCATGAGGCTCAAAAACAGTGTTTCTCAACCTTGGCAACTTTAAGATGTGTGGACTTCAACTCCCAGAATTCCCTAACCAGCATGTCTGGCTGGGGAATTCTGGGAGTTGAAGTACACGCCTCATAAAGTTGTCAAGGTTGAGAAACACTGCTCAAAAACGATTGGTCGACAGTGTGTGGTGTAACATAGCTTTGAGTCTTACCTTGTTGATGGAATCTAACAGTTCCTCCTGCTGGATCTTCAACGCCCTAAAGGCCTTTCCTCCTAAGGGAGGGAGAAAATATTAACAGCCATGCAAAGTTGTCTGCACATCTCCCTTCCTTCCCACATGTTCCTCTGTACCTTATCCAGTATTTACAGTTCCTCTTTTAATTGCAGTTTCTTGATGAAAAAGGAGATGAGATGTCCCTTTCCTTGGGTTTTGGCTTGCTGTAAATCTTGAGCAATCAAAGAGGAACCAAATATTCTGACTCTGTGTTTTTCTGTCGCTCTTCTCCACCCCTCACCCCCCCCAATAACAAAGAGGAAAAGCAAAAGCTAAAAAGCAGCTACTGGTAGTCCTCGACTTACAACCACAATTTAGCCCAAAATCTTTGTTGTTAAGGGAGACATTTGTTATGTGAGTTTTGCCACATTTTATGACATTTCTTGCCACAGTTGTTAAGTGAATCACCATAGTTCATAGTAACTCGGTTGTTAAGTGAATCTGGCTTGCCCATTGACTTTGCTTGTCAGAAGATCACAAAAGGGGATCACATGACACCCAGGACACAGCAACCGTCATAAATATGAACCGGTTGCCAAGCATATGAATTTTGGTCACATGACCCTGCGGTTGCTGCAAAGGTTCTAATTGTGAAAAATAGTGATAAGTCACTTTATTCAGTGCCGTTGTAACTTTGAATGGTCACTAAATGAACTGTTGTAAGTCAAGGATTACTTATAAAAGACTGTGGCTACGGTGGAAATCTGACATTGCAAAGTTGGCCAGGGAAGAAAAGATGGGTATTTAGGTTTTGCAAAAAATAATGTATCAGCTTAAAAGACTTTTTTTGTGGTGGTAAGAATGGCAAACTTTCATATTCACAAGTAATTTGTGTTGTTTCGAAATATGTGCCCATAATAAGAAAGGAGGTAGTGGTGATTGGCATGGCCGTTGGTCCTTAGAGGTAGCCCAGAGGAAAAGCACCAACTGTGAGTGCTCACACTACCTTCGTTGTGAGGTTAGATCAGTGGTTCTCAACCTGTGGGTCGGGACCCCATTTGGGGTCGAATGACCATTTCATGGGGGTCGCCAAACAACGCAGTCCGCCATTTTTTCCCCCTTTTCCTTAGCTGTGCTACTCCCTTTTACTCTACTGGCTTTTGAAAGCCAATAGAATAGACTCTCTTGAATAGAGTCTAATTCTATTGGCTTTCAAAAGCCAATAGGAATTGTCCAGGCTGTCTCTGCCCTGCTGAGCCCACCAAAAGTCCCATTCTGCAAACGGTGCTGCACCAGTTGAGTAGTCCTCGACTTATGACCGGTTGAGTAGTCCTCGACTTATGACCGATTGGGGGTCGCGGCATTAAAAAGGTTGAGAACCACTGGGTTAGATCTTGCCAGTCTGAAAGCACATCTCTTCCCCTTTACCTTTATAATCCAAGAAATGAAGGAAGGTCTTCTTCTGAAATGGAATGGGATAACTCTCCGCAGCCAATTCGGCACAGGACAACTCGCCGTGGGACAATTCAACTTAATCATTTAAAATAATTCTAAAAATTATTTTAACTTCCTTCATTCGTGTTTAATTTTGTCCCTCCTTTTGCATCCTTTCTTTAATTATTCCATTCTACCATTTCTTCAATATCAGGGTAACTCTTGTTCCGTGGTGAGTTGTCCCAGGGCAAGTTGTGCTATGATGAGTTGGCTGCAGTGAGTTGGCCATAGCAAGTTGGCTGTGGTGAGTTGTCCTAGACCCTTTCTGAAATGTTTGCCACACCCATGTTGTTTCTCTGGGCTCAGCTGCCTCCTATCTGATTGCTGCCTAATCTGCAGCTCTTCTTCTTCTTCTTCTTCTTCTTCTTCTTCTTCTTCTTCTTCTTCTTCTTCTTCTTCTTCTTCTTCTTCTTCTTCTTCTTCTTCTTCTTCTTCTTCTTCTTCTTCCTTCTTCTTCTTCTTCTTCTTCTTCTTCTTCTTCTTCTCTTCTTCTTCTTTCTTCTTCTTCTTCTTCTTCTTCTTCTTCTTCTTCTTCTTCTTCTTCTTCTTCTTCTTCTTCTTCTTCTTCTTCTTCCTCCTCCTCCTCCTCCTCCTCCTCCTCCTCCTCCTCCTCCCTCCCTCCCTCTCTCCCTCCCTTCCTCTCTCTCTCTCATTCTCACAGATCATTACAGTGATTGCCCAGGGAACCATTGAGGGCCTCCAGACCTTTAAATCAATTGGTGATCCTTAAAGACAAAGGTAAGCAACCTAGTACAGCTACTCCTTGACTTACAACTATTTGTTTAGTGATCATTCAAACTTACAACGGCACTGAAAAAAGTAACCTGTGACTGTTTTTCACATTTACAACAGTTGCAGCATCTCCACAGTCACGTGATCAAAATTGAGATGCTGGGCAACTGATTCATATTTGTGACATTTGGAGTACCATAGGATTCCCTTTTGTGACCTTCTGTCAAGCAGAGTCAATGGGGAAGCCAGGTTCATTTAGAACCGTGTTACTAACTTAACATCTGCAGTGATTCACTTAACAATGGTGGCAAGAAAAGTCATAAAATGGCGCAAAACTCGCTGAGCGTTTCACGTAGCAACAGAAATTTTGGGCTCAACTATGTTCAAAAGTCAAGGACTACAGATATCTATCACTCTCCTTCCTTGACATGCTGAAAAGCAAAATAAAAAAGGCCCTTCCTTCCTTCCTTCCTTCCTTCCTTCCTTCCTTCCTTCCTTCCTTCCTTCCTTCCTTCCTTCCTTCCTTCCTTCCTCTCCATTCCAGTCCACTCTACCCCACTCCATTCCACTGAGGCCCTCTGCATGGACTTCTTCAAGGAAGGGTCATCTCACGTCAAGACATCCTGAGCAAATTATGGAAGTGCTGACTTTGATGGTTCATAACTTGAATGTGAACTTAAATGCTGACCATTGGATTATTTGTTTTATTTTTAGTTTAGCTCAATATAGTTTAAATTCAAAATTATTTAAATTCAAGTTTGCGTAATCTGCATGATGACCTGTGGATGCACGAGACATCCGCAGGGCCACTGCTGCTATTTTTCTTCCTTTTCACTGCGCCACACCCATTTCAGAACATTGCCTGCTTTAGGGCAGAACACACATTTTCAGCAGTTGCCCCACTAAAATTTGTGATACATTCAAAGGAAACTTTGAGCCTCCAGAAGGAAACTTGACCTCTTTAGGTTGATGGCTTGGCCATCCACCCCATATAAACAATAAATGAGAGAAGGCAAAAGCTAGGAAGTCAGAAACAAGAGTTTTGCACTAAGGCAGAAACAGAAATTACAGTCTCCAAGCTGCAGGTAACTATTGAAAGTTGTGGGGTGTCCCTTTTGGACAATGCCAGACCTTATCATTTTGTACTTTCTGTGGGATATGATTAAACACATAATTAAAGAGCAACCCAATAAAGAGAGAATAAAATCTAAAAATAAGTCAATATGTGCAAAATTAAGTTTCATTCCTGTCCTTGACCCACCTTCTCCTTTTGATAGAGTATGTTTGCTGACCCACTACCCAACAGACAGTGCTGGAATACTTGAGCCCCCTGATTGTAAGGCTCCCTGTTTCCAAGACTACACAAAAAAGTCAAGTTGACAGCCGCAACAGTGCCATTGAAGTTCTGTCGACTGACATGTTGACTTTTTTGACCACATCCTGCAGATCCCCCTGATTCCTGCTTTTCAAGCTGGGACTGTCGCTGTGCCTCGGTCGGGAGACTTCAAGCTGTTGATTGTTCTAACAGGATGTCACTGCCAGCTTATCAGCTGAGTTCCCAGGAAAGATTCAAAGATTTATAATAAACCTGGAAGGGAGGTCTTCTAGTCAAACCCCCTGCTCAAGCAGGAGACCCTATACAATTTGAGATAAGGGGCTGTTCGGTCTCTTAAAAACTTCCATTGATGGAGCACCCACAACTTCTGTTGGCAAGCCCTTCCACTAAATGATTGTTCTCACTGTTAGGAAATTTCTCCTTAGTTCTAGGTTGCTTCTCTTCATGATTAATTTTCACCCATTGTTTCTTGTCTTGCCCTCTGGTGCTTTGGAAAATAGGTTGACCCTCCCTCTTCTTTGTGGCAGCCCCTCAAATACGGGAACACTGCTACCATGTCACTCCTAGTCCTTCTTTTCTCTAGAGTAGCCATATCCAAATCCTGCAATCGTTCTTCAACTTGTAAGCCCATGCTTGCAAAAATATCTGTTCATCAGATCAAGGAGTTGATAAGAACCCCAGCCCTTGCTCAGCTAAAGTTCTGCAGGGCATCTGGGAGCCCTCCTTAGACTTTAAGGTATCCTGTTAGTCTCCTTTCACAACCCAAAGTTGTTTTCTCCCGTGGTTCTACCTGGCAAAGCCTAGCCAAATTCTCTTTTTGCCCTGTTTACCGTGTCTTTCACTCCTTCCCTTTCCCCTTGGTCCCTCTGGTTCTCTTGCTGTTAATAATTTCCCAATGCTAGTCTCTTTCCCAACTCTAAGTTGCAAAAGACACTTTCCCAAACAATTGGTACCTTGTGGATTCATCGGCTCACTTGTGCCTTTGCCTTGTCTTCCAAAGGGTCCCCTGGATTCCCCCACACGGCTCTGCTCAGCACCGCTCTGCTTTCTCCTACTCGAGCGTCCTCTTTGTATAGACAGCACAGTAGGCATGCATGTATGTGTGAAGTGGCCACTTCCTTTTTTCTGCTCAGAGAAACCACAGTTCATTGGCGCGCACCCGTTGCATGGGTGGAAGTAGGCATAATGTTTCGGGAAGCCTCGTGCTGCAGGGAACCCATGGGGGGGGGGCAGGCTGGAAATGACAGGCCCACCCTTTGTGCAGAAGGAGCAGGTGGAAACTCGAGGCAAGGCTGGGGTGAAGGAGGGTTGAGGGAGGGATTTGGAGGGGGAGGGGAAACATTCCTAGCAGCTGCAAAGCTTAACAGATACCTTCAGATTTGCAGCATCTCAAGTTATTGTGCTGTTGAAATATGTATTAGCTCATTCTTACTCACTGTTTTAGTGTGGGGAGAACTGCACTGCATGTTTTAAAGCAGTGGTTCTCAACCTTTCTAATGCCGTAACCCCATAATACAGTTCCCCATGTTGTGGTGACCCCCAAATGGGTGTGGCCACCAATAAGAGGGAGTAGGACAGCTAGGGAAAAGGGAAAAAAATGGCGGACAGCATGGTTTGGCGACCCCCATGAAATGGTCGTTTGACCCCAAATGGGGTCCCGACCCACAGGTTGAGAACCACTGTTTTAAAGTAAGAGTCAAGTCACTCACCCCACCCCACATGGCCCATGGAGCCCTACCAAAACATGATGACAAATTGACGTGTTTTCAGCTGTTCTGAGTTTCACTCATTTCAAGGTGGGTTGGAATAGTGTTAAGTATGGGAATGGAAGCCTAAGGCATCACTGCGGCAAGATTCGGGTCATCCCCGACTTACAACAGTTCCTTTAGTGACCGTTTGAAATTACAACAGCACTGAAAAAAGTGACTTGTGAACAGTTTTCACACTTATGACCACTGCAGCATCCCCGTGGTCACATGATCAAAATTCGGACGTTTGGCAATGAGTTCATATTTATGACGGTCGCAGTCTCCCGGGGTCAGGTGACACTGTGGCCTTCTGACAAGCAGAGTCAATGGGGAAGCCAGATTCAAGTTAACAACCATGTTACCAACTTAACAACTGCAGTGATTCATGTTTACAACTGTGGCATGAAAAGTTGTAAAATGGGGCAAAATTCACTTAACAATTGTCTTGCTTAGGAGCAGAAATTTTGAGGTCAACTGTAAGTTGAGGACTACCCATATTGTTGTTGTTGTTAATTGCGAAGTCGTGTCCGACCCATCGCGACCCCATGGACAACGTTCCTCCAGGTCTTCCTGTCCTCTACCATCTTCTGGAGTCCATTTAAATTCACACCTACTGCTTCAGTGACTCCATCCAGCCAATACTGATTTGATGGCACATAACCAACCAACCAACTAAACAACCAACCATATTATTAGCATCCAGTCATATATTTTATGATTTCTCCCTTTGTAACAAGACCAGCCATGGAGGTCAGCAGGCTCCTTCTGCTTATTTCGCTGGAATGAAGAAAACAACCTTACATTATCAACTTGTGTATCCGTTTTGGACACACAGACACACACACGCACAAAAACAACATTATACCAATACAAAAATAGGGATAAGGCTCATTTGAATCCCAGCAGACGCCGCTGTTGCATGCAGAATGGTGTTTATCCAAGCATCTGAACCTGGTTTTTGATAAAGTCCATCGAAATATGGCTGATTCATCAAGTCTTATGAGTGGAAGCATTTGACCGATTCCCTTGTAGACGTTGAATGGATTTGAGTCCCAGTGTTATGTGCTTTTACTGTATATGTATTGTTATTTTTATGAACCGTGGTTGCCACTGTTTTATTGCAATATCGGTAATATGTGTCTACACTGCTCAGAGTGGGCATTATTGGAGCAGCTTAGAAGCCCAATAAAAGAAATAAAAAGAATTGAATTTAAAAAAAATCATTTTGAAAGCCATTCCAAAGGCCTCCAAGATACTCATGAAGCTTTACACTTGATGGTACTTTTGGTTTGCTTACTAAATAGCCCTAGAATTAGCTGTATTTGGATAGAGCCTGACACAGCTCAAGACTTGGGAGTGAGGTTTTGACCCAGGGATGTGTGGTGGACATTTGCCCTCTGTCTAGGGACCGTGGACTTTTGTTACATTTCTAGTTTGCAGAAATCAAGGCTCCGCATTTGCTGTTGCCAATCTTTATCTTTAATGATGGCAATAGCCTTCCCAGCAGCATCCAGGAAGCGGAAGGGAATCTGTTCTCTGATTCTTCTTCTTTTTTTTTTGATGGTTTATCAGTCTCTTTATTATAAATATTCTGAAGGTGAGTTATTATAACTGTTACAAAATGATGCATTCTATTTTACAGCCTGGAAAGATACTAATATATGCAGCCTGGATAGAGGCTAATATAGCATTAATATGTAAAGAAGGTATTAATACCTTAACTTCATACAAAAAAATACTATTTGATATTTATTTATTTAATTTATTTGTTTATTTTATTTATAACCCACCTTTATTTTTACAAGTAACTCGAAGTGATGAACATATCCAACACACTTTCCTTCTCCTATTTACCCCGTACCAACAACCCCGCAAAAGTCTCTTCTAGCAGTTTTTCTTACTTTTCAACTCCATCCTCTTTGCATGATTCCCCCTCCTCCAGATCATTTTGATCCAATCATTTCTTCTTCTGGCTCCCAATCCTATAACAGATCTACTGGGCACTTATTAAACTCTGGTGAGCCATCCAGTTCTCTGATTCTTAATGTAGTTCACACATGTAAACTATAAACTCTCATAGGGATTCCCACCCCTTCCCTGACCTCTGCTGTGGAGATGTAATCCCATCTGCAGCTGTTACCCAGTATGTTAGTATGTGGGTATTAACACATGTTCTCTGCTTAAAGGTTGGGCAGCACAGCTGTGCTTTGTCTGTTTTTGGTGCCTTTGAGGCCGTCTTGACTCTGGGTGACTTGCCTGGAAAAGCCCCTGCGGTTTTCTTGGCATGGGTTTGGAAGCAGTTTACTCCTGATTGGCCCAAGGTCACTCAGCTGGCCAAAGGTTGGACTAGAACGTGATCCCTAGCTTGAGCTAGAACTTGATCCCTAGCTTGGTGCCTTGGCCACTACACCAAATTGTGTCAACTCTGCCTGGTTTGGCTTGGCACCTCACAGGCATCTTGCCATCAAAAGAAGAAGGGGGAGGGAGGGAGGATCAAAGGGAAAAGAAAGGAGAAAGGATGAAAGGGCAACAAAGCTTTGTGTGTACATGGTAGGAAATCGGGAGGGGGGGGGAATGACAGGTGAGAAGGATCAGAGCAGCTGGATCCTGTTTGTGCCAGCATCCCATAGCCAGGCACTCTGAGAAATAGTCAGATTGCCCACAAAGTTCTAAGAGTTCTTAAAATACGTTGGCAAACTCTGGTTGGCTGGAAAAGGACTGGTCACGGGGAGAAGGATGGGCTGTGTGCAAACCTATGCCTTATTTTTGTATCTAGTGAGCGTGGTAGATTTCAGAGCTGGCTTGACTTTACTACAACCAACATCCTTAGTAAAAGAAGCCTTTGCTTTAACCCAAATGGAGTCGAAGGCTTTTCTTTCCTAAGGGATCGGATTGGGGTAAATTATCTCTCTTGTGTTTCATTTACCAGGAGTTTAATAGTGGTTCCATTCAAGAAGAACCCTACAAAGTGAAACTTCTATGGTTCTATAGATTTGAGATAGCTTCAGTGTGGAGAGCACACCGATGCTAATAATTATAAATAGGCCGAGTGAGTAGGAAATTCCATTTGGAAAAGACTGTCACCGAACTCTGTTGCATCAACTGTTGTGGGAGCTTTTCTAGCCACGTTGCAGGGTGGGGTCCTCTGGGATTTGCCTGATTCTACCAGATTTGCTTGAGACAGCTGCCTCCTCTCTATAGGAGAAAGATAAAAATATTTTTTTTTGTTCATCTGGGCTCTTTGGATGGATGGACAAGTGCTGTTCCCCCACAAATAGGGATGGAGAAGGAGGGGGAGGAGGAGGGGGGGAAAGGAGAATGATGATGATGATGAAGAAGATGATGATGATGAAGAAGAAGAGGAGGGGGAAGAAAAAGAAAGGAGGAGGAGAAAGAAGAAGAGGAAGAAGAAGGAGGAGAAGAATGACCATTGATTTAATTTGAAATTTAATTAAATTAAAATTACAGTAAAGCAATTAAATATTATCCACGTATTTAATAATATTTCTGCACACTTTTAGAACTTAAAAGTTGGCGTCAGTTTCTGGAGGGATAGGTTAGAGTAGACTGCCCCTTCTGAAGCAGTTTCTGTTCCTCAACATGGGTTGAGTTCTGCCCATTGACTTGACTAATGTCCAGATCAATTTATACTACTATGGTGTATAAACTGGTGTGGATGCCGCTTCCGGAAGTCCATTCGGGACATTGGCAACAAAAAAATTAGCTACCGGTTCTGCCAAAGTGGTGAGAACTGGCTGAATCTCACCACTGATACAAAGTCAGCAAAGGTGTGAAGGTCACTTCAGCTGTCCAGTGAAAGTAAGCAGGCACCTCCAGGTCAGCAGCAATGATATAAGACGATGCCGCAGGCAGATGATCACCTGAGAGCGACAACGGGCAAAGGCATCCTCTCACACCACACAGGAGAAGGACTGATAAACTGCTCCAGTTGTCTACTAAGAAAGCCAGATGGATAGACAACAGTGGAACAACCTGCCTCCAGAAGCAGTAAATGCTCCAACACAGGAAGTTTTTAAGAAGAGACTGGACAGCCATTTGTCTGAAATGGTGTAGGGTTTCCTGCCTGAGCAGGGGGTTGGACTAGATGACCTCCAAGGTCCCTTCCAACTTTACTATTATTATTATTATTATTATTATTATTATTATTATTAAGCGATTATTGACATAGTGCTGGATGGATGACGGGGCCCTCAGGTTGGATAGTATTCAAAATGCTACTGAAGAAAACCGGAAGATCTCTCAGAGTACCAATGATGCTCATGATGCATTCAGCCTTCTGGACATCTAGTGGTTGGTAGAATTGCAGTGGGATTGTGGAAGGAAGCATGAAATGAAAAAAAAAAGTTGATGAAACTTAATATTATATGGAGAAAGCAGGAATAACCCTGATTAATTTTAGTGTGAATACAAAACTAATTCTATAATGTAGAAAATCATTCAAGAGAAATCTGTCTGTCTGTCTGTCTGTCTGTCTGTGTATCTATCTATCTATCTATCTATCATCTATCTATCTATCTATCTATCTATCTATCTATCTATCTATCTATCTATCTATCTATCTATCTATCTATCTATCATCTCCCATTTCTCTTCCAGAGTGACTCTGGGCAGTTTATAGCATTAAAATATAAAAGCATCCATAATATGGGCAAAATAAGATATGGTTCCCAAATTCTTAGGAGCTAAATCGCCATGCCTGAAATATCCTTTAATCAAAGTATTGTGTCTTTTTGTCTGAGGGTGGTGGAAAACGCAGCGTGAAGGAGATGAAAAGTGGTTCCAAAATGCTAAAGAAACTTGACCCTGAGTAGACCAGATGCAGAATTTTTACTCAAATCTTAATTTCTCGCTCTAATCTAAAACCACACAGCTAATGTAACAGAGATCACATTTCAGTACAGATGGTTGAAATACCAAGTTATAAATAACTCCAGTATTGACCATATGCTAGTTACCATAATATATTAGGCACTCAGGAATGTAGATGCAAATATATCACCAGAGAATAAGAAAATGAATATCGAGCAGGTTGTGATCAGTAATCCAAAGATCTGGTTTATAAAGCAAAATGGCGGCCAGTTTGTCAATTCCAACCACAAGGAACCAACATTTTAAAGTGTATATCTAGAACAATGTTTTCCAAAGGAAGGAATGTATATAATTATTTATATATATTTAACATTGTAAGCCGCTCAGAGTCAGTTTGGACAGTGAGATAGGCGACATATAAATTTAATAAATAGATACATTAATTAAATACTTTCTTGGTTTTATCACTGATCGTTTCTAGATAACCCAGAATTTTATATCTTGTACATAAAGGCACTTATCTACTTTAGCAGGGGTCTCCATCCTTAGCAACATTAAGAACTTGTGGACTTCAACTGATGGGAACATCAGATCTGGGAGATAAGTACCTTTTTGGAGGAGAGAGGCTCTGTCATAACTTCGAACGCCAAATGACCTGTTTTAAATCGAGGACTACCTGCAAACATCAGGAGGAACACAGGTTGTCGTAAGAGGGTTAGACATTTGCAGCTTGGATTTCATGACCGTGGGAACAGGATGACGGGTCCTGGAATCCAAATCTTAAGAAGGGGGAATGGGAGTTGCTAGCGATGCTCAGCTTTGAGGAAAGATGACACTAAAAGTTGAGGATCTCTCCTGTGTGTTACAGCATGACTACTAGGGCTCTGAGCCTTTTTAATTTTTAAATTAAAGAATTGGGGGAGTTTGCTGCAGATGCTCTGATATCCGCAGATCATATATTGTTCATTGTTGTGGTATAGAAAAAAAAAACTGGTAAGTTTTTAATGCAGTCTTCCTCAGCCTACCTACTGGTGCTGGTTGGGAATGATGGGATCTGTTATCCCAATTATTTTGGAAAGTGCCAGGTGAAGGCTACCTTAAGCATCTTCAGTTATCAGTGTTTCTCAGCCTTGACAATTTTAAGGCATGTGGACTTCAACTCCCAGAATTCCACAGCCAGCAATGCTGGCTGTGGAATTCTGGGAGTTGAAGTCTACATGCCTTAAAATTGTCAAGGTTGAGAAACACTGAGTTATCTGATTCCAAATATGGCACCTTCAGAAATTCAAGTCTTTTATCCAAACAAGAGCATAAGTTTAACTTTGTTCCTATTTGGAAATTGCTTCGGGATTTTGGGCTCGCAATGAAAAAAAAAACCTGACACTTTGATTTTGTCTTTGCTAATTAGATAGATTCGTTGTTATAGAAATGGCTAGTGCATACAGCTATGTAAAAGTAAATAGTTGAGGTTATAATGTTATCTTCTGCTGTGCTCAAGAGAATTGGAAGTTGATGCCTTTTTCTTTCCTTTTCCCCCTTTACAAAATGTTTTCCCCCCTTCTGCCTCCCCCTCCTCCTAGATTTTTATTCCTTTTTTGAATTTCTCTTTGTATTTTATATTTTGATAAACTAATAAAACATGCGGTAGAAAAAAAGAAACTCAAGTGTGTCAGAACTCACAGGGCTGGGGTGGGAGGCTGTGTGTTGTAATCCACGGTGAAATTGTTCACGTTGCCATTTTCATCACTGATCAGGATCTCGGCTAAAGGAGAACAGCAGCTTGACCTAGAGAGGAGATAAACAAAGAAGAGGGCTAAACAAGAGACGGTAAAGGGGCCTGGGAAACAGAAAAAGAGCTTTCCGAAAGACTGGCAAACTCAGAATGAAGGACTGAGGTTGGAATTAGGAAAGTTTGTTAATGGAATCACTGAGGCAGAAAGTTAAAGCTGCAAGGAGTGTAACAACTGGTGAGGACACTACTGCTTAGCAACAAGAAAGTTACAAGTCAGAAGGACATACTAGAAGGATGCTAGCTAAGGCACGTAGATATATAAATCTTGGCAACCTCTAGCTTATTATAATACCCCTGTCTCCCTGAAACTAAGATCTAACTGGAAAATAAGCCCTAGCATGATTTTTCAGGATGCTCGTAATATAAGCCCCACCCCCAAAATAAGCCCCGGTTAAAATTATCAGTCTTTAGTACCATATCTCCCTGAAAATAAGACCTAATTGGAAAATAAGCCCTAATGTGTCTTTTGGAACAAAAATTAATATAAGACCTGATCTTATTTTCGGGGAGATAAGGGTAGTAAAAGACATACCTCTTTTGATAAGAAAGCTTATTAATGTAGACATGCGATGTATGAAGAAGGAGGGTGAAGTAGAACAGACATGTCAAACACAAGGCCCGGGGGCCAGATGCGGCCCACAAAATGGTTTCATGTGGCCCACGAAGCCATCCTGGAAACAGGGAGGGAACGGCCCCCGCTGTTTTGGCCCTGGTCCAGGCCAGCCGGGAGCCAATGTACAATTTTGTGGTGGCCATCTATGCTGAAACACATTCAGTCTTAGCTTCACAAGGCCGTCTAGAAACAGCGAGGATCCAGCCCCTGCTGCGTCGGCCCTGCCCCCTGGGTGCATGCTGGGGAAGTGTCACCCTTTGTGAGGAATAAAAAAATGGACCATGCCTTGGTGTTTACCCCAGTCCCACCCCCTTCTGCCAGAGACCCTCAGATCTGTCCCACTCCTGCCCAGGCTCCCACGGGCACCCTTGACGTGAACGATGTAGAGCTGGCCATGCCCACCCAATAGGCCACACCCACTCCATCCACACCCACCCAGTAGGCCACACCTGCCTGCCTCCCCCCAAGGGCAACTGCAATGCTGATACGGTCCTCAATGAAATTGAGTTTGACACCCCTGAAAAGAAACATGTGTCAAGGAACCAATGAGTGATTCTTAGGGTGTTGACTTCCTTAATCATAACTATATAAAATTTGTGCTTGTGCATTGTTCAAGATCTTGGCTCCTTTAGCTGCTGAGACCCTTTTGCTGGAATACTCCAATAAAAGAAACTGGAAATGCTATTCCTCATGTCTGGTGGTCTTTATTGGCTTTGGCGCCAGGTGGCGAAGACCCATCTGGTAGACAACAACGGGGTCATGGTGTTCCAAAGCACAGATGCGTGATCCAAAAAAAACATCTTTTCTGGGTCTTTCTAGCTGATATTCTGGGAATTGGAATGTGTTCCTCCTGTTGGACCTGATGAAGCACATAGAAGCAAATGGAGAAACATGGTCCTTCAGATATATTGGCCCCATGCCTTGAAGGTGGTAGCACCTTAATTCTATCCAGAAGCATATGGAAGCCAGTGAAACTTGTGGAAAGAGTGTGAAACACAAACATAATGTGATGTGTCCATAACTGCTCATGTCCCCACAATCTGGATCAATTGCAGCTTCCAGCTAGTCTTCAAGGGAAGTCCCATGCAGGTCACTTGTAGTAGTGTAGAGAAAGAATGTTGCTCAGTGGAGTTGCATGCAGAAGTTCTCCACTCAAATCCCTAGTATCTCATTATCTAGGTAGCAGGGAAAGACCCTTATGTCAAACCATATAACAGCCACAGTAAATGCCAAGGTGATTCAAACAGCAACCCTCAATCTAATTTTGGAAGGTCTCTGCAAACAACTTGAACTCAAGCAAGGGATGGAAAGGGAAAGGGAGAAGCAGCAGCAGAAGAAGAATGGTCAGGGAAGAGAAAAAGAAAAAAATCAGAAAGAGAGGAAAAAAAGGTGAATACTCCTGTCTGGGATCTTCTGCCATACTAGTTTCACAGTTGTCTACCAATAGCATATAAAACCCGAAATTACCTGCAAGACAGAATAACAGAATACTCTATTGGAAGGGACCTTGGAGGTCATCTAGTCCAACCCCTGCTCAGGCAGAAAACCTTATACAATTTCAGACAGATGGCTGTACAACCTCTTCTTAAAAGCCTCTAGTGTTGGAGCACCCACAACTTCTGGAGGCAAGTTGTTCCACTGATTAATTGTTCTAACTGTCTGGAAATTTCTCCTTAGTTCTAGGTTGCTTTTCTCCTTGATTAGTTTCCATTCACAGGCAATTAATGTGTTTCAGCCTTTGTCTGAAAAATGTTCATCTCACTAGACCAGTGTTTCTCAAAGTTGGCTAGGGCATTCCGGGAGTTGAAGTCCAGGTGATTTAAAGTTGCTAAGTTTGAGAAATGCAGCACTAGAGCAAGCTGGTGCATTCTAACCACTGCCCACCACATTGTGGGTCCCATCCCCTAAGGCAGGGATAGGCAACCTCGGCTCTTTTATGACTCATGGACTGAGTCAGCATAGCTGACTCAGGAATTCTGGGAGGTAAAGTCCATGAGTCATAAAAGAGCTAAGGTTGCCTACCCCTGCCCTAAGGAGATACACCTGTTGGGACCCAGAAAAAGGGCCTTCTCTGTGGTGGCTCCCTCTCTCTGGAACATTATCCATGCAGGAATTAGACTGGCTTCCACTTTGGCAGTCTTTCAGAAGCCCCTGAAGATATGGTTTTGCCAGCCGGCCTAGGGAACCCAGAGTGCGATGGAGCCCATCAGATGGCTTATTTAATTGTGTACTGTGGCTGTGTGCGGGTGTGTGGGTGGTGGGTTATTGTTTTTTATCTTTTTTTCTACTTTGTGTTTTTTTTTACTGTTTGTGGGCCGCCTAGAGTCGCTGTGAGTGAGTAGGCGGCTATCTAAATGTTCTAAATAAATAAATAAAATAAATATTGCTCAGGTATATCTGAAGAGCAGCAGGTTAATGACTCTACATTCTGTAATACAGATGTTTAGAAAACAGAGGTACAAACTTGTAATCACAGATAAGCTTCTTATCACTGCCCTCCTCTTCTGAATGACAAGATAAAGCACGGGGATCCGGGCTGATCTGGACACTAACAGCAGTTTCAGCAGCCTCAGCAGAAAATGTCATGTGCCAGATGTGTTGAGAGCAGTTGGGTCTGTGCTGGCTATCAGCTCCACAAGGCATATAGAAATGGAGAAGGTGATAGACTGGTGGGTTTTCTTCAGTTTCCTGAAGGAAGAGCATATATTTATTAACCCTCCTTGTGAGTAGATCAGCGGCTCCCAACCTTTTCTACACCTTGCACCCCTAGAATGCTTCTGATATATTCTCGCACCCCTTACAAAAGTTCAAAATAACGCCAACAAATTATGCATATACACCAGGGGTAGTCAACCTTGGCTCTTTTATGACTCGTGGACTTCAATTCCCAGAATTCCTGAGCCAGCTTAGCTGGCTCAGGAATTCTGGGAGTTGAAGTCCACGAGTCATAAAAGAGCCAAGGTTGACTACCCCTGATATACACTATAATTTTGAAAACCCAAGTTTTCGCCCTTCCTGGAAAATCATCTTGCACCCCCAGGGGGTGCGAGCACCCTCGGTTGGGAACCCCTGGAGTAGACATTTGTGCCTGACTGAATAGCAACACTAATCCAGATGGATCTTGACAGACTTGAACACCGGGCCCTGTCTAACAAAATGAAATTCAATGTAGAGAAAAGTAAAGTCTTGCACTTAGGCAAAAAAACAAAAAACAAAAGTACACATATAGATTGGGTGAAACCAGGCTTAATAGCAGCAACTGTGAGAGGGATCTTGGAGTCTTAATGAACAATCAATTAAATATGAGCCAATAGTGTGTGGCAGCAGCCAAAAAAGCCGATGCAATCCTAAATTGCATTAACAGAAGGATTCAATCAAGATCACGTGAGGGTACTAATACCACTCTATAAAGCCTTAGTAAGACCACATCTAGAATACTGCAACCAATTTTGGTCTCCACACTATAAAAAAGACGTTAAGACTCTAGAAAAAGTACAGAGAAGAGCAACAAAGATGATTAGGGGACTGGATGCTAAAACATATGAAGAATGGTTACAGGAACGGGGCATGGCTAGTCTAGTGAAGAGAAGGACCAGGGATGACATGATAGCAGTCTTCCAATATTTGAGAGTCTGTCATAGAGAGGAGGGGTCAACCTATTTTCCAAAGCACCTGAAGGCCAGACAAGGAATAACGGATGGAAACTGATCAAGGAGAGATTCAACTTATAAATAAGGAGAAATTTTCTGACAGTGAGAACGATCAACCAATGGAATAGGCTGCCTTCAGTTGTTGTTGGTGCTTCATTACAGGAAGCTTTCAAGAAGAGACTGGATTGCCATCTGTCAGAAATGGTGTAGGGACTCCTGCTTAGGCAAGAGGTTGGACTAGATGACCTACAACAGGCATGTCAAACTCGCGACGTCATGAGACGTTGCGCGATGTACCGGGACGTTTTCCCCATTGCCTGACCTACAAGGTCCCTTTCAACTCTGTCATTGTGATTCTGATTCTAATCCCATCTAGCTGAGCTCAATAAGCAAATCAAAGATGGGCGTGAAGGCAACCAGATATCTGAGGACCGTGATTAGACTTGGCAGTTGAAACCCCATCTTGGAAGCGGGTGAGGGCTAGTTGCTTCTGCATTGTTTCCAAGAAAAACGAAATGGGGATGTCCATTTTGGCTGGGGAATTCTGGGAGTTGAAGTTCAAACATCCTAGTTACCAAGTTTGAGAAGCACTGGGCTAGAGAAAGGGTCTCTTACTGTTTTCCCCTTAAATCAAGTAAACCAAGAAGAGCAGGAATATGGTCCCGGACTGTGAGCTATTGTCTGCAAGCTGGGAAACCTTCACCCCAATCTTCTGATTTAAATTTAGCTAATTTAAAACAAAGTGGCTCCACTTAAGTCTGTGCTTGTATCTTCTCTTGTTTTTTGGAGGAGCAACAGCTGTTTCTCCTAAGATATTGGTCTGGATCGTGACAAGGCAGAGAACCAAAACTGGCGCTGCAAAACCAAGAAAAAAAACCACCAAGATTATGATGTTCTCCTTGGCTGAGGAATTCTGGGAATGGAAGTCCACATATCTTAAAGTTGCTAAGGTTGAGAAAGACTGCACTATAGAACACATGAACAAATTTTCAGAAGTTTAGAAATCATTTGGGAACCGTCTGAGTAGATGAGACTCACCAAGGCTGTTTTGGGAATGACAGTGATGGGCAGAGTCAGGTAATTTTGCGATGAACTGGTTTTCGCTGTAAATGTTGCAAGACTGAAAGAAAAGTTAATGAGGATGGTTAATAATGCAGGCATATCTTTGGAAGGGGTCTATGACAACTCGGCACGGCCAACTTGCTGTGGCCAACTCACGCTGGGACAACTTGCCGTGGCCAACTCACGCTGGACAACTCGCTGTGGGAGAAGAATTACACTAATATCAAAGAAATTGTGGAATAGAATCATTAAAGAAAGGATGCCAAAGCAATAATGCACAATGCCGGTCTATCCTGTTCTCCCGTTCGGCACAGTAATTAGTCACGTGGTCCGTCCGTCACTGTGGAGGCGCGGCACAGGGCTGTTCGGAGCGCTGTTCGGAGATACGGGTACCGTTCAACGTCTGCACACAGGTAGGACTCACGCTGGGTCTGACAGGAAGAAGGATTGTTTGCCTACTATAGAAGAATGGACGCTTAAAGTGTTAAATTTAGCAGAAATGGCTAAGATTTCTGCTTATTTGAAGGATTATTCACAAGGAAGATATATTTCGGTTTGGAGAAGATGGATAGATTATATTCAGAATAAATACGGGACTAAAAAGTTCTATTTATTTTATGAATAAATTATTGAATATTATTATTGTTATTATTATTATTAATAGTTTAGTGTAGTGGAATTTTTATTATATTGTATTGTTTATAAATTGGGATTTTAATTTGATTATATGATAAAGTTTATTTGCAAATTGTTTATTCTGTGTTAAAAGAGAGTTAAAGTGCATTATATTTGTTTATCTACATAGTTGGTTAATGTTAGTTAGATTATGATTATTATATTTGTTACCCTGTATTCAGCTCTGGGAAGTGGGGGGGGGTAGGGTGGGTGGGTTTGGGATATATTTTGTAATTTTTGTAAAACTTTTCAATAAAAAAAAGAAAGGATGCCAAAGGAGGGACAAAATGAAATGTGGATGACAAAAATTAAAATATTTTTTTAATTATTGCAAATAATTAAATTGAATTATTGAATTGTCCCGCAGCAGGTTGTCCCTTGGTGAGTCAGCCATGGCAAATTGCTCCACGGCGAGGTGGCCGTGCTGAGTTGACCCATTCCTCTTTGGAAGGGTGATATGAAAAGCCTCCCACACTTCAGACAATCCAGGGCTCACATTACTATTCAGGACTGGCTCTGACCCAATTTCAAATTTACATTAATCGAAAGAAGTTAGAAAATGACAAACTGTGGCTTTCAGACAATCTCTCTTCAAGATTAAGTACTGGAATTGCAATCCTATCTGCTTTAAGATTCCTTCTAAGAAATCCTTCCTTTTAATCCAAGCAAAATTGTAGATAAATGTACAGTAGAAGATGCTTAAAGATGGCATAAATGATTGAGGCAGGAAGTGGTTTTCTAACAACTGGGTTTGTATATTGCACTAAACCAAAATGCCATTGCATTGCTTGAGTTTTGGCTTAGTGTACTGCCCAAACCCAGCCATTATGGTTTAGAACAGGACCATTTCACGGGGGTCGCCAAACAATGCAGTCCGCCATTTTTTTCCCCTTTTCCTTAGCTGTGCTACTCCCTTTTATTCTCTTGGCTTTTGAAAGCCAATAGAATAGACTCTCTTGAATAGAGTCTAATTCTATTGGCTTTCAAAAGCCAATAGGAATTGTCCAGGTTGTCTCTGCCCTGCTGAGCCCATCAAAAGTCCTATTCTGCAAACAGTGCTGCACCAGTTGAGTAGTCCTCAACTTACGACCAGTTGAGTAGTCCTCGACTTACGACCGGTTGGGGGTCGCGGCATTAAAAACGTTGAGAACCACTGGTTTAGAAACTGGATTCAGTAGAAGGAGGGGAAAGCTTCTTTTATACCGATATTGGTAGTCCTTGACTTATCACCACAATTGAGCCCAACGTTTCTGTTGCTAAGAGAGACTGTTAAGTGAACTTTGCCCCATTTCCTGCCACAGTTGTTAAGTGAATCACTGCAGTTGTTAAGTTAGCAATATGATGTCAAACCTGCTCCAGCTTAGACATTTAGGAAAGAAAGACCCTTGACTCCATTTGATTGAAGTGATAGGTTCTTTTACTAAAGTTAAGTGGTTGCAGTGAAAGTAAAGCTAGATCCGAATATTCCCACACAAAGGTTACACTTTCATCTCTTTTCCTGGCCCTCCCCACTTGACCAGTCTGTCAGTGTCCAATAGGATGCCTTTTGGATATTTTGGGAACGGCTCAGATGTTTGGCTCTTCTCACTGCAGTTTCACATTCAGTTCCCAGACCAGGTGTCCTTGGAGGCTGGTTTATTCTGGTTTGGCACCTCTCGTCAACATGTCACCCCTCCCACTATTTGTTTTCTCATTCCCAGGCCCACATATTACTGCTCCAAATTCCCCCTTCTCCTCCCTTGCAATTTATGGCAAGGATGCCAGCAAAGCGAAGATGCTGAGGATGGCAGACCTGACACACGATTTCTAAAATGTTATCCTACCTTGAGGCAAAGTCGGAGCTCTTGGCAGGTGCCACAAAAGTTGCCGTGAGAATGGTGCTCTCTCCTTTCCTCAGGAAACCTTGTGTAGGTCTAAAGGTCTGTATGAAACCCAGGTCATCGCGGACATTAAAGGTGAATATTGCAGCGGATCCATCATTCACCACCTGGACAGAGAACTCTACACTCCCACCGGGCAACAAGTTACCTTGGAAATACAATAGGGCACATGGAAGATGGGGATAACTTGCAAAGAAAGGTGACTTTGAGCTGTCACATAATGGAGGTCCCCACCATTTGGTACCGATGGCTCCGCTGAACTTGCTGAGGACCCGTTATAGGCACTGAAAGACGATGGTTATTGTGGGGGAAGAATAACCTTAGGCCCAAATGACTGCTATGGGAATGAGTGATCAGCCTCAAAAACTACCATTTATCGGACGGCATTTGCTGAAAGCCAGATTCATTTATTAGAAGGCAACCCTTCCCAAGTGCCCCCCCCTCACCACCAAGGGTGGTGAGCATGGCACAAGACATCGTGGGCTGTTCCCTGACTCCACTGGATGACATTGCCAGGGCCCGTTGCCTTGGCAGAGTGAGGAAAATTCTCAGGGATGACTCACACCCTGGTTGGTACCTTTTTACTCTCCTACCATCCAGTAGGACAGTGGTTCTCAACCTGTGGGTTGGGACCCCATTTGGGGTTGAACGACCATTTCACGGGGGTCGCCAAACAACGCAGTCCGCCATTTTTTCCCCCTTTTCCTTAGCTGTGCTACTCCCTTTTATTCTATTGGCTTTTGAAAGCCAATAGAATAGACTCTCTTGAATAGAGTCTAATCCTATTGGCTTTCAAAAGCCAATAGGAATTGTCCAGGCTGTCTTTGCCCTGCTGAGCCCGCCAAAAGTCCCATTCTGCAAGCGGTGCTGCACCAGTTGAGTAGTCCTCGACTTACGACCGGTTGAGTAGTCCTCGACTTACGACCGGTTGGGGGTCGCGGCATTAAAAAGGTTGAGAACCACTGCAGTAGGAGATACAGAAACATAGCCAGCCGTACCAACAGGCTGAAGAACAGCTTTTATGCATGGGCTGTCAGGCTTCTGAATGGGACATAACTTTATAACTTTATGCATGATAGACTCGTGAGGCCGGCGTGATGTGCAATTAGTTCACAGGGTGAAATAAGTTGGGGGGGGGGGTTGTAGTCACCGTGAGTTTGTGGTGAGGGGGGAGGCACAGAGGGAGGCTCAGCCAATTTCACTGTGTACATGTTATACTTTGATAATAAAAGGTTTATTATTCTTCTTCATCCTTTCAGATTTCGCTCCATCCTCCTGTCCCTTACAGGGCACAGGTAGGATGGAGAGAATCCCAAAAGGATGAAGAACTTGGGAAGGGTTGCCTTCCCAAGAAGGGACAGGTGGTCCTTGACTTACGGCCACAAAGGAGCCCCAAATTTCTATTGTTAAGTGAGACATTTGTTAAGTGAGTTTCGCCCCATTTTATGACCTTTCTTACCACAGTTGTTAAGTGAATCATTACAGTGGTTAACTTAGTTACATGGCTAATCTGGTTTCCTCATTGTCTCTGTCCGAAGGTCGCAGAAGGAGATCACATGACCTTGGGACACAGCAATGGTCATAAATATGAGCCAGTTGCCAAGCGTCTGAATTTTGATCACGTGATTATGGGGGTGCTGCAAAGGTCGTAACGGTGAAAAGCGGCCATAAATCATTTTTCCCAGTGCCATTGTAACATTGTAAATGAATGGTTGTAAGTTGAGGACTACCTATAGTTGCTTAGTGACCATTTGAAGTTACAATGGATCTCCACAGAGGGCTTTTGACCTGATTTCGAAGTTACAATGGCTGCCCTGTCCCCCCGGATAGTCACATGATCACATTTTGGGCACTTGGCAACCAGCTCACATTTATAGCCATTTGCAGCATCCTGCAGTCACATGACCATGTGTTTTTTTTTTTTGGCAGCTTTTTAGGGGGCAGTTTCCAGCACTTCTGGTTTCCAGCAAAAAAAATGCCCATTGGAGAAAATGGGTTTGTTTAATGTTTGCTTAACGACCGCTACAAAAAAGGTTGTGAAATCAGGCATAGTCAACGTGGTGGCCTGCTTAACAACCACCACGACTTACACCTGCAATTCCAGGTTCAATTACAGTCATAAGTCAAGGATTACTTGTTTTGTTTTTCTGAGAAGATGGGTCACATTTTACTGGGCATTCATAATATTTATTTTCTAAGACTGACTTGCAGGTTTCCGTGGAGCTGAAATACTGTTGGAAACAAAGCTGATATTAGAGGCTGGGAATATGTTTTATAGCATGCTGACTTCCTTTTTCATTCTGTTTCCATAACTGCTAAGGAAGGAAAAGGAAAAAAAAGCAAGCCTTTTGGTTCCTGAATAGCAAACAGATGTGGGTGTCCAGGTGTCTTCAGGCACTGCATTTATATCAGCAGTTTTGCCTGCTTTGAATAGTAAAATGGAGAATATTTCTGTTGTTTTTTTTTAAAACAATTGTCTAAAGATTACTCCAATTTTTTTTTCTGGGATGAGAATTAATTGTAGTCTTCAGGGGTGGCTGGATAGGGAATTCTGGGAGTTGAAGTCCACATGTCTCCAAATTTGAAAAATGCGGTTCTACACCCTTGGTTTGTTTCAACATTCATGTCCCAAAGGTGCTTTTCCAAAAGGCAACTGGACATCCTTTGTTTTGCTTGAAGATGTTTTGCTTCTCATCCTCCAAGTGGCTTCCACGACTCTCAGAGAGAGTGCTAACGAGCAGAGGACTGTGAAGGGACTATAAATCTTTCCATTCCATTCTGCACCATTCAATCAGAACTGAAGAAGCTTCTTGGATGAGAAGTAAAACATCTTCAAGCAATTACAAAGAAAGTCCAGTTGCCTTTTGAAAAATCACTTTTGGGACAACCATGACCTGGATGACTGAAAATCTCCATAGACTTTCAACATTCTTCTTAGCGGTGTCTATGGATTCTGAAGGGAAAGTACCGTAAATGCTGGCGTACAAGGCGACCCGGCGTATAAGACGACCCCCGTCTTTATAGCCGGGCCGCATTCCTAGAACGTCGTCTTATACGCCGGAAACTACCAGTATTTCCAGCGTATAAGATGACTCGGCGTATAAGACAACCCCCGTCTTTGGCGCCGATTTCAGCGCTCGCGGAAGTCGCCTTATACGCCGGCATTTACGGTAGGTAGATGTAACACTAATAGAAGAGAATCTATGTAGCTCATGGGTTGAACTGTGGAGTCCTTGAAGCTTTCTGTGCTTAGTTGTTTGCTTGCAGAAGTTTTGGTCCCTGACTAAGTAAGATCTAATTATTTAGTTGTAACATCTGTTATGTAATCGGGGAACAAAATGTCTGCCAGGAAACAACCAAGTTCAGAGAGAACCAAGGGTTCCACAGGTAGATGCTGTATAGATCCACTAGATGTGTCTATAGAGATTCTCAATTGTCTAAGTCATGGTTGTCCCAAAGCTGCTTTTTCCAAAAGACAACTGAAATTTCTTAGGTTTTTTTCCTTAACATTTCATTTCTCATCCAAGAAGCTTCTTCAGTTCTGAATATCTATGGAGATTCTTAGTCATCCAGGTCACACTTGTCCCAAAGATGCTTTTTTGCGAGGCAGCTGGATTTCTTGTTTTTCCTTTGAAGATGCTTCGCTTCTCATCCAAGAAGTTTCTTCAGCTCTGACTGGATTCATTCCCCACCATACAGTCAGAGCTGAAGAAGCTTCTTGGATGAGAAGTTTCCTGTTGCCTCATGAAAAAGCATCTTTGGGACTTCAGTTCTGAAGTGAAGAAGAACTGAAGACGCTTCTTGGATGAGAAGTAAAATGTTAAAGGATAAAACCAAGAAAGTTGCCCTTTTGGAAAACCCACCTTTGGGTCCACTAGATTTGACTTGCAAAAATTCAAATGACCAATAAGTGGCACCAAACTCTTATATATTTATTGCTGTGTCCCTTTGCTGCCATCGGGTGGACATTTGCTTTTTGCTCACAGATCTGGTAGTCTTAGATCAGAGGTCCCAACCTTTTGGGCACCAGGGACTGGTTCAGTGGAGAAAGGTTTTTCCCACAGACCGGACAGTGCGTGGTTTTGTGTGCTGCCTGCATCCCACGGATGGAACTTTGATTGTTTGTGAGGACCGGTTGTTGACATGCTGCAGCCTGGTACCGGTCCACGGACCGGGGATTGAGGACCCTTGTCTTAGACTTAGATGGATCAAAATGGCAAAAGAAGTTTTCATACTGCTGCCAGGGACTTACTCTCTTGGTCTGCCAGGGGTAGAATCCTCACTGACGCCACACGGATAGGATTGATGTTGAGACGTGAGAAGGGCAGGTTGCCGGGAGACAGACCTTCTAATTTCAGCATTGGAGACTGGAAGGTAAAAAGGGAATTAATGGAATCTATCTGCTGTTCCGGGCAGATACTGTACTCAGATGCCAAGAAGCTGCCTTTTAAATAAAGATAAACTAAGTCCTAAAAGGCTTAAGAAATTATAGCTATCGTCATTTTTGCAGTATCAGTAATAGCTGGCTACAGAAGAAAACCTTGACTCTGCTTTTTTCCCCCCTTTTTTCGTTTTGGGTATTTGTCTTAATCCTTTGTATGAATAGTTCTAACTGGAGCAATCTGGATTTTGTTTTTAATGCTGCTGTTTTACACTGTGATTACCGTATATTCCAGCGTATAAGACGACTTTTGAGAGTGTTGAAACAGGCGCCGAACTCGGGGGTCATCTTATACGCCGAGTCGTCTTATACGCCGGAAATAAGGTAGTTTCCGGCGTATAAGATGACTTTCTAGGCATGCGACTCGGCATCAATCGTCTTATACGCTGGAAATAACGTAGTTTCTGGCGTATGAGATGACTTTCTAGGTGTGCAACTCGGCGTCGATCATCTTATACGCTGGAAATACCGGTAGTTTCCGGTGTATAAGACGACTTTCTAGGCATGCGACTCGGCGTCGAACTCGGAGGTCGTCTTATATGCTGGGTCGCCCTATACGCCGGAATATACGGTACATTTCTTTGGTTGATTATATATTTATTATATTTAACTCCCTCGCCCAAGGGAATTTTTGTGAGGGGGGACTATAACCTGAATTCCCCCGGCTTCTAGTTGACCACCACTGGGCCATACTAGCTCATATTCTCATAACAGAGGAGGTATGTATTTATTTATTAAATTTATATGCCACCCATCTCGTCCAGATGGCTTGCAATCCAGTAAAAACAACAGGATAACATTAAAATAATAAATGTTAACATTGATATGGATACTAAAGGATATTATGATAACCAGGAAGGGCTTCTTATTTATTTTACTCATGTTAAAGGTAATTTTTGATACTTTAAGCCCAATCTGATACTTTGTAAAGTTTGTAACAGGAAGTCCTCAACCTATGATCGCAATTGGGCCCAAAATTTCTGTTGCTAAGCGAGACACTTGTTAAATGAGTTTTGCCCCATTTTACAACCATTCTTGCCGCAGTTGTTAAGTGAATTGCTACAGCTGCCAAGTTAATAACATGGTTTTTCAATGAATCTGGCTCCCCCATTAACTTTGCTTGTCAGAAAGTCGCAAAAGGGGATCACATGACCCCGGGACACTGCGACCGTCGTAAATATGAACCAGCTGCCAAGAGTCCCAATTTTGATCACATGACCACGGGGATGCTACAATGGTCGTGTGAAAAACAGTCATAAGTCACTTTTTTCCAGTGCTGTTATAACTTTGAACGGTCACTAACTGAATAAGTCAAGGACTACCTGTATAGTTCTGCTGGTTTTGATTTATTGTACCCCATTTGGGCATTACTTTCAATGGAAAGCTGGTAAAGGCCTGTAGAAATGAGGATATTAATAAATATCCGACACCCCCTTCTCTGGGTGAATTTGAGGTCCAGACCAAAAGGTTTTCCTACTCTGTGACTCCCTAGATTGGCTGTGAAGAGCAGCTGAGTGACTGAGCAATTAGATCTTCTTTTTTTTTTTTAATTGAAAATTTTTAAAATTTTTACAAATAGAAAAAGAAAAACAAAAAACAACCCTACCCAACCACCCCAACCCTCCCACCCCATCCCCCCAACCTTCCCAGAGCTGAATATAGGCTTAGTTAAGATTTCTAAAAAATCTTAAAAAAAGTTAAAAAAGTATAAACCATAAATATATCTAAATACATTACGTAAGCTTATAAGATAATTAACAATAATGCTTAAAAAGAGAAAGAATAAAAGAAAAAAGAAAGAAGAAAAGATATATATACATACAAGAAAAAAGTAAAATAAAATAAAGAATATAAGGAAAGAGAAGAAAAAGAAAAAAATACAATCTATAAAATGGTAAAATTTATATATAAATTATTGAAAAACTAAATAATATTTTTTTATATCCAACTTATGTTGTATAAAGTCTATCCATTTTTCCCATACCGCAAAAAAATTCTCTTGTGATTGGTCCTTTAAAAAAGCCGAAATCTTTGCCATTTCCACCAAATAAGAAACTTTAAAAAACCATTCTTGCAAGGTAGGCAAAGATTCCTTCTTCCAGTATTGCCCTACTAACAACCTTACGGCTGTGATTAAATTTAACATCAGTATAACTGAGCAATTAGATCTTCAAAAGTAGGGTTCCTTTGACTTGATAAAACCAGACAGCAAACGCTAAGCTCCTTTTGCGGTTCAGTGGGTAGGTTTGGCATTGGCGGAGCAAGCTGTGGGTGTCCAGAATGGCTCCCACTGAGAAGCTTGCAGATTTGAATTGAATTGAACTGAATACCTTATTTGGCTAAGTGTGATTAGACACACAAATAATTTGTCTTTGGTACAGAAGCACTCAGTCGTACATGCAAAGCAACAGAGAGAATAATGACAATACAGATAGTCCTCGATTTACGATTGCAACTGAACCCAAAACTTATGTTGCTGAGTGAGACATTTGTTAAGTGAGTTTTGCCCCATTTTACGACCTTTCTTGCTATGTTTGTTAAGTGAATCGCTGCGGTTGTTAAGTGAATCTGCCTTCCCCATTAACTTTGCTTGTCAGAAATTCGCAAAACCCTGCCACCCATCTTAAATATGAGTCAATCGCCAGACATCCAAATTTTGATCATGTGACAATGGGGGATGCTACAATGATTGCAAGTGTGGAAAATCAGTCATAAGCCATTTTTCCCAGTGTCACTAAATGCATTGTTGTAAGTCAAGGACTACCAGTACCAATAAAAGAGGGAAGTAAAGAAGATAATAAGAAGGATAAATACTAATATTACAGTCACATTATAGGGTTAATATATATATGTGACATTAGAAAGAATATTCTCCTGGTTACCATGGGAGTTGTAACCAGTCATGCAACTTGGAGTCAGATCAGAAGATGAAAAAATAACCGTGGTTCATACCAACGAATCCAGATGAATCGGAGCAAGGGCCAAGCTATTGCCAAGGGCGTCAGAAGTTTGGTTTAAAATGATGGAGTGAATAGGTCCTTCTAGTCCATCAGAAATGATCAGACGCTGCATCTGGGTGCCTCTGGCTGGCCCCAGCATCTTTAAAGAGATGGTGTAGTTTGATCCTGAGAAAGATGTAGAAAGTTAGCAGAGCAGCCCTCCAGAATCCTCCCTCAATATTCCTTTATAACAACAACAACAACAACAACAACAACAATAAAGTTGGAAGATACCTTGGAGGTCATCTAGTCCAACCCCCTGCTCAGGCAGGAAACTCTATACCAGCGGTTCTCAAACTGTGGGTCGGGACCCCATGTGGGGTCGAACGACCATTTCACGGGGGTCGCCAAACAACGCAGTCCGCCATTTTTTTTCCTTTAGCTGTGCTACTCCCTTTTATTCTATTGGCTTTTGAAAGCCAATAGAATAGACTCTCTTGAATAGAGTCTAATTCTATTGGCTTTCAAAGCCAATAGGAATTGTCCAGGCTGTCTCTGCCCTGCTGAGCCCGCCAAAAGTCCCATTCTGCAAACGGTGCTGCAAGTTGTCTGCAGCGAAGGCGAGCTGTCTGGAAGTTTCCACCCCTCCCTGCTGAGCAACTACTAAAAATGTAAGGCCAGGGGTGGGAGGTGGGAGGCCGGCAGGCGCAGGGAGGGTTGCTGGCAAGTGTGGGGCCCGGCGGGTGCCTTACCTCCCTTGGGCTGGGCCAACTGGTGGCCCAGACGGTGATCAGCCTGCTCCGTCTCTGCCGCTTGCAGCTACGCCTAGGCTGGTGCAGGGGGCGGCACCACACATGTGCGGCGCTCCCAGGCAGGGAAAGTCCTCGACTTATGACCGGTTGGGTAGTCCTCAACTTACGACCGGTTGGGTAGTCCTCGACTTACGATCGGTTGGGGGTTGCGGCATTAAAAAGGTTGAGAACCACTGCCCTATACAATTTCAGACAACTGGCTGTCCAATCTCTTCTTAAAAAATTCTAATGTTGGAGTATTCACAACTTCTGGAGGCAGGTTGTTCCACTGATTAATTGTTCTGACTGTCAGGAAATTTCTCCTAAGTTCTAGGTTGCTTCTCTCCTTGATTAATTTCCATCCATTGCTTCTTTGTCCTGTCTTCAGGTGCTTTGGAGAATAGCTTGACTCCCTCTTCTTTGTGGCAACCTCTGAGATATTGGAACACTGCTATCATGTGTCCCCTCGTCCTTCTCTTCATTAGACTAGACATACCCAATTCCAGCAACCATTCCTTATATGTTTTAGCCTCCAGTCCCCTAATCATCTTTGTTGCTCTTCTCTGTACTCTTTCTAGAGTCTCAACATCTTTTTTACATCATGGTGACCAAAACTGGATGCAGTATTCCAAGTGTGGCCTTACCAAGGCATTGTAAAGTGGTATTAATACTTCACGTGATCTTGATTCTATCCCTCTGTTAATGCAGCCTAGCACTGTGTTGGCTTTTTTGACAGCTGCAGCACACTGCTGGCTCATATTTAAGTGGTTGTCCCCTAGGACTCCAAGATCCCTCTCACAGTTACTACTTTCTTCTGAAATGGATTTTTCTTGGCACTTAAAACTCTTTCCTTAATTTTTTTTTTTTTTTAGCATGGATGTTGGTAATGGGGGATTTAACCCCAGGGTTGCAACAGGATATATTCCACCACCTCTTACAAGAGTCATATTTTTACTTTTATTTTGAATATGTATGTACGTATATCTATCTATCTATCTATCTATCTATCTATCTATCTATCTATCTATCTAAAATTTGGATTGCTAGCAAAGAATTAAGGGAGAACTGGAATAGCTATTCGAACTCTTTAGTTCTTTTCAACCAGACATACCCTTCTGAGATTCGAACCTGGGCTGTCTGCATGTTAGGCAGCTGTATTAAACCTCTAGGCCACAGGCTCTTTCTCACTTTTGCCAGCTGTATGTATATGTATATATATATATATATATATATATATATGTGTGTGTGTGTGTGTGTGTGTGTGTGTGTGTGTGTGTGTGTGTGTGTGTGTTGGGTGGGTGTTTGTGTGTGTATATATGTATATGTATGTATGGGTGTAAGTTATATATGGATGTATGAGGGCAATTCGGAAATAAGGTTCTGTTTTGTTATCAATGACAGATACTCACAGATACAGACCTATCACCTGGTTGTTTGTATGTACACTGACAGCTTATGCACCGGAGATAAATTCCTTGTGTCCAATCACACTTGGCCAATAAAGAATTCTATTGACAATTGACTAGAATAGAATACAGCTGGAAGGGACCTTGGAGTCTTCTAGTCCAGCCCCCTGCTCAAGCAGGAGAACCTTTACCATTTCAGATAAGTGACTGTCTTGTCTCTTTTTAAAAATCTCCCTTGATGGAATGCCCACAATTTTTGAAGGCAAATTGTTCCACTGGTTAATTGTCCTCACTGTTAGGAAGTTTCTCCTTAATTCCAGGTTGCTTCTCTTTTTGATTAGTTTCCAACCATTGTTTCTTGTCTTGCTCTCTGGTGCTTTGGAGAATAGTTTGACGCCCTCTTCTTGTGACAGCCACTCAAATACTGGAATACTGCTATCATGTTGCCCCTGTTTCTTCTTTTCTTTAGACTAGCCAAATCCAAGTCCTGCAACTGTTCTTCATATGTTTTAGTCTCCAGGCCTTTGATCATTTTAGTTGCTCTTCTCTGAACTTTTTCCAAGATCTCAACATCTTTTTTGTAATATGGTGACCAAAATTGGTTGCAGTATTCCAGGCGTGGTCTCACTAGGGTTTTATAAAGCGGTACTAATACTTGGCGTGATCTTGATTCTATGTCTCTGTTTATACAACCCAGGATTGTATTAACTTTTTTGGCTGCTGCTGCACACTGAAAACTTACCTTTCGTAGGCTGTCCTTGGATTGGAAGCATGTAGCCATTCTGCTTTTCCATTATCCGGTAGGTAAAGTCAAGCAAACTCTTGCCTCTAATCTCTACCTCGTAAGAGCCCCTGGGAGTCAGAGTCACGGTCCACCGACCTTGCTGAGGGATAGGAGATATCTTCACGATCTTGTGATTACTTGTGTCAAGCAACATTCGAGGTTTTGTGAATGGGTCACCTATCGTGGAGTGTCACAAAAAGGAATGAGTTGCATTAGAGGTAGTCCTCGACTTACGACCACAATTGAGTCCATCATTTCTGTTGCTAAGTGAAACATTTGTTAAGTGAGTTTTGCCCCATTTTATGACTTTTGTTGCCACAGTTGTTAAGTGAATCAGTAAAGTGGAGGGAAACTGGTTTCCCCATTGATTTTGCTTGTCCAGAAGGTCACAAAAGGGGATCACATGACCCTGGGACACTGCAACCATCGTAAAGGTGAGTCGGCTGCCAAGGGTCTGAATTTTGATCATGTGACCGTGAGGATGCTGCAATGGTCATTAAGTGTTAAAAACCGCCTGTCAACGCTGCTAACATTGGATGTTCTTGCTTTGACAAAATATGAAGAGGCAGTCACTCTCTGTATAAGCTGTGTGGTCCTTTTAGAGTTAAATTAGATGATGCTGGGAGGGGAGGAGAAAGAATGTGTGTGGGGATTAGTTAAGATAAGAAAGGCAGGCTACAGAAGGGAAGGGAAACTTTGCCCTTCAAACTGATTGGAGAATGTGATTTATGACTGCTAATTGGAGGAGGGATTTGTGCTTGAATATTATGTGCTCAGGGGAGGGGAATTCAGATCTTGGCATCCACCATGTTCACGTGGAAGGGTGTTACACTAATAAAGAGACTTTAAGGTAAACAATGCCTTGAGGTTCTTTGAAGTATTCCCCGAATCGGAACCATGACATCGCCCTAAGTCACTTTTTTAGTGACGTCGTAGCTTTGAATGGTCACTAAATGAACAGTTGTAAGTCGAGGACTACCTGTACTTGCAGAGGTTAAAATGCCCAGTATTATGGCTTCCTCCAAGTCAGGGCATCCATGATCGTGCAATTGAAGCCCCGCCCCCTTTTTTTACACCTGTCCCACAGCAGACAAGGGAAAGTGTTTGCTTGCATAGCTGCAGCCTTTTGTGACCGTTTGTATACTCACTTTCATCCTCTCTTCAATTACCTGAAGGTTGCAAGACCTTAAAGTTGAACCTCTCATGCCGTAAAGTCTTGACTGAGACCAATATCTCGGAGAGAGATTCATCCACAGGGAAGGAGAAGTGAGAGCCATCCACACGATTGTGGGCTATTTTAACAGGAGCGGCATTCAGGGATATCTCCAGTAGGCCAAGGGCGCTAGAAAGTTGTTTTTTCTTCATGTTCACATAGTAGCCACCGGAAAAGGATGCCAATTCTTCATAGACGTTGTCATAAGCTCTTCGAGAGGCTCTCGGGTTCCTCTTAAGAGGTTCTGCCAAAATTAAAAACCACAAGTACAGCATAGGTGGCACCATGCTCAATAGCAGTAACTGTGAGAGGGACCTCGGAGTCCTAGTAGACAATCACTTAAATATGAGCCAGCAGTGTGCTGCAGCTGCCAAAAAAGCCAACAGAGTGCTAGGCTGCATTAACAGAGGGATAGAATCAAGATCACGTGAAGTGTTAATACCACTTTACAATGCCTTGGTAAGGCCACACTTGGAATACTGCATCCAGTTTTGGTCACCACGATGCAAAAAAGATGTTGAGACTCTAGAAAGAGTACAGAGAAGAGCAACAAAGATGATTAGGGGTCTGGAGGCTAAAGCATATAAGGAACGGTTGCTGGAATTGGGTATGTCTAGTTTAACGAAGAGAAGGACTAGGGGGGACATGATAGCAGTATTCCAATATCTCAGGGGCTGCCATAAAGAAGAGGGAATTAAGCTATTTTCCAAAACACCTGAAGGCAGGACAAGAAGCAATGGATGGAAACTAATCAAGGAGAGAAGCAACCTAGAACTTAGGAGAAATTTCCTGACAGTCAGAACAATTAATCAGTGGAACAACCTGCCTCCAGAAGCAATGAATGCTCCAACACTGGAAGTTTTTAAGAAGAGACTGGACAGCCATTTGTCCGAAATGGTGTAGGGTTTCCTGCCTGAGCAGGGGGTTGGACTAGATGACCTCCAAGGTCCCTTCCAACTTTACTACTACTACTACTACTACTACTACTACTACTACTACTATTATTATTATTATTATTACATTTCTTCTTTTAAGTGGCTCCTCCTGAATTTACCAAAGGGAGGCAAATCGTTTTAGGAAAGGGCCTTTTTGTTCCTCTAAAGCAGTGTTTCTCAACCTTGACAATTTTAAGGCATGTGGACTTCAACTCCCAGAATTCCACAGCCAGCAATGCTGGCTGTGGAATTCTGGGAGTTGAAGTCCACATGCCTTAAAATTGTCAAGGTTGAGAAACACTGCAAAGGTAGTCTTTTGACTTACGACCACAACGGAGCCCAGAATTTATGTGGCTAAAGGAGAAATTTGTTAAGTGAGCTTGACCCCATTTTACGACTTTTCCTGCCACGGTTATGAAGTGAATCACTGCAGTCGTTAAATTAGTAACACGGTTGTCAAGTGAAACGGGCTTCCCCCATTGACTTTGCTTGTCAGAAAGTCGTTGCAAAAAAGGATCCCCGGGTCACCGCAACCGTCATAAATATGAACCAGTTGTCAAGCCTCTGAATTTTGATACATGACCATGGGGATGCTGCAGTGGTCATAAGTGTGAAAAACAGTCATAACTCACTTTTTTTCAGTGCCGTTGTAACTTTGAATGTTCACTGTTGTAAATCGAGGATTACTTGCACCTGCTATTTATCATTTTTATTTAATGTGGTTTTATACATTGGGACCGGGGCTTATATGACATGCTAGCTGAAGCTGACTCCAAGTGAGACAGTTATTAAGTGAGTTTTGCCCCATTTTACCACATGTGAGTCACTGCAAGTGTTAAGTTAGTTACACTGTTGTTAAAGGAACCTGCCTTCCCCACTGGAGTTGCTTGTCAGATGGTCATAACAGGAAGGTAATCACAAGATCTTGGGACGCTGCAACCCATTATAAATATGAGTCAGTTGCCAAGCATCTGAATTTGGAAGGAAAGAAGGAAGGAAGGAAGGGAGGGAGGGAGGGAGGAAGGAAGGAAGGGAGGGAGGGAGGGAGGGAGGGAGGGAGAAAGGAAAGAAGAAAGGAAAAAAGGAAAGAAGGAAAGAATGAATGAATGAAGGAAGGAAGGGAGGGAGGGAGGGAGGGAGGGAGGGAGAAAGGAAAGAAGATAGGAAAAAAGGAAAGAAGGAAAGAATGAATGAATGAAGGAAGGAAGGGAGGGAGAAAGGAAAAAAGGAAGGAAGGAAAGAAGGAAAGAATGAAGGAAGGAAGGAAGGGAGGGAGAAAGGAAAAAAGGAAGGGAGGAAAGAAGGAAAGAAAGAATGAAGGAAGGAAGGAAGGAAGGAAGGAAGGGAGGGAGGGAGAAAGGAAAAAAGGAAGAAAGGAAAGAATGAAGGAAGGAAGGGAGGGAGGGAGGGAGGGAGGGAGAAAGGAAGGAAAGAAGGAAGGAAGAAAAGAAGGAAGAAAGGAAGGGAGGGAGGAAGGGAGAAAGGAAGGAAGGAAGGAAAGGAAAGAAGGAGAGGAAAGAAGGAAAGAAGAAAGGAAAGAATGAAGGAAGGAAGGGAGGGAGGGAGGGAGGGAGAAAGGAAAGAAGAAAGGAAAGAAGGAAAGAATGAATGAATGAAGGAAGGGAGGGAGGGAGAAAGGAAAAAAGGAAGGGAGGAAAGAAGGAAAGAAAGAATGAAGGAAGGAAGGAAGGAAGGGAGGGAGGGAGAAAGGAAAAAAGGAAGAAAGGAAAGAATGAAGGAAGGAAGGAAGGGAGGGAGGGAGGGAGGGAGGGAGGGAGAAAGGAAAAAAGGAAGAAAGGAAAGAATGAAGGAAGGAAGGGAGGGAGGGAGGGAGGGAGAAAGGAAGGAAAGAAGGAAGGAAGAAAAGAAGGAAGAAAGGAAGGGAGGGAGGAAGGGAGAAAGGAAGGAAGGAAGGAAAGGAAAGAAGGAGAGGAAAGAAGGAAAGAAAGAAAGAAAGAATGAAGGAAGGGAGGGAGGGAGGAAGGAAGGAAGGAAAGGAAAGAAGGAGAGGAAAGAAGGAAAGAAAGAAAGAAAGAATGAAGGAAGGGAGGGAGGGAGGAAGGAAGGAAGGAAAGGAAAGGAGAGGAAAGAAGGAAAGAAAGAAAGAATGAAGGAAGGAAGGAAGGGAGGGAGGAAGGAAGGAAGGAAGGAAGGAAGGAAGGAAGGAAGGAAGGAAGGAAGGAAGGAAGGAAGGAAGGAAAGCTCATAGAACCATTCCTTGTAAGCAGATTTCACTGCTCAGGGTCCCCTCTCTGAGGGAGATTGGCAGTCTAGAAACACAATAAACAAACAAACAAACAAAATAAAATAAAATAAAACAAACAAACAAATAAATAAATAAACTTCAGTTAGCCTGCTCATTCTGTCTGGAAGGGTATGCTTTGGGTACCTTCAACATGGGAAATAAAATGAGCAGAGGTCCAGAAGCAGCGTACCTCCATCGCTTCCTCAGCCCTCTGGACCAAGTTCCCTCCGAGATCTGGGTTTCATTCTAACCATTTTTCCAGACAGTGGTTAAAACCTGGCTATCCCACTGGCCTCTGTGTCGGCCTCCAAAATTTAGTTTATAGTCCTGGAATTCCATAGTTGTCTCCCATCTAAATAATAGCTAAGCCCAACTTTACTTAGTTTTTGAACTCAAACAATGTCAACAGATTTTTTTTTTTTAAAAAAACAATATTTCTTTACCTTGGGAATTGGAAGAGATGGGAACTTCTAGTCTCAGAATTTGAGCTTTGCTGGCTGGGGAATTCTGGGAGTTGAAGTCTATCCGTCTTCAAATAATCAAGATTGAGAAACACCACTTGAGCCTCTTCCAAAAACATATCCCAGCCGGTCCTTATGGTGACCTCACTGCAATACATCATCCCCATCTTTCCTCTCCTTCTCAGAAGAGTACCTCTTTTTAATACAGATAGTCCTCAACTTACAACCGTTCACTTAGTGATAGTTCGAAGTTACAATGGCACTGAAAAAAGTGACTTCTGACCATTTTTCACATTTACGACTATTGCAACATCACGTGTCCAAATCCAGATGTTTGGCAACTGACTCATATTTATGACGGTTGCAATGTCCCGGGGGCCATGTGATCCCCTTTTGTGACCGTCTGACAAACAAAGTTAATGAGGAAGCCAGATTCACTTAACAAACATTGTTACTAATTTAACCACTGTAGTGATTCTCTTAACAACTCTGGCCCGAGAGAATGTTAAAAAGGGGGCAAAATTCACTTAACAACTGTCTCATTTAACAACCGAAAATTTTGGGCTCAATTGTGGTTGTACGTTGAGGACTTACGGTTCCCTGATCAATGAAAGATGCCTGTGGCCAGGGACATCTGCATCTTCCTGAGATTCCATGGAAATGTCACTCATGGCATCATGGCCTCAGCACCATCCAATGAGGTGTAAAAGGGGTGGAGTTTGAATCTTGACCTCATGACGCCCCCTTCCACGTTGGCCCTTCCTGTTTCTCCCCACTAATACTCATGGCGCAGCAGTTAGAGTGCAGGCCACTTTAGCTGACTGTGTTCAGCAGGTCAGCGGTTCAAATCTCACCGTCTCAAGGTTGACTCAGCCTTCCATCCTTCCGGGGTAGGTAAAATGAGGACCCAGATTGTTGGGGGCAATGTAAATATATATATATATATATATATATATATATATATATATATATATATATATATATATATATATATATTTTGTTTTCTGAGGTTTTCGCGGGTATTTGTATATAGGTCTTTGGTTGTTCGGGTTTTCTCCCGCGTAAAATTGGAAGTGTCTTGGCAACGTTTCGACGAAGTCCCATTCGTCATCTTCAGGCTGGTTTTTCAGCTTCGTGCTTCGAGCAGCAATGTGTGGTCTTAGCTGTTTCTTCCTTTCTGCCAGTAGGGAGAAAGGAAGAAACAGCTAAGACCACACATTGCTGCTCGAAGCATGAAGCTGAAAACACCAGCCTGAAGATGACGAATGGGACTTCGTCGAAACGTCGCCAAGACACTTCCAATTTTACGCGGGAGAAAACCCGAGCAACCAAAGACCTACATACAAATACCCGCGAAAACCTCAGAAAACATATATATATATATATATATATATATATATATATATATATATATATATATATATATATATATATATACATTGCTTACTGGTATACACCGCTTAGAGAGTGCTTGCACTTAAAGCGGTATATAAGTCTCATAAATAAATAAATGGCTGTTAGCGTGGTTTTCTTCAGTGACCATAGATGCCAGAAAGGCAGCAAGGCTTTCCTTCAGGATGTTTCAGATCCCCAGGGATTCTGGCTTACCATCTCGTACATAAATTTTCTTTGCAGCTTCAGTGGCCATTTCAGCAACTTCCTTGTGCAAATAGGAGTGAGAGGAGAGCAGGGGGTCAGTGGCCCCTTTATTGTTTTCCCCAGGAGCAGAGGGGTCTTGGGTCGCCTCATTTTTCCCGCCGGGTCCACATTTGTCTGCATGAGGGAAACAAAAAACATAATAAAAATGCACATTAAAAAGGAGGAGAGTTTTGATTGCGTAGTTGCGGTGGCTGTTTTTTTTTTTTTTTTACTTTTTAAAACATTTATGGAGGCATCCATTTTTCAACCAATTCCGTTGGCTCCCAATCAAAAATGAAAAGACATTTAAAATTACGGGTAGTCCTCGACTTACCATGGTTCACTTAGTGACCAATCGAAGTTACAACGGCACTGAAAAAAGTGACTTATGACTGTTTTTCATATTTACGACCGTTGCAGCATCCCCACGGTCACGTGATCAGAATTCACTGTTGAATTAGTATCAAGTCAATCACAGGTCATGTTTTGGGAATAACTGCTTTTTTTTACTTAGCTGCCTTCTCCCAAATCATTACAGATATAAGTAGTCCTCAAGTTACGACAGCCTCAGAAAAAGTGATGTATGACCTGTCCTTGCACTTATGACCATATAGCATCACTTCTGCAATCATGTGGCTGCAATTACAACTACAATTGCAGCATCCGGTTACCCATTAAATTCAATTCTACAGATTACGTACTTTTCTTATAATTCTGGACAGTTTGTTGAGAGCTTAAACTTTTCAAACAGTACAACTGTTTGAATTATTTGGATTCTTTTAATTTGGAAACCTATCTCACTTTTCTCTAACAGGACAACCTTTCTATATAGAGATATTCCAATGCTGTTAGCACAGTTGGTAGAGCAGATCAGGAAATCAACTCCAGAGGAAGGCTAAAATTATTTTTTTATTGAGATTGACTATAATAATAGAGTCTTGCAAGTCTGACTGATCTGTACCATTCTCCTTTCTTATATACTCAAGGAGATGTCTGTCTGGGCCTCTGCTGAATATTATCTGTCTATTGTGGACTTGAGATATTTCCCCCCCCCACCCCTTCTCTTTGATAATGGAGTTCGTGCATCTCCCTCAAAGTCATCTTTTTTACTCTCTACATTGTTGTCCCCAATTTGGGTCTGAACCTGGTGCCAAAGCTGATGAAGAACAACAGGCACGAAGTGCAGGTTTTGTTTCCTTTTATTGAAGCACTCGAAGAAAAGGGGTCCTGGCCAGAAAATGCCTAGGAACCCTGAACCATTTATTTATTTATTAGTAAAATTTATATGCTGCCCAATCCCTAGGGACTCAGGGCGGCGTACAAAATTAAAACAACAAGTATAACAATTAAAAATGAATACATTCACACAGCATGTCCCAATCGAATCCCGGCCCCCCCGGGGACATCAACTCCAGGCCTGCCAGAACAGGAGAGTTTTAATAGCTTTCTTGAAGGCCGGCAAGGTGGGAGTAGTTTGAATCTCGGGGGGGAAGTTGATTCCACCACGTCAGAGCCACCATAGAAAAGGCCCTTCCCCGAGGGCCCGCCAGCCGACATTGTCTGGCCGACGGGACCTGAAGGAGGCCCAATCTGTGGGACCTCACCGGTCTCTGGGAACTATGTGGCAGTATGCGGTCCTGTAAGTAACCTGGTCCTAAGCCATGAAGGGCTTTAAAGGTGACAACCAACACCTTGAATTGCATCCGGAGACCCACAGGAAGCCAGTGCAGCTCGCGGAAGATAGGTGACACGTGGGTGTACCTTGGTGCACCCACAATCGCTCTTGCGGCTGCATTCTGAACCAACTGCAGCCTCTGAACGCTCTTCAAGGGTAGCCCCATGTAGAGCGCATTACAGTAGTCCAGTCTTGAGGTGACAAGGGCATGAGTAACCGTGAGTAGAGCCTCCCGGTCCAAATAAGGCCGCAACTGGTGCACCAGGCGAACCTGGGCAAAGGTCCCCCTGGCCACAGCCGATAGATGTTGTTCCAAATTTAGCTGTGAGTCCAGGAGGACACCCAAGCCTGCACTGAGGGAGGTAAATTCCCCCCCCCCCCAGGACTAATGATGGACCATCAGAATGACCCTTGGGGGGCAAGACTGAGAGCCACTCGGTCTTGTCAGGGTTGAGTCTAAGCCTGTTCACCCCTATCCAGACCCTCACATCTTCCAGGCACCGGCACATCACGTCGACTGCTTCACTGAAAGGACAAGGGGTGGAGATATATAATTGGGTATCATCCACATACTGATGATACCTCACCCCGTGTCGCCGAATGATCTCACCCAGCGGTTTCATGTAGATGTTAAAAAGGAGGGGGGACAGGACCGAGCCCTGAGGCACCCCATAATTGAGGTGCCTAGGGGTCAATCTCTGTCCGCCCGCCAACATCGACTGCGACCTGTCAGAGAGGTAGGAGGAGAACCACTGCAATTTGGTGCCGCCCACCCCCACCTCTCTGAGACGACGCAGAAGGATACCATGGTCGATGGTATCGAAAGCCACTGAGAGGTCAAGAAGCACCGAGATAGAGGAATGACCCCTATCCCGGGCTCGCCAGAGGTCATCGGTCAGTGCGACCAAAGCAGTCTCAGTGCTGTAGCCGGGCCTGAAGCCAGATTGAAAAGGGTCCAGATAATTCGTTTCATCCAAGGATCGCAAGAGTTGGGACGCCACCACCTTCTCTATAACCTTCTCCACAAAGGGAAGGTTGGAGACAGGACGAAAGTTCTTCAAAACAGCTGGGTCCAGGGAAGGCTTCTTGAGGAGGGGCCTCACCACTGCTTCCTTCAAAGGTTGCGGGAAAGACCCCTCCATCAAAGAGGCATTGATTATCGCCTGGAGCCAGCCTCGTGTCACCTCCCTACTGGCAGAAATCAGCCAGGAGGGGCACGGGTCCAATAAACAGGTGGCGGCATTCATCGCCCTCATGGCCTTGTCCACTTCATCAGAATCAAGAACAACCTGCCTCCAGAAGCAGTGACTGCTCCAACACTGGAAATTTTCAAGAAGAGACTGGTTAGCTATTTGTCTGAAATGGTATAGGGTTTCCTGCCTAAGCAGGGGGTTGGACTAGATCAGTGGTTCTTAACCTGGGCGATATTGCCCCCCAGGGGGCAATTTCATTTTTCAGGGAGGCGATGGAAGGAAAAGAGGCGACGTGCGGGCGAAGGAACAAAAAGGGAGCGATAAGGGGGTGATGGAGCGAGAAGTTTTGGGGACACTTTTGAGACTTTTTTGTACAGTGAATGGCTGTATATCTGTCGTACAAAAACATCAGATCGCTCGCTATTGGTGGATTGAATTGTGTTTTCAAATGTTCCACCAGCTAGCTTCAGTACAGAACGCCGTACAGATGTGAATACGCATCGCTTATCTTCATGCGCGTTGCGCAGCAGCCTCTACCCATACAGTGGCGCGCCATTGGCCAGAATGGGCAGTGATGGAGGGGGGAGCGCTTTGGATTTCACATTCCAGTTTGTGTCTTTTAAATCCTTTTTAGAGTGTGCATGACTATATATACTTTCCTCGAATCTTAATTTAGTTTCAGAGTTTTTGTCTTGAAATTCTTAGTTCTTGCATTGCGGTTTGTTCTTATGCCCTTTTTATATTTCTTTTTGTGTCTTAAATTTCTTGTAATCCAATCATTAAATGTTACTGTTTTTCTTTTCAGACATTTCACTTTCTTGCAATTGAATTTTGTTTTCAGTGGTCATTACATTTAAGTGTCTTGAATAAATAAGATAATAATGAAATACACGTATCACGAAGTTTGGGAATAAAGTGACGGGTGGCACCAACATTTTTCACACAGTTGAGATATGGGGAAAAGCCTGGAAATAAATTATTTGCATCGATATATCCTGATGACAATTTTAAAGAAAACAAAAAAAGTGTTTGCATAAATTGAAGAATTATTTCCTATGTTGTGATTGAGAGGTTGTGTTGGGGGAGGGGAGCGATGACAACTTCCGCATTGGCTCAAGGGGGCGATTCTTTCAAAAAGGTTAAGAACCACTGGACTAGATGACCTCCAAGGTCCCTTCCAACTTTACTATTATTATTATTAAGAAAAGTTTATACATTTTTCACTAAAGCAGAAGGAGGGGGTAAGGTGGGATATATAAGAAATATCATCTGATAATGATCTAACAATTATTCTAAGCCTTGGTTAATAATGCTTCAGGAGTTATCTAATACACATTCTATTTTGCTCCAGGCCATCCCTATTCCTAGCTTCTAGCTGAGCTATGCAAGATGCCTAACTCTTTATTACATTTATTAGATTTCTTAGAACCCAGAATTGTTACAAGTTTTTACACCTGCATAAGCTTTATACGTGTGAATAAGCATTCTTTGTTCTTGCCAGACAGACTCCACAATTACAGGCTTTCTGGTCTTCTTTCAAGTGTATGCAATAACTTTGCTTTGTTTTAGCAGCCATCGCATCAACATCTCTGTTAAAGATGTCATGAATATAAAAAAAGAAAGAAATGGATCCCTCACATATTTGCCCTTACCATATTTTTATTTTTATTTTTTTTAATGTTTCATTTCTTTGTTTGATTGTTGCGATCTGCCTGGAGTTGTTGAGAATCAGGTGGCACGTAAGTTAATATATTCTTATTAATGTTTTTTTCTTAGTCTTAGCCTGGCTGAGATCCTAAGATCAACAGAAGGCATTTAGACAACAGATCTTCTTCGAGTTGGTTACAAACAGAAAGCACTACTTTATGTTCTCTAGCCAAAATGTACATCAAATGTGTACATCAGATCTCAAAAACAATGAAAAATTACTGATTTCTTTTTCTAGAGGTGCAGCTCCAGCGAACATTTGTGAGCAGATGACTGTCGTGGAGGCAAAGGGAAAAAAAAAATTATAGACCAAGTAAATGATCATAAAGCCCCTATTGTTCCTGGCCAGATATTACAGACAAAAGAACTTCAAATATTGCAGCTGAAATAGCTGTTGCTAAGAGACATTTAAATCCCAGCTACCCAGAAGCTGTAGAAAATCTTAAATCCCTGACCAATAAGGGTAAACCTTATGCTTTCCCTTAACACAAAGCGTATCATGAAATCTCAACTCTGAAGATACCTCCGCTTTCTCGAAACCAGCATTTCATAACCTTGGCAATTTCAAGATGTGTTATTGGGGAATTTGGGGAGTTGAAATGCATCTTGGAGTTGCCAAAGTTAAGAAACATTGATCTTCTAAATTTTGCCACTGCATTCAAGGTCAGGTAGTTCTCAACTCACAACTACAAAGGAGCGCAAAAGTTGTGTTGTTAAGACATTTGCTAAGTGAGTTTTGCCCCATGCCGCAACCTTTCTTGCCACCGTTGTTAAGTGAATCACTGCAGTTGTTAAGTTGGTAAGATGGTTGTAAAGAGAATCTGGCTTCCCCACTGACTTTGCTTGACAGGAAGTTGCAAAAAATTATCACGTGACACTGCAACGGTCATAAATATGAGTCCATTGTCAAGAGCAGTGGTGGCAAACCTATGGCACGGGTGCCAGAGGCGGCACTCAGAGCCCTCTCTGTGGGCACGCGTGCCGTCACCCCAGTCCTAGGCCTTCAGCTGGGTTTTATGAAACCTTTTCGCTTTAGGCCTCTGCCGCTATGTGCAAAAAAAAAAAAAAAAAAAAGGTTCAATCAGTCAATTTCAACTTCTCGTGGGAAAAAAAAGATCTTGCAAAGTTGGAATTGATTGATTGAACTTTTTAGTCCCACCCAGTCTGTTGTTACTACCGCAGCCACGCCCACCCAATGGGGCACACCCAACCAATTGGCCACACCCAGCCAATGGGCCACACCTACCCGGCACTCGACGATGCATAAGTGAGTTTTGGGTTGCAGTTTGGGCATTCAGTCTCTAAAAGGTTCGCCATCACTGGTCAAGAGTCTGAATTTTGATTATGTGACCATGGGAGATGTTGTCATAAGTGAAAAAATGGTCATATGTCATTTTTTTCAGTGCCATTGTAACTTTGAACAGTCACTAAATGAATGGCTGTAAGTTGAGGACTACCTATATAACACAGCCAACCACCTGTCAAGTCCAAAGCACATTTTTGCTGGTCTGACAATTATTGCTTCTCAGCTTGCCAACGAACTTAGGGGGAGGGAAAAGGATTGGAATGCAGACTTCAAAAGATCAAGAAAGCAGACCGTGAGACCCAAGGACAATTCACCAGGTGTCTGGCCAGACCCAGAGACACTTTCTCATAACAATATCTTTCCACCTAATTGGGCAATGTGACCTGGCCAAGAAGGAGGAGGGGGAATTCTATACTTTTACTATATGGGATTGGGTGGGGTTTTGCCAGAGCTGGTTTTGCTTGCATGCATGCTGAAATGATGTACTCAATAAAGTCTTACATTAAGAGTTCGGAAAGCCTCGAAGGTGTTTACTTGGTTGGGTTCGTCATTCAGAACCTTGACACTACCCACCCATTTGTTCCCCAATCTCACTTAATCATAGCTATGTTGGCTAGAGAGAGGTGTGGAAAGGAAGGTGCTGGAAGTTCAACAGTAGGGCAGATTGGCCCCTTGAATATGACCTCCCGGAATTCAAGGGTGGCAGCGCAAGGCACCTGTGACATGTCTAAACATCTTACCTGAGCTTAGTTGCTTTCTTGGAGATGTTTCATTGCCCAAATTAGATAACATCATCAGTGCTAATGGACTAGCACTGATGATGTCACCTAGTTTGGATAATGAAATGTGTGCTAGAAAGCAACCAAGCTCAGAGAGCACCAAGGACCCATCATTTCAATCCAGAGCTACAAATATTCTCCTTTATTGAAACAACTTACTTATTCTCTTGCCACTTTACCAGCACTTTACTTCCATCACTGCCATTGCCAAATACCTGTCACCCACATCGAATTCTTCTCATTTCCATCTCTTTTTTCTTTCTTTTCTTTTCACTCTGCCCTAAACACTTTTGTGGGAACAAGTGTGTTAAGTTCCTGGCTAGACTAAACACACTTACTTCAGTCTAGACTTGGACTATCTAAAACTGGCTGGTCTACATGTGAATATTTAGATTTTTCTAGAAGGGACTTTTGGGGAGAGGGGTACCTTCCGAATACTCCCAATATTGAATATTAGCTTTTGATCTTCATCAGAAGTGGCAAAGGTTAGAACTTTGCAGAAGTTCATATATTTTGCTTGGAATATGCATTCCAGCCTTTCCCAGGATTCCTAGCCTCGGTTCTATTTATTCATGAATAGGAAAAAAAAACGATGATTTATTGTCAGTCAGTCATATTTGTGAAGACAAATTGGTAATGAAAATTTAGTGACATCCCCTGAATGGGCACTATACCAAATAAAAGTGTCCCTGATGCCTTTGCAGGCTGAATACATTTTGATTTTGCTTATATTTTTGGAGGAAAAATATAAGAAACACAATGTCACCGAAATTTAGCAGTTAAAAACTAGGAAGGAGAATTTTGTCCATCAGAAAAAAAATGGTTTAGTTATAAGTGACTTGCATGGTGTGCTGAAATGTAATCATTAAGCAATGTCTTCTTTTGTTTTTGTATAGCACATGCTGCTGGTCCGACCCAGAACTGGAGAAAGACAGGAGAAGAGAGAAAAAGATGGGGAAAAAAAACATGGAAAGAAAATAAGAGCTGCAGAGATTGTTTTAGAAGGGAATAGCTGGGGAGAAAAGAGAGAAAAGCTGGAGAGTAAAGTGGATATGAGTATGAAGAGCAGTTGATAGAACATAGAATAATAGAGTTGGAAGGAATCTGGTGGTTCTCAGCTGGTTCTCAGTAGCAGAAGAAAAATCTATGATAGCTTTTCTGAAGGAAGAGAACCCAAGTCCTAGAAAGATATCTTCACCCAAGATAGGAAAGAAGGAGAAGGTGGCTGTGGGCAGAAGGTCTTTAATAAAGCCCTAGTATCTGGGGAAGAACTGGCAGAAGACTCCCCAAAGAGGTCCTTCTCTCAACAGAGAAGACACAGAAAGGGATCAGCTAAGTAGATCCAAGGAAAAGAGATGAGCAGTGCTGAGCACATTCATTTGTGAATCCAACACATTCCTCCCTTCTAGGCTTTCTTGATAATCCTGGAAATGGGGGAAGGAGATGTAGTGAAGTATGGTGAGGAAACGAAGCATTCAGGAGGAGCGTTAGAGGCCAATAGACTCTCGGTGAAAGGCCTAAGAAGAAACCTGACCTTTGTGGAAACCAGGATTTTGTTGTTAATATCTATTGTAAATAGTTTTGCTATATACGGTAAAGAAGATCCATAAGATCCACTATCTTGGTTCTCTATGTTGGTTACCATCCTTGTAACCTTAACCACACCTCCAGTCATAAAAAGAACCTAGTCACACCATGGCAGATGGAAAGAATGGACCTCCTGGGGTCATACGAAGCTTCCTGATTTTTCAGGATTTCACCAGAGGGAAAATGGTGGAGGATCCATTTGTACCTGGAGGAAAGCAGGACACATCATATGAAGACCTTCCCACCCTTCCACCGGTTACCTTCAAAACAGGCTTTCAATGGTTCAGTTGCATTCTTCTTTTTCAGCATTCCCCCTTTCTTGAGATGTTTTCCAGGCGAAGGGTTTTTCTCCATGATTGCCTGCATCATCCTCTTTTCTGTGATATTGGCATCAGCGAAATCGCTTGAAGCAAAGCCCTCCAATTCGTGGTTGTGATAAAGCCCATTCACAAGTCCCACACAGAGAAGCAAAAGAAGTTCTCTGGACAACAGCATAGTTTGTGGATAGACTTGGGCAAGCAGTACAAAACTAAATGAGTTTTTCCCCAGGTCTGCCTCACAACCTCTGCCTGCCTGCCTGCCTTGGCTGTGGGTGTTAAATAGCTGAACTGATATGGGGGTGGGTGGTGGGTGGGAAAAGGAGCCGCTGCCAATTGTTCATCTTCTTTTTTTCATATTGAAATTGCCTTTCTAATGAAATCAGGATCATGCCCTCCAGCTGCAAGGAGGAACGTTACAAATGGAGTTTTTGACCAGTTGCCAGACTGGTATTTGCTGAAGCACCATGGGTTGGAGTGGGGGAGTATGTGAGTCCTGTTTGTTTAGGTCAGTGTTTTGCAATCTTGGCAACTTTAAAGATGTGCGTACTTCAACTTTGACATTAAAAACCTTTCACTGTGTTTTTGCTTTGAAAGCATTGTGCCTTAAAGACCTTGACACTTTCTAAGTTTTTCCGGCACAAGAGCACAATGCAGCCTTCTAATAACAGAATTGAAGAATAACAGTGTTGGAAGAGATCTTGGAGGTCCTAGTCCAGGGGTCCCCAACCCCCAATCCGTGACTGGTACCGGTCTGTGGCATGCCACAAACAAGTAAAGGCCCATCTGTAGAATGCAGGCAACACACAAAACCACGCACTCTCCGGTCTGTGGAAAAACCTTTCTTCACAGAACCGGTCCCTGGTGCCCAAAAGGTTGGGGACTTCTGTTCTAGTCCATCTGCCTGTTCTAGCAGAAAACCTTAAACCATTTCAGACAAATGGCTGTCCAATCACTTCTTAAAAAAAACTCCAGTAACTTATATATAAATTTTAATATTTTATAGATTGTATTTTTTTTCTCTTTCCTTATATTTCTTATTTTTATTTTATCTTATTTTACTTCTTTTTTTATATATACATCTTTTCTTCTTTCTTTTCTCTTTTATTCCTTTTCTTTTTAAGCATTTTTCTTTTTTAGTATTTATGCTTTTCTTTTTTACATATACATTATTGTTAATTATCTTATAAGCTTATGTAATGTATTCAGATATATTTATGGTTTATACTTTTTTAATTTCTTTTTAAGATTTTTAGAAATTTTAATTAAGCCTATATTCAGCTCTGGGAAGGTTGGGGGGGATGGAGTGGGAGGGTTGGGGTGGTTGGGTAGGGTTGTTTTTTGTTTTTTATCTTTTTTTTTCTCTATTTGTAAAAATTTTAAAAATTTTCAATTAAAAAAAAAAAAACTCCAGTGACGGAGCACCTACAACTTCTGGAAGCAAGTCATTCCAATGATTAATTGTTCTCCTTAATTCCAGGTTGCTTCTCTCCTTGATTAGTTTCCATCCATTGTTTTTTTTGTCCTGCCCTCTGGTGCTCCGGAAAATAAATGGACTCCCTCTTCTTTGTGGCAGCCTCTCAGATACTGGATGGATATTAAGATGGGCCATCATTTTCCCATTTGGACATATGGAATGCTAGTCTCACCCTCAAACTGGAGTCTGTGAGGGTCTGGATGGGAGGGAGCAGGTTACACCTCACCCTGGCAAGATGAAGTAACCACTGGGTCTTTGGGTTCCCTGGATCTGGTGATTTTTTCCATCTTTACCTCTTTATGGGATAACATCCCCCAGACAGAGCTGGTGTGCAGTCTGGGAATCCTCCTGGACTCATGGCTGCTGCTCAGAAAGAAAGTGGCCGGTGTAGTCAAGGGGGCATTGCACAGATTCATCTTTTGCACTAGCTGTAACTATGTCTGCTCTATGCACTATCACTTCCTGATTGGGTTACTGCAAGGTAATCTATATGGGGCTGACCTTAAAGAACATTTCAAAGGTGCAATGTTTAAGACAGTGATTGTGAACCTTTTAGAGACCGAGTGCCCAAACTGCAGCCCCAAACCCACTTATTTATCACCGGGTGCCAGGTGGGTGTGGCTGTGGTGCTCATGGCAGACTGGGTGGGTGTAGCCAAGGTGGGCATGATCACCTCAATGTTGCTTGTGGGGAGGGACACCTGTGGGGGCTGGGCAGGGTTGGGGGAAATCCAAGGGGTCTCTGGCAGGTGGGGCAGTGGGTAGGAGGCTTGTCCTTTGGGGTGAGGCAAGGCAAGGCGAGGCAGGGCGGAGTAGCCATTTATTTATTTATTTATGAGACTTATATACCGCTTTAAGTGCAAGCACTCTCTAAGCGGTGTACACCAGTAAGCAATGTATATATATTTACATTGCCCCCAACAATTTGGGTCCTCATTTTACCTACCCCAGAAGGATGGAAGGCTGAGTCAACCTTGAGCCGGTGAGATTTGAACCGCTGACCCGCTGAACACAGTCAGCTAAAGTGACCTGCAGTACTGCACTCTAACTGCTGCGCCACCTCGACTCATTATCGCCTCATTGTTGCAGGGCAAGGAGAGGCAGGGGCCGGGGTGGCTGCTGCCTGACACCATCGGACCCCTGCACACAGAGGCCAGAGAGCGCATGGGTGCTGGGATGCATCCAGCCACGTGGACCTTGGCGAGTTAGTGGGCGGCTGGTTGAAGAGGGACAGTTGCCATCTCTGGGGCATGGTGCGCGTGCCCACAGAGAGGGCTCTGAGTGCCGCCTCTGGCACGCGTGCCATAGGTTCGCCACCCCTGGTTTAAGATGTTGCTTGTTTAAGATGGGCGACTGTATTGATTTTCTAAATAGAAATAAATAAATAAATACTCTCAACAAACATAGTTACTTCTGAGGTTTGTTTTATTTTGGATCAGCCAGGGAGTTGGGGCAAAGGTACTTCAATTTGGCTGATTATGATCTCAATGTAAGGGGAGCCCAGGGACCAGAAATAAGATCCATTTTGCATCAGGACATTTCTTCAATGTACATCATCTCTGGAGTGAAAGTGAACAAAGGAACCTGCCTGAGAGATATAAGTTATTTTTCAGCATCTCTGTTCCCCAAGTCGTATCCATAAGAGTATCTGAAAAATTACTAGTCCTGACTTTCTGGCTAACAATTCTCTCTCTCTCTCTCTCTCTCTCTCTCTCTCTCTCTCTCTCTCTCTCTCTCTCTCCTCTCTGTGTGTTTAAGTACAACATTTCTCAATCTTGGCAACTTTAAGAGGGGTCTGGCTGGGGAATTCTGGGAGTTGAAGTTCACATGTCTTAAAGTTTCTGTGATTGAGAACCATAAGGCTGAAATTCAGCAGGTGCACTTTGAATTCTAGTGCTGAGAAGGGCCAATGGGAGAAGATGCATTTGTTGAATTTATAGTGGCCACAAGCTGTTCAAGAGAAAATCTATTGCTTTCTGGGCTCTTAATCCTTTGTCTTTGTCCTCAGTAACTCTCTGCTTGTTGAACTGGCGCTACAGCAAACACAATCTATAATGTGGTTGCAAATGGCCCTTAAAATTGTGTTGTATTCCCCTGAGGAGAGCTCACAAAGTCTATTCCAATAGATCTACACATATCTCCACATGATATTGCAAAGTGCATAGAAAATGGGCAGTGCTTTTGTTGTGATGTGGTTGCACTGCTTGTGTTATTCTCCCATTGTCCCCTGGATCCATCTTAACTTTCTTTGATATAAACAGGAGGGAGGGAGGCATAGAGGGAAAATGCCACCAGGCTTTCAAGATTCATTACTTACCATATCCTGCATTAATTTCTTTCAACCTCAGCAACTTTAAGATGCATGGGGGAATTCTGGGAATTGATATCCACATATCTTAAAAGTTGCTGAGGTTGAAAAACATTACTCTATATCAATAAAGTGGGCTCCAGGATTTCTGATACAATCTATTCCTTAACCTGGACTACCTTAAGGGCCTGATAGATACACCTTCCAGATTCATAGTTGACATTTTTAAATTTTTTGTAAAATTGCTGTTGTTATTTACACACAGTGTTCCAAATAGTTCTGACTGGATTCAGTACTTTTGGCTATAAAGGGACCCCCTGATTCCCATAGAATTGAAATTTGGCAAATTTTATAAAGCATTTTATGACATAATACAAAATGTCATTAAAATTTTCCTGTGGTCAACAGGGGTCCCCAATCCCTGGGCTGCGGACTACTACCAGTCCGTGGCCTGTTAGGAACTAGGCCGTACAAGGAAGCAAAGCCTCATTTGAGATCCAGGTACTGCGTGAAACCACATCCTCCTCTCTGGGCCATGGAAAAATTATTTTCCAGAGAATTTGTTCCTGGTGCCCAAAAGGTTGGAGCTGGCTGCTGTACAGTTCAACACTGACTATTTTCAAGGCAGATACATCCCTAATTTTTTAAGAACATTTGTAGTGAAAGCAGTGCATTAGGAGCTCTGCTATCAAGCGCCAGGTAAATCAGAAAATCCAGTCCATTCAAATGAGTATGAAGATTTATTGCAAGCTTAAGCTCTCTACAAGAATCTGAGCTACTAACAGTCAAAGCAAATTGGCAGTAGATAAGAGTCAAAGGAGTTCAAGGTGGGCTGGACTTAGATCTCTTGTGGTCCCAAAGGGATTCATGACTGATGACACGTTTGACCCCTTCCTCGAGCAGGGCCATCTCCTACATCTGCCATTGTTGATGACATTGAGGAATCTGGTAAGAAAATATCTCTTATCTTTGACCCAGGCTCATGGGTTGTCTAGTTTTGACTAAAGAGTAGAGGGTAAAATGCTTTAATGAAGACGAGGGGTAGGCGTAGGTTTTCTGTGGCCCATCGTGAAACTGCTTGTGTTTCCATCCTCATCACTCATCAAAACTTCCACAAAAGGATCACAGCAGGTTGACCTACAGAGGGGAGCAAAAATAACAAGGCGGATAAACAACAGGAGAGAGTGAAGGAGGAAGAGTTTGGATAGCTACAAGCTGAATGGGGACTAAAAACAAGACGCTAGAATGAAAGAATTCAGCAAGCAGTGAAAGATTTAAAGGGCATGACCAATTCACCAAGGCGACTCCGCTGTTAACATGTTTCATCAATGCAAAGTACAAGATGTCCTCTACTTACGACCATTCATTTAGTGACTGTTTGAAGTTACAACAAAACTGAAAAAAGTGACTTACAATCAATCCTTGCACTTATGAACCTTGCAGCATCCCTAAAGTCACGTGATCAAAATCCAGACCCTTGGCATGCGGCATTGTAGTTATTGATGGTTGCAGCGGGCCAGGGACATGCGATTTGTGGCCTTCCTGGCCAACCGGCTCCCAACAAGCAAAGTCAATGGGGTAATCTGGTTTCAATGAATGACTGCGTGACTCATTTAACAACGGCAGTGATTCACTTAACAACAGTGGCAAAAAAGGTCATACACTTGGGCACGACTCACTTAAAAAGCACCATGCATAGCAGTAGAAATTGTGGTTCCCAATTGTGGTTGTAAGTCGAGAATGACCTGTACTTATTTTCTTATGCTGCACAGTAAGGTGGCACATTTTTCTTGAAATGAAAACATACATTATTTTACTTTGATCCATGGAGAAAGAAAAGGAACAATTTTGAGAATATGGACTAGCATTCTGCAGGTTGAGGGCTGAAACTGGAGTTTGAATTGGATGCCTCGAAAATAACTAGCCAGGGCATGACAAAAATGAAATTTTGTTCACATTAAATTTAAATATAGTTGATACAATTATCCCCTACGAATATATTTAATATTTTTTTTCTTTATGTTCATAATTATAGTTTAGTAATAACTGGGAATTTAGAATGTCATTTTTTCCTCAAAATAAGGAATTGTTTTAATAAGATGGGGATTTGTAATGTCAATAATTAGTAATGTTACATGGAGGGAAAGAAATTTATTCTCTTGATGTTAAGAAATGGACTCAATATACGTGTTATGATATTATTGTTATTATTATTATTTGGAATTATGGGTCTATTCTAAAAATGAGAAGATGGAGCAATATTTTTTTTCTAAACAGTGTTTAAGGGCCAAATTAATTTCATATTGATATTATATAGTCATTCTGTCTTTTTCCTAATTTTCCTCTCCCATTATGTTCAGTTTGCTTTAAATCTTTATAATGTATGTAGGATTTCCATTATATAACTACTGACATTATTTTTGTTATTAATAAAAAAAATAAAGTCATTGTACTACTTTGATTTTTTGCATTGTAGAGAGAGTTAAAATAAATTTGTCACAAATTAAAAAAAAACTGGAATTCAAAACAAGAAAAAATAAAATTAAAACATACTTAATATATGCGCTGTCCTAAGTCCTAGAAGAGATCAACCCTGTCTGCTCTTTAGAAGGCCAGATCCTGAAGTTGAAACTCAAGTACTTTGGCCACCTAATGAGAAGGAAGGACTCGCTGGAGAAGTGCCTAATGCTGGGAAAGATTGAGGGCAATAGAAGAAGGGGACGACAGAGAATGAGATGGCTGGATGGAGTCACTGAAGCAGTAGGCGTGAGCTTAAACGAACTCCAGAAGATGGTAGAGGACAGGAAGGCCTGGAGGAACGTTGTCCATGGGGTCGCGATGGGTCGGACACGACTTTGCAATTAACAACAAAAATATTAGCTAATATTAATAACTATACATTTTGCCTTCTTTAGCGCCAACATTTTTTGCTACTGCTTACCTAATAAAGAACTGGCTAAAATCTCTGTAATAGTGGCAAATCTCTGTGTTTTGTAATTTTGATTTCAAATTAATAAAAGCATTACTCTAATTTTGGATTATTTTCCCCTGGGGAAAATATATTTCATAGCTGGGGATTAAATTAATAAAGACTGCCATCTCTTTGCATCTTTCTTTTCTATTTTTGCTGGAAACTTTGTAAGCTCCAGAGGGCGCTCTTAGCCTATCTCAGAATAGTTAGAAGCCTTTTGGTTTTCACAAATCCTCTGGAATAAGCACACAACCAGCATGCAAACTGTTACCAATGATTAATTATTCGGCTTATTCTTTACATATAACAAGAAGCTCAACCAATAATAATAAAGGCTGAGGGATATTGCTAGTGCTGAGGGATATTGTGTGCTGAAAAGTGGATAGTGCACATTCGTAAGGCAGGCAAGGGACAAAACAAGCTTTGGGGTGTCATGTTGTAAAGTCCAGGGCAGGGAAGGCGAAAGCTGAGATTTATTTACACTTACATTTACAAATAGTCTTCCGCTTTCCACCACAATTGAGACCAGAATTTTTGTGGTTAAACAAAGCGGTGGTTGTTAAATGAGTCATGCCCAATTTTACCATCTTTTTCCCTATGGTTTTTCAACGAATCACTTCAGTTAAGTCAGGGGTAGGCAACCTTGGCTCTGTTATGACTCGTGGACTTCAACTCCCAGAATTCCTGAGCCAGCCATGCTGAGGGGAAAGGAGAGGTTTCCAAGCTGAGCCATGCTGGCTCAGGAATTCTGGGAGTTGAAGTCCATGAGTCATAAAAGAGCCAAGGTTCCCCACTCCTGAATTAAGTGATTCATGTGGTCTTTAAGAGAATCTGACTTTTTCTATTGATTTGGCCTGTCAGAAGCCAGCTGGGAAGGTTGTAAATGGTTATCACATTACCTCAGGATGCTGCAACAGTTGTAAATACATGCCAGGTACCAAGCAACCAAATTTTGATCATGTGACCGTGGGGTTGCTTCGTCGGTTTTTAAGTGTGAGGAAATCTTATTTTTCAGTGCTGTTGCAACTTTGAATGGTCGCTAAATGAAAGGTTGTAAGTGGAGGACTACCTGTATTTATATCTCACCTTAATTACTATTACTTTTATAAATAACTCAAGGCAAAGACACCTAATACCCTTCCTCCTCCTCTTTCCCCCACAACAACCATCCTGTGAGATGAGTTGGGCTGAGAGAAGAGAGAGGGACTGGCCCAAAGTCACCCAGCCAGCTTTCATGGCTAAGGCAGAGCTAGAACTCCCAGTCTCCTGGTTTCTAGCTTGGTGTCTTAACTGCTAGAACAGTGGTTCTCAACCTGTGGGTCGGGACCCCATTTGGGGTCGAATGACCATTTCACGGGGGTCGCCAAACCACGCTGTCCGCCATTTTTTCTCTTTTCCCTAGCTGTCCTACTACCTCTTATTGGTGGCCACACCCACTTGGGGGTCACCACAACATGGGGAACTGTATTATGGGGTCACGGCATTAGAAAGGTTGAGAACCACTGTGCTAGAACAACCTGGCTCTCAATTGGGAATGGGGTATGTCCATTTTAATGAAGAGAAGGACGAGGGGGGACATGATAGCAGTGTTCCAAGATCTCAGGGGCTGCCCAAAGAAGAGGGAGTCAAGCTATTCTCCAAAGCACCTGAAGGCAGGAGAAGAAGCAACAGATGGAAACTAATCAAGGAGAGAAGCAACCTAGAACTAAGGAGAAACTTCCTGACAGTGAGAACAATTAATCAGTGGAACAACCTGCCTCCAGAAGTGGTGAATGCTCCAATACTGGAAGTTTTAAAGAAGACACTGTCTGAAATGGTATTTGTTATGTCTTGGGTCGGCAGGCACAGGCTGCAGCAATTGGCTTGGGCAGACCATGTGGATGCCCGGGACAAGAAAGGCTGCTCCCAGCCTTGTGTGCACACGCACGGCGGGAAAAGATCCTTTGCAATGATTGGCCAGCAAGGTATTGTGGAGGGGGGCTATAAAAGGGGGCCGCATCATCTTAAAATCTGTTCTGTTGGTGTTTGCAATAAAGGAGAACTGTTGGAACTCGTTGCTTCGTCTCAATCTCTTTTCCTGGAACAGAAAAGTATTGGGTTTCCTGCCTGAGCAGGGGGCTGGACTAGAAGACCTCCAAGGTCCCTTCCAACTCTGTTATTCTATTCTATTCTATTCTATTCTATTCTAGTCTAGTCTAGTCTAGTCTAGTCTAGTCTAGTCTAGTGTTCTCCTTCAACTTCAGATTAAAGGAATTTTCACAAAAAACAAAAGGAAGTTCAAGTAAAATTGAATTGGAAAGATTCAGGTTTGAAGTTTCTGTTACGTAGACAAGCATTATGTTTAAAACTGCAGGAAATTTAGTTTTTATTTTCAGGGTGGAATGCAATCATTTTAATTTTCTTTGCATCATTTTAAGCAGTCATTGCTAGAGACTAACTGGAGCAGCTGGTGGCCTAGAGGTGAAGATGCTCACCTCCCACTCAGAAGGTTGAGAGTTCAATCCTAGGCAGCAATAGATGTTTCTCTATCGGGGCAAAGAGAAAATACTTTTTGCGAAGTCTCTTTAGGAGTCAGGAAGAGCATCCAGCCAGTAAACACACAGCTCCATTCAGTTGCCCTGACCCCACCCCAAGCAAGGGAGTTTACAGGATCGTAGAAAGAAAAATGCTGGAGACTAACTGAGATTGTGGGAGTCTTACTTCTCCTAAACACCCCAATTAGCGAGAACAAAGCTAGATGAGGCTCCTTAGATCAGTGGTTCTCAACCTTTTAAATGCTGCGACCCCCAACCGGTTGTAAGTCGAGGACTACTCAGCAGGTCGTAAGTCAAGGACTACTCAACTGGTGCAGCACCGTTTGCAGAATGGGACTTTTGGCGGGCTCAGCAGGGCAGAGACAACCTGGACAATTCCTATTGGCCTTTGAAAGCCAATAGAATTAGACTCTATTCAAGAGAGTCTATTCTATTGGCTTTCAAAAGCCAATAGAATAAAAGGGAGTAGCACAGCTAAGGAAAAGGGAAAACAAAATGGCGGACTGCGTTGTTTGGCGACCCCCGTGAAATGGTCGTCCCGACCCACAGGTTGAGAACCGCTGCCTTAGATGAAAGACAGTGGCTGTAGGAGCTGCCAAATTTTTGAACTGAGGAAAATGGGTTTAATGTTCATTTCAAACTCCACACCTTCTCAAGTTTGCTGGGCAGTCTTGCGAAAGTGTAGAGGTTTGAAACAGAGTTAATCACACACTTTCCAGAGAATATAATGAAGCCAGAGAAAAGTGATCTTTCAGAAGCTGGCACCCTCTCAAGCCTGCTGAAATAACTGTGGCCCCCCATAGCTCTTCTCCTCATTTTGGGCCAGTGAAGGGGGGGGGAGGGAGAATGAACAGTACAAAAAGTGTACTTGAGGACCAGAAAGGAGGACTGAACTTCAGTGGTGCAGTGGTTAGAATGTAGTATTGCAGGCTGACTCTGCTCACTGCCAGGAGTTCGATCCTGACCAGCTCAAGGTTGACTCAGCCTTCCATTCTTCGGAGATTGGTAAAATGGGGGGGGGGGAGGGATATGCTGACTCTGTAAATCGCTTAGAGAGGGCTGTAAAGCACTGTGAAGCAGTATATAAGTCTAAGTCAGTGGTTCTCAACCTGTGGGTCGGGACCCCATTTGGGGTCGAACGACCATTTCACGGGGGTCGCCAAACAAGGCTGTCCGCCATTTTTTTCCCCCTTTTCTTTGGCCACGCCCCTGGCACCTGGTGATGTATAAGTGGTTGGGGGTCACCACAACATGGGGAACTGTATTATGGGGTCGCGGCATTAGAAAGGTTGAGAACCACTGGTCTAAGTGCTATTGCTGTTATTAAAGTGGCCACAACATAATAGTTGACAAAGCATCTTAGACTTTATACCTCTGGAGGTGCAGCAATTTGCCCTGGCATAACTCAGGACTGTTTGAGGCTCTGGCATGCAGATGTTAGACGAGACTGAGTGATTGTTGGTGCAGATGGGAAAAAGATTTTATGACTGATTTCCCCCCCCCTCCAGAACAATGGATGCATACGCACCTATATTCACAAACCATATGCTTCATATCACCTTCTTTTGGGGTGCAAGTGAGGCCAGAAGGATTTGCATTGATTGTGACGGTGACGGCACTTTGGGCATCTACTGCAGTGAATGACATTAGCCAAATATGAAGACGGCATTCTGGTACATTTTGGAAGTTGCCCCTACATTGCATGAAAAATTCTTTGAGATGGTACACAGGTGGGATCTCATCAGTCTCCTGTTGAATGGCAAATGTGTCGGTTAGTAATAAAACTAATTAGCCACAGTACATGAGTACATTAATTTAAAATTCAACTGCAAGGACATCTAGATATCCTTTTCACAATATGGCAGACCCTGGATCTCATAGGTACAAGGCACAGAAGACCAGGTCCACACACAAGGGTCTAAGTCAGGGGTCTTCAAACTTGGCCCTTTTATGACTTGTGGACTCCCAGAATTCCTCAGCCAGCCGCTGGCTGAGGAATTCTGGGAGTTGAAGTCCACAAGTCATAAAAGGGCCAAGTTTGAAGACCCCTGGTCTAAGTAAACTGATTTATTGCTAAAATGCCCAAATGCACAGGAATCTTGTCAACTAACACTTCACACCTGCTTGGAGGTCAACAGATTCTAAGAGGGGGAGGGGTCAACAGATTCTAAGAGGGGGAGGGGCTTGGACTTAGTCTGCTTGTGGCCACGTAGAGATTCAAGGCTGATCCTTCCTTTAACTCTGCCCTCAGATTCTATCATTCCTTCTCTACAATAGGACTAAAATTCTCAGAATTCTCAGCCAACTTCCTGAGAACCCTAGAACCTGCATTAGTTGGAACGGCACTGACTCTTTAGCTGACTCTTTCTTGAGAGGCTGCCACGAAGAGGAGGAGGGGGGGTCAATTTATTTTCCAAAGCAACAGAAGGCAAGACAAGAAACAACGGATGGAAACTAATCAAGGAGAGAAGCAACCTGGAATTATGGAGAAGCTTCCTAACAGTCAGGACAATTAGTGGAACAGCTTGCCTTCAGAGGTTGTGGGTGCTTCGTCACTGGAGATTTTTAAGAGACCACACAGCCACTTGTCTTAAGTGATATAGGGCAGTGGTGGCAAACCTATGGCACGGGTGCCAGAGGCGGCACTCGGAGCCCTCTCTGTGGGCACACGTGCCGTTCCCTAGTCTTGCCCCCCCTGTGACCCCCTCCTCTCCAGCATCTCCCCTGAAGGAGACTCGCCCTCGAGCGTGGCCCACACGGAGCAGCGTAGCCAAGGACATGGCAGCCAGGCAGCATAGACACCCCATCATGCAGTTGATGTTGCAGGGCACAGGCAGAGGGTGTGGCCACCATAGTGCTGTCTGGGCGATCTGTGGCGGGCCCTGGAGGCGGTGAGTGGTCCTGTGGGCAGACGGGGTGGCGGATTGGGGAGCAGAGCGGGGGCGGGGCCAGTTTTTGGGCACTCGGTCTCTAAAAGGTTCGCCATCACTGATATAGGGTCTCCTGTTCGAGCAGGGGGCTGGACTGGAAGACCTCCAAGGTCCCTTCCAGCTCTATTCTGATTCTGCCTACATTACGCTATCACTCTGCCTACATTACGCTCATTTCACCATAACAATTTGTTTTTTAGACTCATCTAACCACCATACCAAAGGAACAGCCCTTCTTTGAGGTAGATGGGTGGTTTAGAAATGTGAAGTATAAATAAAAAAAAACCCAGTAATAACAGAGGGCTGGGTGATGCTCTGATGCAGTGTTTCTCAACCGTGGCAACTTGAAGATGTATGGACTTCAATTCCCAGAATTCCCCAACTAGCATGGCTGGTTGGAGAATTCTGGGACTTGAAGTCCACAAGTCTTCAAAGTGCCATGGTTGAGAAACCCTGAAGATGTTTAACCAGCATGTGGTTAACCAGCAATGGAGAAATGACTAACATTAGGATACTTCCTTCTACATTTGTACCCTGATGTGTATGTGTGGATGGAAACATGCTTTTCAACTCTCCCCTTGGAAGGGTATACATACAGGTAGTCCTTGACTTACAACCATTCATTTAGTGACAGTTCAAAGTTACAACGGCGCTGAAAAAAGTGACCTACAACAGTTTTTCATACTTATGACCATGGCAGCATCCCCTTGGTCATGTGATCAAAATTTGGATGTTTGGCAACTGGCATGTATTTATGACGGTTGCACTGTCTTGGGGTCATGTGATCACCTTTTCTGATCTTCTGACAAACAAAATCAACGGGGAAGCCCGATTCCCTTAACAACTGTGTTACTAACTTAACAAACTGCAGTGATTCACTTGACAATTGTGACAAGGAAGGTCGTAAAATGGGGCTAAACTCACTTAATCACTGTCTCGCTTAGCAACAGAAATTTTGAGCTGAATTGTGGTCATAAGTCAAGGACTTCCTATATAAAAGAGATGGCTTTTTGGATCGGTCTCCATGTTGGGCCAGTTTCTGCTACCATACACTGTTGCTACGGTAAATGCAAGCATTAAACCTAGTAGAAGAAATTCTCTCAGTTTATAAGATGCTGCAGAAATCAGATTATGAGTCCTTGGCAATAGGGGGTCTTAAGCAGGAGAAGAACAGAATTCTTCCTGGAAGATTAAGTAAGGACTAAATCGCTGTGAATAAAATTTCAGGCTTACCAATGCTATTTCAGGAATAACGCTGATGGGAATTTTCAGGTAGTTCTGAGCAGAACCGCTGTTAGCAGTGAATGTCACAACGCTGAAAAAAACATTGGTGGATTCATTAACAACACACCATGGTCTCCCCGCTTCTGCAACCCTGCTCCATTCTGCTGCATTACCATGTTTCAAAAAACTTTTCAAAAGTATTGCTTGCTCGCTCTCATGTTGGAAGTACCGAAATGCTTCTGAGTTGAAAGGATTAGCCTGTGACATTATCATTGCTTGGGAGTTGGGGGCTCCATTATGTCCCTGTTAACTTGCCCACTGAAGTGGCACCCATATATCTACCCGCTTTCAAACTGCTGGGTCAGCAGGAGCTGGAGTGAGTGACAGGAACTCAACCTGCCATGTGGCAGCAACCAGGTCAAGAAGCAACAGATGGAAACTGATCAAGGACAGAAGCAACCTAGAACTAAGGAGAAACTTCCTGACAGTTAGGACAATTAACCAGTGGAACAACCTGCCTCCAGAAGCAGTGAATGCTCCAACACTGGAAGTTTTTAAGAAGAGATTGGACAGCCATTTGTCTGAAAAGGTATAGGGTTTCCTGCCTGAGCAGGGGGTTGGACTGGATGACCTCCAAGGTCCCTTCCAGCTGCTTCTTCTTCTTCTTCTTCTTCTTCTTCTTCTTCTTCTTCTTCTTCTTCTTCTTCTTCTTCTTCTTCTTCTTCTTCTTCTTCTTCTTCTTTTCTTCTTCTTCTTCTTCTTCTTCTTCTTCTTCTTCTTCTTCTTCTTCTTCTTCTTCTTCTTCTTCTTCTTCTTCTTCTTCTTCTTCTTCTTCTTCTTCTTCTTCTTCTTAGCCTACCGATTATCAGCCTTGTGTTCTAACCGCATGAGCCACTGCACTCCATTTCAAACGTATTATATGGGTCGTTATATTAAAGTTTGGGTTTTGTGACTTGTTGCATTAATTAATGAGTTTAATTAATCAGTGGAAGGGCTTATCTCTAGAAGTTCTGGGCGCTCCATCACTGGAAATGTTTAAGAAGAGACTGGGAGCCATTTGTCTGGAATGGTATAGGACAGTGATGGCAAACCTTTTAGAGACCGAGTGCCCAAATTGCAAACCAAAACCCACATATATCGTTGGGTGCCGGGTGGGCATGTCCCAGTGGGTGGGCGTGGCTTCGGTGATAACGGCAGACTGGGTGGGACTAAAAAGTTCAATCAATCAATTCCAACTCTGCAAGATCTTTTTTTTCCCCGTGAGAAGTTGAAATTGACTGATTGATTGAACCTTTTTTTTTTTGCACATGGTGACAGAGGCCTAAAACGAAAAGGTTTTATAAAACACAGCTGAAGGCTTAGGACTGGGGCGACGGTGCATGTGCCCACAGAAAGAGCTCTGCGTGTAACCTGTGGCACACATGCCATAGGTTCGCCATCATGGGTATAGGATCTTCTACTTGAGCAGGAGGATGTAGTAGAAGACCTCCAAGGTTCCTTCCAACCATGTTATTCTATTATTCCTGGTGGCTGTCTGAACAAGTTCTTGGAGTTTTCTTGGCAACCATTTTCAGAAGTGGTTTATCGTCTTCCTGGGCCTGAAAAGAGGGCTGGGCTCAAAGTCCCCAGCTACTTTTGTGCCTAAGGCAAAACTAGAACTCAGGTTTCCCCTAGTCCAGGGGTAGGCAACCTTGGCTCTTTTATGACTCGTGGACTTCAACTCCCAGAATTCCTGAGCCAGCCAAGCTGGCTCAGAACTTCTGGGACTTGAAGTCCACGAGTGATAAAAGAGCCAAGGTTGCCTGCCCCTGCCCTAGTCCAATGCCTTAAAGCATGACACCAAATTGGCGCTCATTCAATTAACAATATTCCTTATCTAGCTAACCAATACATTCCCCTCTTTATCCAGAAAGCATTTTTCCTTCTCCAGGTAACACATAGATTCTCTCGCCGCTTTTCTCTCTTATTTATTTATTTATTTATTTATTTATTTATTTATTTATTTATTTATTTATGAGACTTATATATTGCTTTAAGTGCAAGCACTCTCTAAGCGGTGTACACCAGTAAGCAATGTATATATATATTTACATTGCCCCCAACAATCTGGGTCCTCATTTTACCTACCCCGGAAGGATGGAAGGCTGAGTCAACCTTGAGCCGGTGAGATTTGAACCGCTGATCTGCTGAACACAGTCAGCTAAAGTGGCCTGCAGTACTGCACTTTAACTGCTGCACCACCTCAGCTCTTTTAACAAACTTGACAAACTCCCATCTTTACAAGTTCTTGATAGCCACCACGGCAGTGTTAACCTACCTGGAAGCATAGCTGTTATTTGTATTGGGGGCATTAAAAGTTGCCGTCAGGGTGATATTTTCTCCTGTGTTCAGGAAACGTTGTTTTGGCTCATAGCTGATAAGGAAACCTCGATCATCCCAAACTTTAAAAGCATATGTTCTAGCTGCTCCATAGTTGACCACCCAGACAGAAAGTTCCAAGGTACCACCAGGTGCCATTGTGCCTGGGGAAAAAATAGCAATGTGCTCACAATAGAGGTGAAATATTATCACAGTACAGACCATCCTCGACTTACGACTACCATTGACCCCAAAATTTCTGTTGCTAAGCAAGATAGTTGTTAAGTGAGTTTTGCCCTAATTTACACAACCTTTCTTGCCATAGTTGTTAAGTGCCGTTGTTAAATTAGTGATATGGGTTGTTAAATGACTCTGGCTTCCCCATTGTCAGAAGGTCACAAAAGGGGGAATCACATGACCTCCAGGACACTGCAACAACCGTCGTAAATATGAACCCGTTGCCAAGCATCCCAATTTTGATCACATGACCATGGGGATGCTGCAATGTTTATAAGTGTGAAAAACGGTCCTAAGTCACCTTTTTCAGTGCTGTTGTAACTTTGAACAGTCACTAAATAAACTGTTGTAAGTAGAGGACCACTGTGTCCTGAAATATCAATTTTCTATGAACTCTCCCACATCAATCTTGCTTCAATTTCACTTATTTCAAGATGATGGTTCCCCAACTGATTTGAACACAAAATATTACTGATGAAAAGTGGTTCATCTGGTAAAACACCGTCCTGTCAAAAGTCATAGCTGGTGACAAAGGAGAATTACTCCATATATGTGTGGAGAATCCTGAGTCACCTAGTCCAGTGGTTCTTAACCTTTTTGAACGAATCGCCCCCTTGAGCCAAATGAGGAAGTTGTCATCGCCCCCCTCCCCCAACATAACCTCTCAATCACAACATAGGAAATAATACTTCAATTTATGCAAACACTTTTTTGTTTTCTTTAAAATTATCATCAGGACATATCGATGCAAATAATTTATTTCTGATCTTTTCCCCATATCTCCCATATTCTGGCCAATGGCGTGGCACCGTACGGGTAGAGGCTGCTGCACAACGTGCATGAAGATAAGCGATGCGTATTCACATATGTACGGCGTTCTGTACTGAAGCTAGCTGGAGGAACATTTGGAAACACAATTCAATCCACCAATAACGAGAAATCTGATGTTTTTGTACGACAGATATACAGCCATTCACTGTACGAAAAAGTCTCAAAAGTGTCCCCCAAACGTCTCGCTCCATTGCCCCCATATCGCCCCCTTTTCGTTCCTTCGCCCCCGTGTCGCCCCTTTTCATTCCATCGCCCCTCTGAAAAATGAAATCGCCCCCCGGGGTGCAATATCGCCCAGGTTAAGAACCACTGACCTAGGCGAAACCCACCTGCTAGGGTCAGTATATCCGATGATCACATCCTCCTCATCAAGCTTCAGAAGGGTTCCTAGCCAAGTACCAATGCATGCACATGCAAGTGAAGCATGCAAAGGATTCCTTCTCTAACATTTCTCTTGGAAATGTGCCAAATGCCAGCTGTCATGCTTGCTTATGCTTCGCTACCATGTGGTGACAGTCTGCCTAGAATTCTGGGGAGGGTGGATGGGAGGTGGAGTGCTTGGGGGAAAATGAAAGTGCCTACTGCAGTGGTTCTCAACCTTTTTAATGCTGCGACCCCCCAACCGATCGTAAGTTGAGGACTACTTAACCGGTCGTAAGTCGAGGACTAATCAACTGGTGCAGCACCGTTTGCAGAATGGGATTTTTGGTGGGCTCAGCAGGGCAGAGAGCCTGGACAATTCCTATTGGATTTTGAAAGCCAATAGAATTAGACTCTATTCAAGAGAGTCTATTCTATTGGCTTTCAAAAGCCAATAGAATAAAAGGGAGTAGCACAGCTAAGGAAAAGGGGGAAAAAATGGCAGACTGTGTTGTTTGGCAACCCACGTGAAATGGTCGTTCAACCCCAAATGGGGTCCCGACCCACAGGTTGAGAACCACTGGCCTACTGTATCTCCTCAAGAGGCTGCTTCAAGGTCACCCAGCTGGGAGAAGAAGACAGCTGCATAACAATCTACACTTAAAACATGTTGCTTGAGCGTGATTGGTGGTGGGTGGGGGGAGTGAGCGATGGGAGGCAGTTAAGGGAGGGACAAGTTGAACGTATGGATTTTGGCGTGCAATTCTCTGTTCTGGATATGCATTGCTGCAATATACTTGGCTTCTAATAAAACTATACCTTTCTCAACAAATGGAGCCAAGGATCATTTCTGTTTAGAGCAGTGGTTCTCAACCTGTGGGTCGGGACCCCATTTGGGGTCGAACGACCATTTCACGGGGGTCGCCAAACAAGGCTGTCCGCCATTTTTTCCCCCTTTTCTTTGGCCACGCCCCTGGCACCTGGTGATGTATAAGTGGTTGGGGGTCACCACAACATGGGGAACTATATTATGGGGTCACGGCATTAGAAAGGTTGAGAACCACTGGTTTAGAGGCTTAAGTGGTGGCAGGACTGACACTAAATTTGGCAGGTAGAACATAGTGGCAGTAGGCAGTGGATGCTACCTTGGATGTTCTTCCCACATCACTCAAGGGTGTGGAGAAGGACTGTCTGTTTCCCCTTTCTATTGTTAGAGGAAATCTTGGACCAAGATATAACGGGGCATTAAAATATTTGGTAGTCCAACCAAAAACCAGCCAGATACAGTGAGCAGGAAATCCTGGATGAGGGATGTTTGAGATACAGATATATTGTAATAACAGATAACCTACATGCTGCCAAACAGCCATCCAGCCAGCAAGTTTTCCTGGAATTCTTGATTTAAATCTAGAAAGCAGAAGCTGTTCTAATGAGTACAGCTATTGTAGAAGGAGGTAGGAACAGTAAAAAGTGTGTTAGCCGTGTGTTAATTAGCCCTCCATCCATTTGGGAAAGGGTGCTGCGCAACAAGCATGCCAAAAAAAAGAAAAGAAAAAAAGAGAAATGCTTGGAAAATCACACTGCCAAAAGCATTAAAAATGCAAGCTTTGAGAGGAAACACACATGAAAATTCATAAGTGACCCCCCCTTTTTTTTGACATAGAAAGACCCGGACTAAATAATGAAAACATGCTAGAAAATGAACCAAAAACAAAACCGCTAATTCTGTGTTATTGCTTATATATTCCATTCTGCTAGGGACTTACTATTTTGGTCTTCCAGAGGCAGAATCTGCACAAATTCAGTTGTAACGGAATCACCGCTGATTCGTACGAAGGGGAAGTTGCCGGGAGAAATACCCTCCACTTTCAGCAAGGTTCTCTGGAAGGAAAAGATGGAGAAATATCTATTGAAAATCTTCCACATTCCTCCTGTGCATATTTATGAATTAAATGAGAGGCATATTACCGGTAGTGCTCGACTTACAACAGTTCATTTAGTGACTGTTCAAAGTTACCACGGCACTGAAAAAAAGTGATTTATGACCGTTTTCCACAGTTACGACCTTTCCAGGATCCCCATGATCGGGTGATCAAAATTCAGATGCTTGGCAACTGATTCACACTTATGACCATTGCCGTGTCTCAAGGTCATGAGATTCCCTTTTGCGACCTTTCGACAAGCAAAGCCAACGGGGAAGCCAGATTCACTTAACATCTGGGGGTCAACATCCAGCTTGAGAATCCAAATACAACTCCAGGTTCCTTCCATCTCTGAAAGTCTTACTGTTTATTGAATACACTGCATGGGTATGTCGAAGCAAAACTAACTCTGAGGCGCCAACTCCAATTCATAGAATTAAACAATAATTTTCCTAGCCAAACCCTACTACTCTTACGTAGTCCATATAAACAAATTCACTTTGTTATAGGAACCGTCTGCTTCAACTCCACACCTGGTCTGGTGTCCTTGAAAAATATCAGGCTCTTATGTTCTTCAGCTGAATCGTAGAAGTTTCGTTTCCCCATCTAACCCACTTAAAAGAAACAACTCCCCCCCTTAATTTAAGGCAGTGGTTCTCAACCTTTTTAATGCTGCGACCCCAACCGGTTGTAAGTCGAGGACTAAACGGCTGTAAGTCGAGGACTAAACCGGTCGTAAGTTGAGGACTACACAACCAGTCGTAAGTCGAGGACTTTCCCTGCCCAGGAGCACCGCGCATGCGTGATGCTGCCCCCTGCGCCAGCCGAGGCGTAGCTGGCAAGTGGTAGAGACGGAGCAGGCTGACCACCGGCTGGGCCACCAGCTGGCCCAGCCCAAGGGAGCTAAGGCACCCGCCGGAAAAGGGGAAAAAATGGCGGACAGCCTTGCTTGGTGACCCCCATGAAATGGTCGATAGACCCCAAATAGGGTCGCGACCCATAGGTTGAGAACCGCTGATTTAAGGCAAGTTGAAAACCAGAGGCATGTAGCTGACAAAGTTTCATCATTGACACCGGGTTATTAACTTATCAATTGCAGTGGTTCACTTAACAACTGTGGCAAGAAAGGTCATAAAATGGGGCAAATCTCACTTAACAACAGAAATGTTGGGTTTAACTGTGGTCATACATCGAGGACTACCTGTATAAGACTTACAAAGAATCAGATCCTCCTCCCAGAAATTCAGTAGATCTGTAGTAAGACACCTGCTTTCAAGTTCAAATTCACCTCATTGATCCCAATTTATTGGCTTTAGGAGTGTCTGTGAGGAGGGGGTCTATGTCCAGAAAGTTAAGATGGCGGCCACAATCATGTCATCCAAGCCTTGACACTTTTTTACATGTGAGGCATATAAATAAAGGGGTGTGGCCTTGATAGTGTCCACCATCTTACTTTTTTGCCTCCCTAGGGCATGTCATGAGCGTTGACCTTTGAAATTTGGAGTATCCTTTGGTGCTTCTAAAAGGGAGATTTCTAGTTGGCTAGTGATCATCATTTGGGTTAAGGTGTATCTCTTCCATAATTTTTGAATAGTAGCCAGGAGATAGTCAAATGCAGTGGCTAAAATGTTGTACTGGGATCAGGCACCCTCGGCTTCAAGTCCTGCTCAGTCAAGCTGGTCACTAGCTCACCTTGAACCTGTCTCTACTTTCTCAGTCTCATCTCAAAGGGTTCTTGATAGGATAACCTAATTTTTAAAAAATGAGCTGTGTTTTACCAAATAACTACCAGGAAAGGATACGTACTGGGCTATGCAAGGTAATAGGTCCAACAGCAAAGAGGTTGCCTAAAGCATCGAAGGATTGGTTCAAAGGTATAGATTCTAGAGGAGTTCCATCTTCAGAAAGAGTCACCAGGCGCAGGACTTGCATGCCTGAAGTATCCCCCATCAGCTTCATGGAGACCGTGTAGTTCAACCCTGAAGGAGATGCAGAAGAGTCAAGAAACAACTTCCTTCCTTCCTTCCTTCCTTCCTTCCTTCCTTCCTTCCTTCCTTCCTTCCTTCCTTCCTTCCTTCCTTCCTTCCTTCCTTCCTCCTCCTGTTTGCTTCTTCCTTCCTTCCTTCCTTCCTTCCTTCCTTCCTTCCTTCCTTCCTTCCTTCCTTCCTTCCTTCCTTCCTTCCTTCTCCCCCTCCTCCTCTTTGCTCCTTCCTTCCTTCCTTCCTTCCTTCCTTCCTTCCTTCCTTCCTTCCTTCCTTCCTTCCTTCCTTCCTTCTCCCCTCCTCCTCCTGTTTGCTTCTTCCTTCCTTCCTTCCTTCCTTCCCTTCCTTCCTTCCTTCCTTCCTTCCTTCCTTCTCCCCCTCCTCCTCTTTTCCTTCCCTTCCTTCCTTCCTTCCTTCCTTCCTTCCTTCCTTCCTTCCTTCCTTCCTTCCTTCCTTCCTTCTCCCCCTCCTCCTCTTTGCTCCTTCCTTCCTTCCTTCCTTCCTTCCTTCCTTCCTTCCTTCCTTCCTTCCTTCCTTCCTTCCTTCCTTCCTTCCTTCCTTCCTTCCTTCCTTCCTTCCTTCCATCCTTCCTTCCTTCCTTCCTTCCTTCCTTCCTTCCTTCCTTCCTTCCTTCCTTCCTTCCTTCCTTCCTTCCTTCCTTCCTTCCTTCCATCCTCCCTCCCTCCCTCCCTCCCTCCCTCCCTCCCTCCCAGATTTCTCCAAACCTACTCAGACCCTTTAATTTCCTTCTCATTTATACAGGTAGCCCATGACTTATGACCATAACTGAGCCTAAAATTTCTGTTGCTAAATGAAACGGTTGTTAAATAATAAATAAATAGTTAAATAGAGCTGAGGTGGCGCAGCAGTTAGAGTGCAGTACTGCAGGCCACTTTAGCTGACTGTGTTCAGCAGGTCAGCGGTTCAAATCTCACTGGCTCAAGGTTGACTCAGCCTTCCATCCTTTCGGGGTAGGTAAAATGAGGACCCAGATTGTTGGGGGCAATGTAAAATATATATATATATACATTGCTTAATGGTGTACACCGCTTGCACTTAAAGTGGTATATAAGTCTCATAAATAAATAAATAAATAAATAAATAAGATAAGATAAGATAAGATAACCTTTATTGTCATTTTTATACTGTGGGCACAATGGCACACATCAAAAATGAAATTTAGTTGCCCGCTCTCAAAGTGAAACACACACACATGACACACCCCTAAACATACTATGAACAACTAAACAAATAAATAGTGGTTAAGTGAATCTGGCTTCCCTGTTGACATGGGTTGTCAGAAAGTCACAAAAGGGGATCACATCACCCCAGGTCAGGACATGCAACCATCATAAATATGAGTCAGTTGCCAAGTGTCTGAATTTTGATCAGGTGATCGTGGTCACAAGTGTGGAAAAACGTTCATAAGTCACTTTTTTAACGCTGTTATAACTCTGAACTGTTGTCAGTTGAGGACTAACTGTATTTTTACACTGGGCAGATCTGAAGGAAAGAGTAAAGGTACCTTTCACTGGTCGTCCTTGGACGGGAAGCACATACTCATCCCCCTTCTCCATAATCTGGGAAGAAAAGTCAAGCAGACTTTTGCCTCCAACCACTATTGTATAAGTGTTTATGGGATCCAATTTCACAGTCCATGAACCTGGCTCAGGGATAGGAGATATCTTCACAACCTTCTGGCTGTCCATGTTGATCAACATGCTCATGGATGTCAATTGAGAACCTGCCACGAGTTGACACATAAATAGAAACAAGAGCAGATGTGAACAAAGTGAGAATGGGAGGAACGTCCCCCCTCCCATTAATTGTCTGCAGCCAATCCTGTTATTCTGTTCTGTACGCCTGCTAGTGATTTATAACAGGGGTCCCCAACCCTTGGTTTATGGCCCACTACTGGGCTGCCGCCTATTGAGAACAAGGCCGTGGAAATGATGGGTGAGCGTGTGTGCACAGCTACACTTGTGGAAGCAGCGGATGAGCACATGCACGGGAAGCTCCATTTGCGCAAGTGTATGCACCCGCCACTCATACAAAACCATCTCTTCCCCCCCCCACCAGTCTGCAAAGCTGGAAAGGTTGGGGACAGCTGATTTATAAGGTTTTTAAAGCATTAATAATAATAATGGTAAAGTTGGAAGGGACCTTGGAGGTCATCTAGTCCAACCCCTGCTCAGGCAGGAAACTCTATACCATTTCAGACAGATGGCTGTCCAGTCTCTTCTTAAAAACTTCCAGTGTTGGAGCATTCACCGCTTCTGGAGGCAGGTTGTTCCACTGGTTAATTGTTCTAAATGTCAGGAAGTTTCTCCTTAGTTCTAGGTTGCTTCTCTCCTTGATTAGTTTCCACTCGTTGCTTCTTGTCCTGCCTTCAGGCGCCTTGGAGAATAGCTTGATTCTCTCTTCTTTGTGGCAGCCCCTGAGATATTGGAGCACTGCTATCATGTCCCCCCTCGTCCTTCTCTTCCTTAATCAGGTTTGATATAAAGCCTGTCCTCATTTTCTGATGATTGGATGCCTCTAGAAGAGTCTCGTCCCGTTCATGTTGGAGGCACCGTTCAAGGCACTTCCGGGTTGAAAGGATTAGCCAGTGACATCACTGTTGCCCAGGGGATGGCCATGGGGGCTTCTTTCACGTACCTGCAAGGAGCTGGAGCAAGTGATGGGAGCTCACTCCAACACGCAGCAGCACTCGGGTCTCGAACGCGGGCTTGTTAACTCCCAACTCAGCGTACTAACCACGTGAGCCACTGTTGCTCTGCCTAAAAGAGTCTTTCTCAACCTTGGCAACTTGAAGATCTGAGGCTTTCGATTCATGCTGGCTGGAGGTTTCTGAGAGTTAAGTCCACACACCTGCATATTGCCAAAGTTGAGAAACACTGCTCCAGAAGATACTATCGGTAGCTCCTGAGAAAATGCTCTATATCACACCGCCCCTTACCTGAAGGTTGGAACACATTCATGCTGAATGAACTTGGTGCTGTGACAGAGATGGTCAACTCTTTGAGGGTTTCATCTACAGGGAAGGAGAACTGTGACGTATGCATTCGGCCATCGATCAATTTAACAGGAGCAGCATTCAGGGACTTCTCCATTATTCCCAGGACCTGTGAAAGCTGACGTTTTGTAGTGAGTACATAGAATCCGCCAGAATAATCTGCCAGTTCTTCATAGCTATTCGCATATGTCTTAGGCGTATCCTCAGGAACACCTGTGGAGGAGAATTAACAGAATGACAGAGTTGGAAGAGACCTTGGTGGTCTTCTAGTTCAACCCCCTGCTCAAGCAGGAGACCAGATACCATTTCAGACAAATGGCTGTCCAGTCTCTTCTTTAATATTCTCCAGTGTTGGAGCATCCACAATCTCTGGAGGCAATTTGTTCCACTGATTAATTGTTCTAACTATCAGGAAATTTCTCCTTAGTTCTAGGTTGTTTCTCTCCTTGATTAGTTTCCATCCATTTCTTCTTGCCCTGCCTTCAGGTGCTTTAGAGAATAGGCTGACCCCCTACTATTCTTCGTGGCAGCCCTTTACGTATTGGAGGACTGCTATCATGTCACCCTCTCGTCCTACTTTTTATTAAGTTACAGAAATTCCCTTTGAAAGCAGCCTCAGAAGTACAATTATTCAGTGGCATGGCTTGCCTCCAGAAGTTGTGTGTGTGTGTGTGTGTGTTTTGCTAGATGGCTTTTTTTTTTTTTTTTAGCAAAACCTTCTCAGCATCTTTACTGAAAATATTTACTAACCCATGGACGAAAGGTGGGCTCCTTTTAAAGAAACCTTATTTTTTGGCTCTTCTGCAGGCAGAGAAAACAACTTTTCAAAGCTGGCACCTGATGTCAGAATGCCACTGGCCTCCTAAACAATCACTCTCACACCCTCTGCACACCCTTCTTCAGAAGATGTTTCCCTTAGCTGTAAACTGCTGCATATTTCATCATCCCGCAAGGGTTAGATGATCAAGTGGCTATATTTGCTTTCAGTTAAATCCAAAAGTAAACACAAAGCTGGCTGCCTGCTTGGAAAATGCTTAGGAACATAAGCCAGCCTGCTGTCATGTTTAAATCAAACAGAGATAACTTGGCTGCCGTGCCTGATTTTCAAGTTGAGGCAGTGCAGAAGCTCAGTTCCTTTGTCTGTTATCTCAAGAATGTGGAAAGCTCTACCACGTGAATCCCTCAGACGAGGCAACTGCTTGGAGGGAAACACAGACATGGCTTCGTATAATCTGAGTTTAAGGCTTCTCCGAAGCAACAGGAATTAGACACCCACAGGGCTGGCTCAAGATATCTTTCTTGCCTGAAGCAAAAGTCAAGAAGAGTCTCCTGGATAGATTCCACAGGCAGAAGCTGATTGGGCTTGCTAATGCATCTGCTCTGATGCCAGGAGGTGAGATTAGAGTTGAGAGCAGGCCTTGCAAGAGACACAACTTTTCCTTTCCCTCCTGTCAAGCATGCCCTGCCTCTTGGGCTCTGCTGCCTCAGACAGCAGTCCTGTTGTGCTCTTGAACCACCTATTTGCTGGTGTAGGTGATGGGATTCCAGACAGGCAAGGATGTAGAATTCTCTGCATGGAAGACAAGGGATCTTGAAAGCAAAGATGGACTGTTCTGTTTTTCTTTCTGCTAGCCTGCTTGGCCATGTCTGAATGGCACAGGAGGGGAAATTGTTTCTGTAGTGTTATTCCTCCTCAGACAGCTTATGTGTTTAGAAAAATATTGTCTCTCCCCTTTCCTTCTCCTTCTCTCCTTCTGCTTGCCCCATCCTTCCTTCCTTCCTTCCTTCCTTCCTTCCTTCCTTCCTTCCTTCCTTCCTTCCTTCCTTCCTTCCTTCTCCCCTCCTCCTCTTTGCCCCTTCCTTCCTTCCTTCCTTCCTTCCTTCCTTCCTTCCCCCTCCTCCTCTTTGCTACTTCCTTCCTTCCTTCCTTCCTTCTCCCCCCCTCCTCTTTGCCCCTTCCTTCCTTCCTTCCTTCCTTCCTTCTCCCCCTCCTCCTCCTCTTTGCCCCTTCCTTCCTTCCTTCCTTTTCCTTCCTTCCTTCCCCTCCTTCCTCCTCCTTCTTCCCTACCCCCTCCTCCTCTTTGCCCCCTTCCTTCCTTCCTTCCCCCTCCTCCTCTTTGCCCTTCCTTCCTTCCTTCCTTCCTTCCTTCCTTCCTTCCCCTTCCCTCCCCCTCCTCCCTCTTTGCCCCTTCCTTCCTTCCCCCTCCTCCTCTTTGCTACTTCCTTCCTTCCTTCCTTCCTTCCTTCCCTTCCTTCCTTCCTTCCTTCTCTTCCTTCTTCTTCCTTCCTTCTTCTCCTCCTTCCTTCCTTCCTTCCTTCCCCCCCTCCTCCTCTTGCTACTTTCCTTCCTTCCTTCCTTCCTCCTTCCTTCCCTCCATTCTTCTCCCCCTCCTCCTCTTTGCCCCTTCCTTCCTTCCCCCTCCTCCTCTTTGCTACTTCCTTCCTTTCCTTCCGTCTTCCTCTTTGCCCCTTTCCTTCCTTTCCTCCTTCCTTCTCCCCCTCCTCCCTCTTTGCCCCTTCCTTCCTTCCCCCCTTCCTCCTCCCTCCTCCTCTTCCTTTTCCTTCCTGCCTAACTTCCTTCCTTCTTCCTTCTTCTCCCCCTCTCCTCTTTGTCCTTCTTCATTCCTTCCCTTCCTTCTCCCCCCTCCTCCTCTTTTTGCCCTTCCTTCCTTCCCCTCCTCCTCTTTGCTACTTCTTCCTTCCTCCTCCCCCTCCTCCTCTTTTGCCCTTCCTTCCTTCCCCCTCCTCCTTCCCTTCCCCTTCCTTCCTCCTCTTTGCCCCTTCCTTCCTTCCTTCCCCTCCTCCTCTTTGCTACATCCTTCCTTTATCCCTTCCTTCCTTCATTCCTTCCTTCCTTCTCCCCTGCTCCTCTTTGCCCCTTCCTTCCTTCCCCCTCCTCCTCTTTGCTACTTCCTTCCTTCTTCCTCCCCTTCCTTCCTCTTCCTTCCTTCTTCCTTCCTTCTTCTCCCCCTTCCTTCCGCCCCTTCCTTCTTCCTTCCTTGTCCTTCCTTCCTTCTTCTTCTTCCCCCCCTCCTCCTCTTTGCACCCTTCTTCCTTCCTTCCCCCTCCCCTCCTTTGCCTTCCTTCCTTCCTTCCTTCCTTCTCCCCCTCCTACCTCTTTGACCCTTCCTTCCTCCCCCTCCTCCTCGTTGCCCTTCCTTCCTTCCTTCCTTCCTTCCTTCTTCTTCTACTGTCCTTCTTCCTTCCTTCTCCCCCTCCTCCTATTTGCCCCTGTCCTTCCTTCCCACTCCTCCTCTTTTGCTCCCTTCCTTCCTTCCTTCCTTCCTTCCTTTCCTTCATTCCTTCCTCCCCTTCCCCTTCCTTCCTCCCCCTCCTCTCGCTCCTTCCTTCCTTTTTCCTTCTCCCCTTCCTCCTCCTTCTTGGCCTTCCTTCCTTCCTTCCCTTCCCTTCCTTCCTTCCTTCCTTCCTTCCTTCCTCCCCCCTCCTCCGCTTGGGCCCCTTCCTTCCTTCCTTCCCCCTCCTTCCTCTTTGCTACTTCCTTCCTTCCTTTTCCTTCCTCATCCCCCTCCTCCTCTTTGCCCCTCCTTCCTTCGCCCCTATCCTCTCCCCCCTTCCATTCCTTCCTTCCTTCCTTCCTTTCCTATTGCTCCTTCCTTCCTTCTTCCTTCCTTCCTTCCTTCCTTCCTTCCTTACCTTCCTTCCTTCTCCTCTCCCCCTCCTCCTCCTCTTTGCCCCTTCCTTCCTTCCCCTTCCTTCATTCCTTCCTTCTCCCCCCCCTCCTCCTCTTTGCTCCTTCCTTCCTTCCTTCCTTCTCCCCACCTCCTCCCTCTTTGCCCCTTCCTTTCCTTCCTTCCTTCCTTCCTTCCTTCCTTCCTTCCTTCCTTCCTTCCTTCTCCCCCTCCTCCTCCTCTTTGCCCCTTCCTTCCTTCCTTCCTTCCTTCCTTCCTTCCTTCATTCCTTCCTTCTCCCCTCCTCCTCTTTCCCCTTCCTTCCTTCCTTCCTTCCTTCCTTCTCCCCCTCCTCCTCTTTGCCCCTTCCTTCCTTCCTTCCTTCCTTGTCCCCCTCCCCCTCTTTGCCCCTTCCTTCCTTCCTTCCTTCCTTCCTTCCTTCTCCCCCTCCTCCTCCTCTTTTCCCCTTCCTTCCTTCCTTCCTCTCCCCTCCTCCTCTTTTCTCCTTCCTTCTTTCCTCCTTCCTTCCTTCCTCCCCCCTCCTCCCCCCTTCTTTGCTTCCTTCCTTCCTTCCTTCCTTCCTTCCTTCTTCCTTCTTCCTTCCTTCCTTCCTTCCTTCTCCCCCTCCTCCTCTTTGCTCCTTCCTTCTTTCCTTCCTTCCTTCCTTCCTTCCTTCCTTCCTTCCTTCCTTCCTTCCTTCCTTCCTTCCTTCCTTCCTTCCTTCCTCCCTTCTTCCTCTACTTATTCTGTCTACACTGAAATGTCACTAATATACTTTTCTCTGAGGAAGCTGATTAAAAAAAAAAGATGCAGTCTTGTAACATTTATGGGATTATTTACAAGATTTAATACCAGGCAATTTTCTATTTTTTCTACCTGAGAAAACATCAGAATATTTTCTTTATGCAGATTGACTTACTTCTGCGTTTCCTACTGGAACAATAGCCTGTGAGGAGAAAGTTCACTTTGGACTGAGTAGATTCAATCAGAATGTCCACTTCTCCCTTCAGATGCTCATCTTTTGCTCCAGCATCACTGAAGAAAAAGATCTCAGATCTGGAGGGACACAAAGGATTTTAGGAAGTTTGTGCTAGGGGAAAAGTAGCTTGAGTATAGGATTGGCAAGAAAGTAGCTTACTCTCAGTTGTTGCCTTATAGAACTTTAACTTTTAGAATTTTTAAACCAATGACTGCTAAGTATTTTGGAAATATAAATCCTTTTATCTGAAAAGCATCCAGTTGGGGAACAGTGGGTGAAACTGATGGAAAAAGGGAGATGAATATGGATTGACTGAATCACTTTTCTAAACAAAAAATGGCTAGGAAAGGCACTGAAAGAATTCAGCCTTAAGCCCTGGAGAGCCTCGGATCGGTGAACTATAGATAAACTTACAACTATTCAGCGAACTTTTGATGTTATGAGAGACCCTCAAAAAGTATGTATGGCCCAGATTCGAAGTTCTGATGGCCAGGCCCTTTTGTGGTCATGTGATCATATTTTAGTTGCTCAGCAACCAGCTCACATTTACGGCCGTTTGTAGTGTCCCACTGTCACATAACACAATTTATAGGATTTTTTTTTTTTTTGCTGGAAATTGGCATTTGCTTCTTGTTTTTGGCAAAACCAGCCTATTGTAGACAATGGGTTTGCTTAATAACTGTGGTGTTCACTTAATGATTGTGTCTTTGCTTAATGATCAGGATGACCTGCTTAATGACCAGCACAACGGACAACTGTAATAAGGCTCAATTATGTTGTCAGTCAAGGACTACTTGTAATCTCAGAATCAGGCAGCTTTCAGGGAAGGTTACAAACGGTGATCACGTGATCCCAGGACAAGACAACTGTCATAAATACACACCATTTGCCAAGTGGTTGAATTTTGATCACGTGATCACAGGGATGCTCCAATGGTCGTAAATGTGAAAACAGGTCATGTCACTTTTTCCATGCTGTTGTAACTTTGCACTGTCACTAAATAAATGGTTGTAACTCTAGGGCTACCCCTATGGAGCCTGTGAGATGGCTATATTGTTTGTAAGCTACTCTTCCGGATTTTATGGCTGTTTTAATAGTTTTAACTTGTTTTTAATGTTTTTATTGTTGTTTTTGGTTATTTAGTTATATGGGTTTTATTGATATGTGATTTTTTTTTAATCTCTGTGAACCGCCCAGAGTCATGTATGTGAGATGATTGGCTATATAAACTGAATAAACAAATAAATAAAAATAAGATTTATCACTTGCTTCCTCTCACACTTTCTGCAGATGCCTACGCCTACATTCCTGGATTATATACTTGATACTTTAGAAATAAAAAAGGGAAATAGACTCTGCCTTAAAGTTCCATCTATTTAAACTTTTTTAAAAATATTTTTATTATCATTTTTCAATCCTATAAAAACAGCGCTCGCCAACCTTTCTGGCATCTGGGACCGGTTTTGTGGAAGACAATTTTTCCACAAACTGGAAGGGGGATGCTTTCGTGTACAACCTAGATCTTGTGCATGCACAGATGAAGCCTTCTTGCTTGCCTGCAGCTTGCACAGCCTGGTTCCTAATAGGCCATGGACCGGTCCCAGTCTGTGGCCTGGGGGTTGTAGACCCTACAGCCCGGAAGTTGGGGACTCCTGCTTTCAATTTAACAAAATTAAAAGAACAAGAAAAAAAGACTATTGGAAATAATAAAAAAGAAAAGAAAAAAAAGAAAGAAAACATAGAATTATGATTTCCACCCATCTTTATATCAAGCAATTGTCATCTTATTCTTTCCCCTTCCTTGTTGACCCTTTTTAATCCTCAAATCCATACATTCTCAATTTAGTCTTTTATTCTTTCAGCAAAAAGACTATACAAGTCTCTTTTTAAAGTCTTTTTTCCTCCCCTGACCCACCTATCTAAAGTTGGACCCTGAGGTTATGGTGGGAAATGTTGGCTAGAGAAAAGAAAAATACTTCATCAGCACATTATAGGCTTCAGAGTGAGAAGACTGACAATTTTTGTGTGGGATCTGACAAATTTGAGTGGGGATAAGGTCAAAGTTTCAGGCCATAAAGATTGCCTGCTCCCTCCTAGAGTCAGAAAGATTAAGTGTTCAAATGCTAAAACTCCAGATAGAACATTAAGGCCTGTTCTACACTGTTAACCTCCTGTGACAAACAATTTGCTTGTCTCATTATATCTGCAAAGACATTTCATTTATAAATAAGCAGAAAAAAAAACCAAAGAGACAAATGATTTTAGGAAACAATTGTTTAAGGGTGTGACACTTGGATCGTAGACTGAGAAGCTTTTGGAAGACCCTATTGTAAATTGCTTGGGCCCTCCAGACGATTACTCACACCCTAGAGTAGGGCTTGGGTTAGTGCAATGCGCTCTACCTGCCTGCCTTTAAAGATACTTGGAAGCTGCTCCTGGCGCAGAAAATAACTGCATATGATTGTGCTGCTTTGTGAACTGCGCTGGATGCCAGTTAGTTCCCAGGTGCAATTCAAGGTGTGGCTCTTACCTATAAAGCCCTTCATGGTGTTAAGTGAATCTGGCCTCCCCATTGATTTTGCTTGACTCAAGGTTACAAATGTTGTTCACATGACCCCAGGACATTGCAACCATCATAAATGTAAGCCAGTTGCCAAGCACCTGGTTTTGTTTACCGTTGCAAATAAAATCGGGTCCGGTTCTTATTCCAAGCTGGGAGAAAGAGGCAAGAGAAATGAATTGGAGGCAGGCTGCAGTTGGAAAGGAGGTCTCCATTTATTTGGTAGCCAGAAACCATAGTGACAACAGCTTGTTTCTGGGATGGCTGACCAGTTGGGATTGAGAGTAGATGGGCTTTTATATAGTTTTGAGGGCTTTGTAATTGAGATGTCTGTTCCTGTCTTTTGATATTTTAATAGCTGTTACCAGATTCCTATGGAGTCATGTAGGGGTCATGACTGGCTCTACAGACAAAAGGGAAAATGCAAATCCTAGATGTTTTGCTTATCTGAGCTAATTTTGTCAGTTTCGACTCCTTGCTGCTTATTTGGAGCTGTAGGCTACCCTTTGCTTATGAACAGAGTGGCCTGGCTTTATGAATGGATAAAAAATATCTTCAGGTTTCTGCTTGGGGCTGTTTTCCTATGGCAGAAAGACTGGAGCTGCTTTCTGCCTTTATTAGTAATAGTAATAGTAGTAAAGTTGGAAGGGACCTTGGAGGTCATCTAGTCCAACCCCCTGCTCAGGCAGGAAACCCTATACCATTTCGGACAAATGGCTGTCCAGTCTCTTCTTAAAAACCTCCAGTGTTGGAGCATTCACCATTTCTGGAGGCAGGTTGTTCCACTGATTAATTGTTCTAACTGTCAGGAAGTTTCTCCTTAGTTCTAGGTTGCTTCTCTCCTTGATTAGTTTCCACCCGTTGCTTCTTGTCCTGCCTTCAGGTGCTTTGGAAAATATCTTAATTCCCTCTTCTTTATGGCAGCCCCTGAGATATTGGAATACTGCTATCATGTCCTCCCTTGTCCTTCTCTTCGTTAAACTAGACATACCCAATTCTAGCAACCGTTACTTATATGTTTTAGCCTCCAGTCCCCTAATCATCTTTGTTGCTCTTCTCTGTACTCTTTTTAGAGTCTCAACATCTTTTTTACATCGTGGTGACCAAACTGGATGCAGTATTCCAAGTGTGGCCTTACCAAGGCATTGAAGAGTGGTATTAATACTTCACGTGATCTTGATTCTATCCCTCTGTTAATGCAGCCTAGCACTGTGTTGGCCTTTTTGGCAGCTGCAGCACACTGCTGGCTTATATTTAGGTGACTGTCTACTAGGACTCCGAAGTCCCTCTCACAGTTACTACTATTGAGCATGGTGCCACCTATGCTGTACTTGTGCATTTGGTTTTTCTTGCCTAAATGTAGAACCTTGCTTTTTTTCACCATTGAATTTCATTTTGTTAGTTAGTGCCCAGTGTTCAAGTCTGTCCAGATCCTTCTGTATCTTAAGCCTGTCTTCTGGAGTGTTGGCTATTCCTGCCAGCTTGGTGTCGTCTCCAAATTTGATGAGTTCCCCATCTATCCCTTCATCCAAATCGTTGGATTAAAGAGATTTTTCTCCTCTTCTCCTTTAGGGGAAATATTCTATTCTGCCTCTTTTAATATCCCATATGATATTTTATTCTGGGCGGGGGGGGGGGAGCTTCCTACATCACATAATCATGGGGATGCTGCAATGGCTGTAAGTGTGAAAAATGATCGTAAGCCACTTTTTTCAGTGCTGTTGTAACTTTGAACAGTCACTGAACAAATTGTTGTGATTCAAGGACTATCTGAACAGTATTGAGAAATATGGGCAAAAAGGGAATAGAGACATCATCCTGGACACTTCTCACCTTGGCATGCTCTGTTGCAAAGCCAGTTTCAAGCCAGACATGGACATTTCTGGGCAGTCACCACCTCCAGTAGCAGTCAGGCGAGAGATTGCAGATTCCAATTCGTCCACACTTTGGGTATTAGTGACGGGTCCAAAATCTGCAAAGATAGATCTAGGTGGGAACTGAGTCATGATAATATGAAGAAGACCAGCCAAGGGCCACAGTTTCAGACAGAGTCTCTGTTTTTTTTTAATGTTAATTCTGTTTTTGCCTTTCCTGGGGTTCTAAAGAGTTTTTTTCCAATACTTTCCTTTTAAGTAATTAAAGATGAACATTCTTATCTGTTCCTCAAAATAATAAGACTGGCACTTGATTTCCACATGTCAGATTATTTAGTTTATTCAGCAGTAACCAGACTAATCGCTGAGAGTTTACCATAATATCGGTTCAGATGTATACAGTAATTCATTTAAGAGAAGTCCTCTTAAAGGTTTAATTAAAAGCTTCCTCCTTTGACTTCTGGGTCTATAATTGTTTTCTGCACAGGGAGGGCAAGTATCATTGAATTCATCGTATCATAGAGTTGGCAAGGATCTCAGAGGTCAACCAGTCTGACCCCTTTTCTTGGAATAGCACTTGCTAAAGCATTGTGGACAGATGGCTCTCCAGCCTTGGTTTGGACCTCAGTCAATGACTTTTTCATGTTCTAATGGGATTTTCTACAGCAATAACAACATTACAAAATGGCATTTGTACCAAATACAAACTAATATTTACAGCATATCTTCAGAAAGAAGGCAGGAGCTGAGGGATTAAAGGGCATTTCAAAATGACCATCTGAAAAGGATACAATTACATGAGCATAGATCCGGAGGAAAACTCAGCTCATCAGAAAATGTGGTTTCCAGTCCCTCCACCGTCTTGGTATTTGCATCCCTGTCGTTTTCAAATTGTGAACTAGACCCAGTATTCCAAAATACGGGTAGTCCTCAACTTATGACCACAATTGAGCCCAAAATTTCCATTTCTAAGCAAGGCCGTCGATAAGTCAGTTTTGCCGCATTTTATGACCTTTCTTGCCACAGTTGTTAAGTGAATCACTGCAGTTGTTTAATGAATCATGCGGTTGTTGAGTGAATCTGGCTTCCCCATTGACTTTGCTTGTCAGGAGGTCAGAAAAGGCGAACACATGACCCTGGGACACTTGCAACCATCATAAATACATAGCAGTTGCCTAGCGGCTGAATTTTGATCACGTGACCATGGGGATGCTGCAACGGTTGTAAGTGCGAAAATCGCTTATAGGTGACTTTTTTTCAGTCAGTGCCACCGTAACTTCAAATGGTCACTAAACGAATGGTTGTAAGTCAAGGACTGCCTGTAGCTTGAAGTCAGTTTCAGTTCATTCTTACTACTGATTTATAAAACACCTGACCTTAATTAAAGATCTGCTGCGCTTTTTCTCTTTCAGTTACAAATGCAAACATGCTCAAAAAGAGCAACTTTCAACGTCCCCATTTAAGGGAAAGATTCAAGTTTTTAATCATCCTCCTGATTATTTTCCCCAGTTTCCTCCTTCCTCTGCATTTAAAGCGGTGACAAATAATCACATATCCCTAGAGCAGTGTTTCCCAAACTTGACAATTTTAAGGCATGTGGACTTCAACTCCTGGAATTCCACAGCCAGCATTGCTGGCCGTGGAATTCTGGGAGTTGAAGTCCACATGCCTTAAAATTGTCAAGTTTGGGAAACACTGCCCTAGAGTTTTGTGAGCTCTTGGTTCACTTTCCACGGGAAGGACAATCTGTCACTTTAGCCTGGTCACCCCAGCATAGATATAATTCCTCCTGTTTTTACTAAAAAAAGAAAACAAAACAAAAACAAAAACCCTGCATTCCCTATTGTTCAATCACATAATCCAGTGGTTTTCAACCTGTGGGTCGGGACCCCATTTGGGGTCGAACGACCATTTCACGGGGGTCGCCAAACCACGCTGTCCGCCATTTTTTCCCTTTTCCCTAGCTGTCCTACTCCCTCTTATTGGTGGCCACACCCACTTGGGGGGTCACCACAACATGGGGAACTGTATTATGGGGTCACGGCATTAGAAAGGTTGAGAACCACTGACATAATCCCTTCTAACTGGCCATAAACATTGCTTGAATTTTCTGGGGAAAAAAAAAAAAACTTGAGCAAAAGAAGGAGGGCAATTCCAGCCTAAAAGGGAGAGAAATCAGAAGGAATCACATCCTCTATCACCTCCTTACCGGGATCGTTGAAGGGCACAAGGATGTAATTATAAGGTTTGTCCGGAGAGCTAGAATACTTTCGGAGGAGTTCGATGCATTTGATTTTGACTTGGTGGATGTCTTCTGACATGCTGCCTGTGGTGTCCACCACAAAGGTGAGGGAATAACCATCCAGGTTGAAAAACTTCTTAAAAGTATCATCTCCCACTTTAGCTAAGAGGCCGATACCTGAACAAAGAACAGAACAAAACAGAGTAACAGAGTTGGAAGAGACCTTGGAGGTCATCTACAGTAGTGGCCAAAATTGTGGAAACCTCTTGGGCAGTGGCTCTCAACCTTTTTAATGCCGCGACCCCCAACCGGTCGTAAGTCGAGGACTACTCAACTGGTCGTAAGTCGAGGACTACTCAACTGGTGCAGCACCGCTTGCAGACTGGGGCTTTTGGAGAGCTCAGCAGGGCAGAGACAGCCTGGACAATTCCTATTGGCTTTTGAAAGCCAATAAAATTAGACTCTATTCAAGAGAGTCTATTCTATTGGCTTTCAAAAGCCAATAGAATAAAAGGGAGTAGCACAGCTAAGGAAAAGGGGGGAAAAAATGGTGGACTGCGTTGTTTGGCGACCCCCGTGAAATGGTCGTTCGACCCCAAATGGGGTCCCGACCCACAGGTTGAGAACCACTGCTCTTGGGAAAAGTATATTTTTGAGGTTTGATGGCTAATAACACCACTTTTTTGGGGGGGAGTAGTGCCATAAAATTATATATCAATGGAAAGATAATTTAATTAAGAATGTAATGCAATATAGTTTGTTCAATGATCTGTACTGTATTCTATGAAAAGGTGTAGCCAAAGAACCAGAAAAAGGAAGTACAACTTGCTTAGGTTGATATCAGGTAGCTTTCCTTCCTCTGATTGTAGCCAATGAGCATGACTGTTTAGAGAGCCAATCGGGTGTCATCTTGTTTTGGTAATGAGCCAATCAAATCACAGTAGGATTCAGTTATTGATGTCATGTATTGAAGCTGAGAGGAGGACGTTTGTCAGCGTGTTATGTGGTCGCTATCCAGTTGGTTGGAGTTTTTTGTGTTCTTTCATTTAGTGAGCTTGTAAAACATAATAAAATGGTGCAAAGAGTTGACTGGTTGCCCAGAAAATGATGTAAAATAGTATTATTAAGTGAACAAGGCTACAGTTATAAAGAAAATTGGTGGAAATGTAACCAAAGGTGGCATTTCTACTGTACGCTTTTCCCAAAGGTTTTCCACAATTTTGGCCACTACTGCAGTCCAGATTTCCCCAACATTTTTGGCTTTGCTGATGGCCAGGGGGGCGGGGGCGGGGAGGAGAGGGTTCCATGTGAGTGGCGGGCAAACAGATATGTGTTCGGCCGCTGTTTGCGCAAGTGGGGATATGAGTACACGTTCTCCCCCTCCACTTTTGCAGTCCAATTCCGAACAACTTAAGGGCTGGAGATGGGCCACAGCCCAGGGGTTGGAGTCCTAGTCCAATCCCCTGCTATAGCAGGAGACCCTATACCAGGGGTAGGCAACCCTGGCTCTTTTATGACTCGTGAACTTCAACTCCCAGAATTCCTGAGCCAGCCATGCTGAGGGGAAAGGGAGAGGTTTCCAAGCTGAGCCATGTTGGCTCAGGAATTCGGGGAGTGGAAGTCCACGAGTCATAAAAGAGCCAAGGTTGCCTACCCCTGCACTAGACCATTTCAGACCAGCGTTTGTCCAATAGCAGGACTAAGTTATGTCTGTACTACAATATATCTTGTTTCAAATTGCTGTTAGTGGCAACAATATTGCTTGATTTGCAAAGGAAAAGCCACAACTGCACAAATGCCAACTTTTCAAGCCCTGCAGTTACATGAGACAGATATTCCAGGTAGTCCTCGACTTACGGCCACAATCAAGCCCAAAAGTTCTATTCCTAAGTGAGACATCCGTTAAGTAAGTTTTGCCCCACTTCATGACTTTTCTTGCCTCAGTTGTCAAGTGAACCACTGCAGTTGTTAAGTGAGTCACCCGGTGAATCTGGCATCTCCATTGATTTTGGTTGTCTCAAGATGATCACATGACCCAGGGACAGTGCAACCATCATAAGTATGAGTCCATTGCTTAGCATCTGAATTTTGATCACATGACCATGGGGATTCTGTAATGGCCATAAATGTGAAAAATAGTCGTAGGTCACTTTTTTCAGTGCTGTTGTAACTTTGAATGTAACTGTTGTAAAGTGAGGACTACCTGTACTAAAATTCTGTTGATTGAAAATCCAGAGAAGGGCTATCTAACACCTATAAATGGCACCAGGTTGAGGAAGTATGTCTAGCCTTTTTTAAGTTGCACAAAACAGTAGAGGAACGTCTGTGTAAGGATTGGAGAAATTTTCTAGCACGTCATTCAAACTGAGATGGGTGGTTTACAAATGTGATAACTCAATAAAAATAAATAAATCTGGGACGCAGCCTTACCGTCTCCAACAAAAAAGTTCTTGGTAGCTTCAACGGCTAATTCTGCTGCTTTGTGATGCAGGCGGTAGTGTGGTGAAAGTTCGGGATTGGACGTCTCCTTGTTGATGCCACCAGTGGGAGGGAACATTTGAGTCAAATCATCTTTCCCACCATGTCCACATTTGCCTATAATATAGAAAAAAGAAGGAAAAGGCACAAATGCCTTGGCTTATGTGATAACCTTTTACATTTGAGCATGGTAGCTCACGTGCTTAGAATGCTGGTGTCAACGCTGCTAACATTGGATGTTCTTGCTTGACAATATATGAAGATGCAGACATTTTCTATTTAACCTTTGTATTACTTTTAGAGTTAAAATTAGATGGTGCTGGAGGGGAGGGGGAAGAATGTGCATGGGGACTAGTTAGCCATAACAATATCTCAGTAGAGTATTCTTCAAGGTTGGTTGTAATAAGAGGAGATAAGAAATAACAGTTATGGAAAGTTCACACTTCAAACTAATTGGAGAATGTGATTAAATGGAGGAGTGAATTATGCTTAGATACTGTGTGTTCCTGGGGAAGGAGAATTCAGATTTTGCCTTCTCTTATGTAGGTGCTGAAGCTATGCTGCAGTTAAAGATTCTTTAAACAATGCCTCAAAGTTCTTTGAAGAGCTTCTTTTTTCAGAACCATGACAGCTGGATTGGAAGTTAGCAAATCGACAATCGAAATCTGAGAGCTGTTGCTTACTGGGATGAGCTCCTGTCACTTGCTCCAGCTACTTGTGGGGACATAAAAGGAGCTCCCAAGGGTGTTTCTCATGCAATGGTGATGTCACCAGATAATCCTTCCAACCCAGATGCTCCTCAAACAGTGTCTCCTACACAAACACAACGGGACCTTTATATTTTAATGTCATGTAGGGGCAGTACTGAAGCAGTAGGTGTAAACTTAAATGGACTCCAGAAGATGGTAGAGGACAGGAAGACCTGGAGGAACGTTGTCCATGGGGTCGCGATGGGTCGGACACGACTTTGCAATTAACAACAACAAAGGGGCAGTACATGTGACAAGACACACCAACATTTTTCAATCTTATCCACTTGAAGATGTGTGAACTTCAACTCCCAAAATCCCCCAGCCAGCATGTGGGTGGAGAATTCTGGAGTTGAAGTCCACACATTTTCAAGTCACCGTGAAACAGGGAGATAGAGCTTTAGGTTCGCATACTGCTAGAAGACGTTTCTTAAAAACTTAGTTCGAAATAATGTGAAAGGACTGCACTGCCAATTTATATTGCAGGTATGATTGGCTTGATCCAAGGGCTAGCTAAGCATGAAAATTATCCGTCCCCTTCTGCTTGTTTGGAACACAGAAGACGAATGGATGAAAATATTTAGCAAGCGTAGGTGATTTTTACCTGGTAGTTTCTTCTTACAGGAATCTGGAACTTTATATCCACTTGTAAGCATGTCTTTCACCAGGAGGTTGTCCTCACACTGTAACTCGGTCCTGTTAAACAAAGACTTTGATAGGTGGGATTCATTAACTTAAATCTGACCTAAATCAGAAACCTATCCTGAACTGCATTTCATAAACATGCTGAAAATAACAGAAATCGTTAATTTTAGATGTGCAATGTAACTGAAATGTCCTGTGCCTATCACTGGAGCTGTGCAAATCTTTCAGAAGAGATGTGTCAGAGAAGTGTGTACAGGTAGTTCCCAACCATGGAAATTGGGGCCGGCGACTCCATCACTAAGCAATGTGGTTGTAAATAGTGATGTCACATGACTGTGCTGACTTATGATGGTAGTTATGGTCAGCCACAACTTATCATCCTTAGAAAAATCCTATGCAATTGCGGTGGCCTGTAGTCACGTGATCACCATTTGTGACCTCCTGCTGGCTTCCCCATTGACTTTGCTTATCGGAATCTGGCAAGGGAGGTTGCAAATGGTGATCATTTGACTGAGGGAAGCTGTGATGTCATTATTGTGAGCCAAAGGTCAGGCACCCAAATCACGATCAGATGAGCACAGGGATGCTAAGAGAACGGCAGCTGTGAGGACTCCATCATTCTGAATGGCCATTCAACGAAAACTACCTGTACATCAGTGGTTCTCAACTTTTTAATGCCGCGACCCCCAACCGGTCGTAAGTCAAGGACTACTCAACTGGTGCAGCACCGTTTATAGAACGGGACTTTTGGCGGGCTCAGCAGGGCAGAGACAGCCTGGACAATTTCTATTGGCTTTTGAAAGCCAATAGAATTAGACTCTATTCAAGAGAGTCTATTCTATTGGCTTTCAAAAGCCAATAGAATAAAAGGGAGTAGCACAGCTAAGGAAAAGGGGGAAAAATGGCGGACTGCGTTGTTTGGCGACCCCCGTGAAATGGTCGTTCGACCCCAAATGGGGTCCCGACCCACAGGTTGAGAACCACTGCCGTACATAGTTCTCTCTTTGAACTGTTCAAGTAGCTGCCTTGCTTTCTCCTGCAGCTGCTTGCTAAGTTGGTGGTGGGAGCTATTTTCCTGTCGACAACCACATTTTTCTGGAAAAAAAAGATGCCGTTGCTTTAATGATCTAAAGCACTCGCCATCAAGTGGTTGAGAAACATCACTGAAAAATAATTTGCACATTGTAATAACCCTTACCCAGAAGGTTCTAACCGAAGTTAATAAGGACCAAGAGCAGATTTTTGTCTTTTTCTTCAAACACTGTATGGGCAAGTGACTCCTGATGGCTTTAAAAATAAATCTATGCAGTTTTATTGGTAATGTGCTCAAAGTGGTTTGCTATAACTAGGGCCAGGAGACCTGGCTTCAGGCCTAAGGTCTCATAATCTCACAGTTTCTGGCTCAATGTCTAGACCACACTGGCACTCTCTTGGAAAGTATTGGATAAAAAAAAAATTGGAACTCAGATTCTCAGATATGGAGTCACTCACTGTCATACTAGCGGACATTAAGTTCAGTCAAAGTTTTCAATTTTAGTCTTTGAAAATAAATCCCTGCACATACAACAAATTATAAGATCAAAGCAGTGGTGGGATTCAGCCAGTTCGCACTGGTTTGGCAGAACCGGTAGCTAACTTTTGCTGAGTTTGGAGGACCGGCTGAATGCACACTGCTCCCGGAAGTCTATTCTAGACCTGGGAAGCCTGAAGGAGGCTTCCCAGGCCCAGAACGGCCCGCCGGAAGTGCATGGATGCCACTTCCGGAAGTCTGTTTTAGGCCTCGGAGGCCCAGGCCTGCATCCAATAAGAGAACCGGTTGTTCAGGTATTTGAATCCCACCACTGGATCAAAGTCTCATTTCAGACAAAGACTCTGGGTCTTCCTTAAAAAACAACAACAACAACAACAAAAACAACTTGCATGTGAAAATGAGAATTTTGGAGAGAAAAATAAGTGAAGTCCTGTTCCTTAAATGTAATGCTTTTCCATAGTCACAAAAAATTTGTAGGAAGACCCATTCAGATAAACAATACAGGTAATCCTCGACTTGCAGCCATTCGTTTAGTGACCGTTTAAAGTTATAATGGTACTGAGAAGAGTGACCTATGATTGTTTTTCAGGTTTATGACTGTTGCAGCATCCCCATGGCCAGGTGATCAAAATTCGGATGCGTTGTAAACATGAAAAATGGTCATAGGTCACTCTTATCAGTGCTGTTGTAACTCTGAATGATCACTAAATGAATGTGGTAAGTCAAGGACTACCTGTAGTTCTTGTTTAGCAACTGGCTTGCAATTAGGAAAGAGATGAAAAGCTAACTTTGTAACCAGTCCTTGCATTTGTGCAGGTCTGTAAAACAAATTAAATCTGAAGTAAGATCATAGGTGCAGTCTCTGTTTTGGTTAGCTCCCGCTTTGTTTAAAAACTGAGTTGCCCGTCCTAACTCTGGTTGCTAAACATGGACTACTTCCACTTGATTTATATACAGATGAAGATCAACCTTTACAGTCCATTGTATAAAATAAGCCTTTTTTTTTTATTTAGACGAACCCATTTGTGGATTTACCTTGATACTTGTTTACAATTCACACATGTCTTCTTAGAAGCTGGTGCAGTGGGAATGACTGGACTATTTGGATTTACTGAGGGAACATAAACAGAAGAAAGGGTCTCTTTAGATGTAGCTGAACTTCTCTAAGATCTGAAATTCCTCCACTCCCACATTCAGAATTTTAAAGGTATTGTGAGGGTTCTCACCAAACGGGGCTGCTAGGGTGGCTGGCCATAAAACACACACACAAAATTAGAAGGCAAACTGGGGAAGTTAACATTAATTGGGCCAAGAATAAGGCAGAAAGAAGGTTGGAGCCTCAAAAGGCAGATCACAAAATTACAACAAGGCCTTTATTTTCACAAAACTACTGATGAGGCTCAAAAGTGCATACACACCCACCCACACACACACACACACACACACAGACCCTTTAAAGTGCAAGGTCAGCTGGAGAAAACTGCTATTTTGTCAGCTTTGCAAGGCAGATCAGACTATGAGACTAATGCTACGAAGGTCAATGTTACTTTTACTGTAAACCTACGGTAACTGAATTTTGAAAGTTTGAATGTGCTTTCCTTTCCCTCACTTTCCCTCCCTGTGAACTAGGGAGGAGCTTGTCTGAGATGTTTACTCATATTACTCTCTTGGTCTAGGCTCAAGCCCCGCTTATCTGACCATTGCCTTGGTAGTGGCTCTTCCTTTTGTCCTTCAAGGTCATTCCCTCTGCCCTGTATAAACTTATATCCCCACCATTGTACAGCCTAGGGAGAAATCCATCATTCCTTCCTATTTTCTCCAGCACAGCAACTCTGTGAGGTGGGTTGGGCTCAAAGCCACCCAACTGGCTTCTGTGCCTAAGGGAGGATGAAAACTCGCCGTCTCCTGCTTTCCAGTCTAGCACTTTAATGACTAATAATAACAATAACAATAACAACAATAATAATAAAGTTGGAAGGGACCTTGGAGGTCATCTAGTCCAACCCCCTGCTCCGGCAGGAAACCCTATACCATTTCAGACAAATGGCTGTCCAGTCTCTTCTTAAAAAGTTCCAGTATTGGAGTATTCACCGCTCCTGGAGGCAGGTTGTTCCACTGGTTGATTGTTCTAACTGTTCTAACTTCTCCTTAGTTCTAGGTTGCTTCTCTCCTTGGTTAGTTTCCATCCGTTGCTTCTTGTCCTGCCTTCAGGCGCTTTGGAGAATAGCTTGACTCCCTCTTCTTTGTGGCAGCCCCTGAGATATTGGAATACTGCTATCATGTCCCCCCTCGTCCTTCTCTTCATTAGACTAGACATACCCAATTCCAGCAACCGTTCCTTATATGTTTTAGCTTCCAGTCCTCTAATCATCTTTGTTGCTCTTCTCTGTACTCTTTCTAGAGTCTCAACATCTTTTTTACATCGTGGTGACCAAAACTGGATGCAGTAATCCAAGTGTGGCCTCTACTATACCAAAATAGGTTTCTAATTTCAATTGGCCACGAGGTATTCTTTGAAATAAAACTGATGCAGGAGTCCAGTGATCTTCTGTATAGCATGACAGTGACTGCCTGTCTCACACACACATGAACACATAACCCAAAACACCTAATTGGAAGTCTCCTTCCAAATAAACTCAACTCCCATTGGCTTTGCAGAGATATTACTACATTTGTTTTGGCAACAGTTTAGAAGTAGTTTGCTGTGCCTTTTTTCTAGGATCTGCGTGTGTGTGTAAACATGCATAGATACAAACAGGCAAGAATGTTGTGAAAAACAGTCAAGCTACGTGGCCAGGAAAGCCCACTGGCATTAACATAGGTATGTATGAAGACATCAACTCCAGAAACGTTACATTGGGTACTTCAATCAGAAGTTGATCTAATAAAAAAATGGAAAGATGGACTACATGTTTCAATAATAAATAAATCTGAAATCGAACCAGAGCTTTCTGTCATTGGTGGGAGGGGAATTGGTACATACGTATTTTTTCCAAAGCAAGAGCAAAAGCACTTAGATTTGTATACTACCCCATAGTGCCGTATAGAAAAGTAATTGCAATTGTGACTGTATAGAAAAATAGAGAAAACTCTACCCCAAATAAAGCATATTAGGGTTATCTGCACTGTGTGTGTGTGTGTTTGTGTGTGTGTGTGTGTTTATAAAAAAAATAATCAAGATGATAGCTATGACCACTTGATTTTGCCCACCATCTTGACTTTTTCAGTCCCCTCCCACTACGGTCAGCTCTAGGCAGCATCCAGTTCTTTGCTTCCAGATTTGTTGCGACTTACACAAGTATTCGTAAGGGCTCTCCTTTCCCATTTCGACCCAGTTGGTGTTGCTGAAGAATTTCTGAACCACGAAAAGAGCTCTTCCAGCATTGAGGCGAGATGCTTTCAAGGCAGCTGAATCTAATTCTCCTCTCAGACTATAAAGCATGGAGTCACTCAGAATTTGAATTCGCCTAATACCTGGGAAAAGATAGCATGAAACTTCTGAAGAGCTGAATGTAAACTTAATCATCTAGTCCTACAAACTCTCCAGAACAGGAATTGGTTACCACAGATCCCCCACAGAAGGCCATCTTGCTTCTGGACCTTTGGTGGAGGAGAATCTGCCTGCCTGCCTGCCTGCCTGTCTATCATCCATTACAAATTAAAATAGAACTCACCATGGCCAACTTGCTGCGGGACAACTGGCCACAGGACAATCCAACAATTCAATTTAATTATTTAAAACAATTAAAAAAAATATTTTAATTTTTGTCATTCACATTTCACTTTGTCCCTCCCTTTGCATTCTTTCTTTAGTGAGTCTATTCCGCCATTTCTTTGATATTAGTGTAACTCTTGTCCTACAGTGAGTTGTCCTGCGGCAAGTTGGACGTGGCCAGTTGTCCTGCAGTGAGTTGGCAACAGCGAGTTGGTTGCAGGAAGTTGGCCATGGAGAGTTGTCCTAGACCAGTGGTTCTCAACCTGTGGGTCAGGACCTCATTTGGGGTCGAACGACCATTCCACGGGGGTCGCCAAACAACACAATCTGCCATTTTTTCCCCCTTTTCCTTAGCTGTGCTACTCCCTTTTATTCTATTGGCTTTTGAAAGCCAATAGAATAGACTCTCTTGAATAGAGTCTAATTCTATTGGCTTTCAAAAGCCAATAGGAATTGTCCAGGCTGTCTCTGCCCTGCTGAACCCGCCAAAAGTCCCATTCTGCAAACGGTGCTGCACCAGTTGAGTAGTCCTCGACTTACGACCGGTTGAGTAGTCCTCGACTTATGACCGGTTGGGGGTCACAGCATTAAAAAGTTGAGAACCACTGTCCTAGACCCCTCTTCTCCAGGATAAATTCATCTCCAATCACAATCTTTGTTACCTTGATTGCCGTCCTCTGGACATGTTCAATTTGTCAGTGTCTTTCCTAAAAGTCTCTCCTTCTTGAATGCTTATATAATGACATTAGGCCAGGTGAGAGTAAACTAAACTTTGAGCCATGTCCCTTTTCCTGGAATATCTTGAACAGCAGAAGAGCTAGGATGGATCAAGTCTAGGCATGACTGAGCCATCTTTCCAGAGATCTTACAGAGATCTTCTGCTTCATGGAAGGACCAGCCCTGCAAATATACCCTTAGTCAGTATCAACCAAAGAAAGTTTTCTGTGTGCCATCCCAGAATGCTGGTACCTGTTAGGCATTGATCAAACTCAGGATAACAGAATCAAGAAATCCTAAGGAATCTATGCTGATTTTTTGCTTGGGTGTGACTTCAAAACATGTTGGCATTTAGTTATCTTTGATTTTGATCACTGATACTTCATTTGTTTTCATCGATGTTGGCACTGTGTTATTATAACACTTTCTTAAAACATTTATTTATCATATTTATATAGCTGTTTAGCTTATACTATATGATTCTGGGTAGCTTCCGATGAAATCATAAAATAACCATATTAGAATACCATTTCACTGGTCTGCTATGAAAGTTCTTACTTTTAAAAACAAATATATAAAAAGAATGCAGTGGTGAAGAGTGTAGTGCAGTAGAATCAAGAAATCCTAAGGAATCTATTCTGATTTTTTGATTGGGTGTGACTTCAAAACATGTTGGCTTTTAGTTATGTTTGACTTTGATCACTGATACTTCATTTGTTTTCATCGATGTTAGCACTGTGTTATTATAACATTTTCTTAAAACATTTATTTATCATATTTATATAGCCGCTGAGCTTATAATATATGATATCTAGGTAGCTTCCGATGATAACATAAAATAACTATATTAAAATACCATTTCATTGGTCTGCTATGAAAGTTCTTACTTTTAAAAACAAATATATAAAAAGAATGCAGTGGTGAAGAGTTTAGTGCAGTGGTGAAGGTCCTGGCCTAGAAGCCAGGAGACTGGGAGTTCGTTCTGCTTTAGGAATGAAAGCTCGCTGGAGGACTTTGGGCCAGTCCTTGCCTCTCAGCACAATTCACCTCACAGGGCTGTTGTTGTGGGGAAAGTAGGTGGAGTAAGGAATACTAGGTATGTTCTTTGGTTTGAGTTGTTTATGAAAAAAGGCAAGATAAAAATAAAAAAAATATGTACTTTTGTTCATGAGATCAAGTCTCTGCTATATGTAAAACAAACTTGCCCTCTGCAAATATTGACTTTGATTATTTATCCAAAGCTCTTTCTTTTAACAGAACTTGGAGGTCAGTGACAGATGTACACAATAAGAAAGCCACTCCATCCTTTGTAAATTGACAAGCATTAAACCACAAACATGCTGATAGTAGGAAAGGGAGTGCTGGACAAATACTACAACTTTATCCACTGTGGCTAAATTAAAGCTGAGCATTTTCAGCTCTGAACTAGGGCAAAAGCGAAAACTGTAGCCCTTTAAAAAGAGTTCCAATACGGCCAATACTAAGGCATGTTGGGAACTGCGGTTCAGCAACATCCGAAATTTCACAGGTTCCCCACCATTGCTGCAGAGATTGTAGTGAATTCATCAGCTGTTCCAAGTGGATTATACGGTTCCTAGGGAATAAATAATGGCATTGGCCAAAACTAAAGCTACTAATTAACCAACTATATTCAACCATCAGTCATATGAAAACATGGCAGTTCAGCATAATTATCATATTTTATATTTCGTTTCCCTTTAATCCGTTGATTGCTCTCTCTCTCTCTCTCTCTCTCTCTCTCTCTCTCTCTCTCTCTCTCTCTCTCTCTCTCTCTCTCTCTCTCTTCCAGGTCAATAACTTGGACTTAGCTGCACATCTCTGGGTTGAGATATTTTTACTGGATCAGGCTAGAATAATTGCCTCTGTTAGGATACTGACCACTGACCAGATTTGTCACCTGTTTCCATTATAACTGAGTTTCCTCTAGTTCCTAATACCATCCTTCACACCACTGAACATACCCCTTCTTTTAAGCAGCAACAACCATAAATCCCATCTTACTTTTGCTAATCTGTTCACAATAGAAGTAGTAGTCGCTGTTTCCTTTAGATGATTCCACTAGATTATTTTCAGTGACAATTTCCTGGATGGCTTTCATGAATCGGCTGGGAGAGACATCAGCTGTTTAAAAAATAATGGATTAGTTAAAATGATTGTCCTCAGTAGTAACAATAGTAGTATTCTTCTTGATTTTTCAATCTATCTGGCATATTCAATATACGTTTTTTGAAAATCTATCATCTGCCTGCCTGCCCGCCCTCCCACCCACCCACCCACCCACCCACCCACCCACCCACCCACCCACCCACCCACCCATCCATCCATCCATCCATCCATCTATCTATCTATCTATCTATCTATCTATCTATCTATCTATCTATCTATCTATCTATCTATCTATCTATCTAACTATCCCTCAACTTATCACCCCAACTGAGTCCCAAATTTCCTTTGTAGTTGTTAAATGAGTTTTGCTCCATTTTACAACCTTTCTTGCCACAGTTGTTAAGTGAATCATGCAGTCGTTAAGTGAATCTGGCTTCCCCCATTGACTTTGCTTGTTGGAAGATTGGAAAGGTTACAAACGGTGATCACGTAACCCCGAGACAGGGCAACTTTCATAAATACATGCTAGTTGCCAAGCGCCCAAATCTTGATACCACGACTGTGAGGATGCTGCAACAGTCGTAAGTGTGAAAACTGGTCATAAGTCACTTTTCTTTGGTGCTGCTGTAACTTTGAACAGTCACTACATTAATAGTTGTAGAGGACGACTTATGTGGCTGCCCATCTCATATGAAAATGACTCTGGGCTGCTTCTAACAATTAAAATAGAAAACGACGTATAAAACAATCAAAAACTATTTTAAAACTGTACGGTAAAAAAGCACATGAAACAAGAGAAGATGATGTTTCAGTAAGAAAGGGAGCCATCAGTAGGTTTCCCCGATTTCCTAGCCTGATGGCATAGCCAGTTCTTGGGAGATTTGCACAGTGTTAAGGGAGATGGGACCCATAAAAAAGGACCCATACTAGAAAGAGTACAGAGAAGAGCAACAAAGATGATTAGGGGACTGGAGGCTAAAACATATAAGGAACGGTTGCTAGAATTGGGTATGTCTAGTTTAACGAAGAGAAGGACAAGGGGGGACATGATAGCAGTGTTCCAATATCTCAGGGGCTGCCATAAAGAAGAGGGAATTAAGCTATTTTCCAAAGCACCTGAAGGCAGGACAAGAAGCAACGGATGGAGACTAATCAAGGCGAGAAGCAACCTAGAACTAAGGAGAAACTTCCTGAGAGTGAGAACAATTAATCAGTGGAACAGCCTGCCTCCAGAAGCAGTAAATGCTCCAACACTGGAAGTTTTTAAGAAGAGACTGGACAGCCACTTGTCCGAAATGGTGTAGGGTTTCCTGCCTGAGCAGGGGGCTGGACTAGATGACCTCCAAGGTCCCTTCCAACTTTACTACTATTACTATTACTATAACAAATGGGACCCATAATTTGCCTTCTCAGATACTCTCAGACATCCTGGTCCCTTGCCATGAAGGGCTTTAAAAGACAAAACCAGCACCTTGAATTGGACCCGGAAGCAAATTGGCAACCAACCCACTTTGCAGAACAAATGTGTAATGTGTACCATTCTAGGATCACATGTAACTGCCCATGTCACTGCATTTTGCACCAGCTGAAGCTTCCAGATACTCTTCAAAGATAGCCCCATATACCTAGAACTTTTTTTACTAGATATAATGCCTGAAAAGATTAATAAGCAGAGTTTATATCTAATTTTATACATAACTACAGCAGTGAGAATAATCTTTGCAAAATATTGGAAGAATGAAGGATTGCCATCAGAAGAAGAAATAATCAGAAAAATACTGGAATGTGCAGAGATGGACAGATTAACTATAAGACTGAAAGATAAAGAAGACACAGACTACTACCAAATTTTGGACTTATTTTACTGTTGGTTAGAGGAAAGAATGAAGGATTAGGAATTGAATATGTATTAGCATAGCTAACCCCAGACAGCTCGTTGATTGGAAAAATTAATATATGTATGCAAAAGAAAACCAATAAAATCTCTATTAAAAAATCCCATGTAAAGCACATTCCAGCAATTCAAATGGGAGGTGACCAGGGTGCAAGTGACAGTGAGCAGAGCCCACCGATTCAGGAAAGGGGGCAACCGATGAACAACATGAAGTTGTGCAAAAGCCCTCCTAGCCAAAACTGCTACCTGCTCTTTGAGCAGGAGTCGTCAGTTCAGGACCCCCAGATTGTGTTCTGGGTTTGTATGGGGCATTGTCATCCCATCCAACATCAAAAATGGCATAGTCCTAGAACTGGGAGCCATTCAGCCTTGCCAGGGTTCAGCTGAAACTGTTGTTGGGGAAAGTATTCTCCAAAGTGCCTGAAGGCAGGACAAGAAGCAACGAGTGGAAACTGACCAAAGAGAGAAGCAACCTAGAACTAAGGAGAAATTTACTGACAGTTAGAACAATTAATCAGTGGAACAACCTGCTTCCAGAAGTTGTGAATGGTCCAACACTGGAGGTTTTAAAGAAGAGATTGGGACAACCATTTGTCTGAAATGGTATAAGGTTTCCTGTCTGGGCAGGGGTTGGACTAGATGACCTCCAAGGCCCCTTCCAACTTTTTATTTTTATGGGCATGAGTATGAGCATTAGTATTAGGGAGGGTGGGTGGAGGGCAGACCAATTTAATGGATGGTGGTGCTAGAGAATCTCTTGATAATCAGGGTGTGAGGTAATCACGACAAGAGGGATACCAAAGCTCTCCCAATATTAGATCTCAGGGCCACTGCTCTGACAGGAACATCAGATCCACTGTTTGGCCACTATTCCATGTCGGCCCGTGAGAGAGGCCCATGGCTGTCATGGTGGCTATGAACTCCCAAGCCATCTCATCCCTGAGGGGCCGTGATGCCATCACAGGGGTCCATGAAAGCCTGAAGAAATGTTATGATTTAAATCTTGAGTTATGTCTTGGTGGTCTGTAGCCACAAACTGTATTTAAAAGGGGTTGGTGGTAAAGAAAAGGTTGAGAACCACTGCCATAAGAGTTTCCCCGATGACATTCATCACACCTCCACTCCTGCCCTAGGATCTCGGCTGAGGCCACAACTGAAACCTAGCTGGGCATAGTTTTGAAAGGGCTACCCTCATTCTAGATCTAGAAAGGTCTAAGGCTCAAGGAGATGACATTAAAAGATATCTCCTGGAATTCCATTTCTTCTCCAGATGTCTGGGAAATATCAGAACTGGAGCCCAACTCATCCAATTCAACTCAACTCGACAAGGACAATTTATGATAACATGGAAGAAAAGCCTAGAAAGAGTCTAGAAGAACTATCTAGAATCTGTACAGATTGATCAATGTACCCCAATGTTCCCTCAGATGATGACTTTTTCATGATCTGGAGGTGAGATGAAGCACTGATACAGTAATCACAAAAGAGTTGTGTTGGAGAAGAAGTTCAGGTTTGGGAAGAACAATGCAATGTAGTTGTATGTATGACAAGGGGATCCAGTGTCTTAGAACCGAGGACACTGAGCTTTGGACCAAGACGAATCCTCTTGTTTTGGACCCCAGAGCCAGCTCACCTTGGTAATAGGTCTTGAAGAGCCCGGTTGCATTCAATGGGACCATGTTTGTTAGCTCCCCGGGCGCCATGGTAGGTCTTCCAGGCAGAGGATTCCTCTCCATGTACCAGGCTACAGCCCGCAGTGCCCCCAATTCCGTGATGTCAGTAAGTGTGAAGTCATTTGAAGAGATGCCTCCGGATTCATGGTTAGGGCGGAATCCGCTCACAATCCCTGCGCAGAGAAGCAAGGAGAGCAGCATGCTTGGCAACAGAGCGTCCCGATGGTCTAAGAGGAAAGGAGTGTTGCCTTCCCTCTCAGCTTCCTTTGCTCTGGAACGTGCCCTTCACTCTGCTGGTTAAATAGCTCGAGTGGCACTAGGGGAAATCCCCCACCTCTTCAGCCTGCTTCCTCCTTCAGGTAACTAAAGAATCCAGGAAAAGAAATTCACCAGCCCTTCGTCACACGACACGGGGCCCAGATAAAGGGACATTAGCAATTGTGTCATCGAGGCTGTCTCTAAAATGGACAGTTTCCTTCTAACAAAACTGCCGTGCCTCTAAAGCAGTGATTTTCACACTTGGCAACTTTTAAGTTGGGTGGACTTCCACTTTCAATCAAGACAGTCCGGTTTCTCACAGTGTTGGAGGGCAGTATAGTAGGTTAGCCTAGGGGGCCAAACAGCAAGCTAGTTGAGGCGCTCAAGTGGCATGCAGAGATGGTGAGGAGGCAACTGTACTTTTTAAATTTAAGTGGGCCTTCTCCTGAATCCTCATTTTCTTCTTTTGCTTCCTCAAGAGGTCTTTTAGAGAAATGATTATAATAAGGTGACCAACTTTTTTACAATGAAAAGGAGGACACAAATAAATTGAAGAAAAAAATATCGTAAATAAAAGAAACATTGTATTTATTGCAACAATAATACAGAATACGCTATAATATGATAAATGCATAATAAAAAACATTTGTAACAATAAAATTTTATATTCTAATTATGCTTACATGCCTATTAATTATTATTTAAATGAGTACTGCATGGGGTGGGTGGCAGAGGCAGGTGTTGCGGGCCAGGCGCTCCAGGACGGCCACATAGGCGCACAGGGTGAGGTGGTGGCAGCGCAGGTCAGCACTGCATAGACCACCAGCTGGTGCGGCCCATGGAAGGTCAGCTGCCCGCCGTGCTCCCGCCCACAGCCGCCCCGCCAGCACCGCTGCCCTGCCGTGGAGAGCCGGCCCCGCAGCTCGCAAAGCACCAGCCGCGCTGGCTCTAGCCCTGCAGCCACCCCCCCCCCCAGCCACCCCCAGCACCACCGCCCCCACCCTGCGCATCCCCGTAGAGCCAGCCCCACGGCTCGCAAAGCACCAGCCGCACCAGCTCCGGCCCTGCAGCCACCCCCCCAGCTGCCCCCGCCAGCACCACCGCCTACCCTGTGCATCCCCGTATAGAACTGAACAGGGAAGATCAAGAGAAACTTATCGCTCCAGTCTCCTCCAGCTATCTTCGGAACTAAGTAGGAGATGGTGTAGTTGGGTAGCAGTGAGGGGTGCAAAGTTCCTGCAAAGTTTGCTGCCCGGATGTTTTGGCACGCTCAGCAGCAATTCCTATTGGCTTTCGAAAGCCAATAGGGGGAGTAGCACAGCTCATGCAAAAGTTGAAAAAAACCATCAAAAAAGGTCCCGAAACGCCTTCTGAGTGTTCTATGAGTAAAAAAAAGCCCTGCAGATTAGTCTTCAAATATGGAAAAGGAGGACATCTAGGAGGACACTTTTTGAGGGAGGACAAAACTTAAAAAAGGAGGACTGTCCTCCCAAAAGGAGGACGGTTGGTCACCTTAATTATAAGAGAGAAGGAGAGCCCTTTCCTTGTTGGCACCCCCCACTTATGGAATTCCCTCCCCGAAAGGTTCCAGTGGAGCTTTTGCATTAGCATTATTTCAATGGTAGGCCGAAGATCTTTCTATTTTCTCATTTTAATCCTATTTTAATTCATATTGCTCTAGACCAGGGGTAGTCAACCTTGGCTCTTTTAGGACTCGTGGACTTCAACTCCCAGAATTCCTGAGCCAGCCTGGCTCAGCTTGGAAACCTCTCCCTTTCCCCTCAGCATGGCTGGCTCAGGAATTCTGGGAGTTGAAGTCCACGAGTCATAAAAGAGCCAAGGTTGCCTACCCCTGATCAAGATTTTGCTGACCACCTTGCAGCTGTTTAGTTTACATAGTGTATTTTTATTCCTCCTTTTTATTTTTCATATACAAGTCAAGGCAGCAAACATACCTACTAATCCTTCCTCTTCCTATTTTCCCCACAACAACAACCCTGTGAGGTGGATTGGACTGAAGGAGAGGAACTGGCCCAATGTTGCCCAGCTGGTTTTCCATGTTATTTTGTATTATTTTATTTTATTTATTGTTTTTATTTTATTATCATTTTTACTTTATTATCAGATTTTTAATTTAAATTTTATTTATTTTATTAATTTATTTTGTTTGTTTTTATTTTATTATCATTTTTATTTTATTTTATTTTATTATTTCATTTATTATTTTAGAATAAAATAACATGTTTTGCTAAGGACTTTAAACTACAGCCATTTTTGTTAATTCCCTGAACTTGATTAATAAACGACACTAAGGATGGAAAACCTCTGATCCTTCTACTGTACAATTTCCCTTTTTGATGCTAGCCAGGGACTGTTAGCTTTTGTTTTGCTGAAATTTTTCAAGCACCAGGGAAAATCATACCATAGGCAAGGAAGTTAAAAAAGATCATGGAGAAAGGCAATGGCAATTTATTAAATATTTACTTCAATTATTCAATTTATGTAGCTGCCCAGCTTACATATGTGACTGTAGGTGGCTCAAAATTAAAATAATAAACACATGCAAATCAATAGCCAAAACAAATAAAATATCATTAAAAGCCAATTAAAACCATGAAAACCATAACACATAAACTTTCCTTTTGCATTGTTTTCAAATTTAGGGATGTATATTGTACTAAAGCAGGTTTTTTTTCCAAACCGTGTTCTGCAGAATTCTAGAATTCTCTGAGAACTTGACTGAGTTCATATTCTGTAGTCTGAACAAGTTTGAAAACTCTGCCCTAAAGTCAACCACAACTGAACTCAGAAGATATGTTAATTGTATTCAGCTGAGAGTCATGCAACGCTAGCCAGGTAGAGCAGTGTAAGTACATTTTCTAAGTGTAAAGTTAATTAAGGCTGGTGCAAATCTGTGTAATTCTAACACTTCTGACGGAAATCCGATTGGGGATTTATTTATTTATGATATGCCATCAAATCATTAAACTTTAGTGATCACATTGATAGATTTTCTCCATGACGATCTGTCCCTAACCTGGTCCTTCATGTGTTCCAGTAGTCCACCCATCATCATTGTAACTGACTCAATTTGCCTGGCTGTTGGTAGTCTTCTTTATCCTTCCACCTTTGCCAGCATCAGCAGCTTCTCTAGCTGGGTCTTTGTATTACCTGTCGGAGGTAGGAAATTTGAGTCTGGTCATATGTGCCTTGAGTGAGAATTCTGGGTTGATTTGTTTGATGTTCCATCAGTTTGTTTTCTCGGATCTCTGTGGCATCCTCAGAAGTCTTCTCCAATACCAAAATTCAAAAGTGTCAATTCTCTTGTCTGTGAAGATTGTACTGTCTCAACTGTCAGTATCTATCCTTCCATTCCCTTCCCCCACCATCTGAACTGATGAAGCTTCTTGGATGAGAAGCGAAACGTTTTCTTTTTTGTTAAGAAAAAAACAGTCCAGTTGCCTTTTGAAAAAAACACCTTTATGTCAATTCTCTTCATATTCTGCTTCCTCAAAGTCCAAATTTTGTTTAGCAGGGAATACCATGATTTGCAGAATTCTGATATTTGTAGATACAGATACGTCATAGCATTTGAAATCTCTTCCAAGGATTTCATGGCTGCTAAGTCTATGGCATGTTTCTTGACTGCTTGTCCCTTTTTGGTTGAAAGACAGCGAAGGCTTACATAAGACCTATTTTCATCAGGAAAAATGAGAAAGATTAAGCAGTGAATCTAATTTTTATCTATCACAGTGGTTCTCAACCTGTGGGTTGGGATCTCATTTGGGGTCGAACAACCATGTCATGGGGGTCGCCAAACAACACAGTCCGCCATTTTTTCCCCCTTTTCCTTAGCTGTGCTACTCCCTTTTATTCTATTGGCTTTTGAAAGCCAATAGAATAGACTCTCTTGAATAGAGTCTAATTCTATTGGCTTTCAAAAGCCAATATGAATTGTCCAGGCTGTCTCTGCCCTGCTGAGCCCGCCAAAAGTCCCATTCTGCAAACGGTGCTGCATATTGTCTGCAGCGAAGGCGAGCTGTCTGGAAGTTTCCACCCCTTCCTGTTGAGCAATTACTAAAAATGTAAGCAAAAGAGGGCCAGGGGTGGGAGGTGGGAGGCCGGCAGGCGCAGGGAGGGCTGCTGGCGCGTGTGGGGCCTGGCGGGTGCCTTACCTCCCTTAGGCTGGCCCAGCTGGTGGCCCAGCCGGTGGTTGGCCTGCGCCGTCTCTGCTGCTTGCCAGCTACGCCTTGGCTGGCGCAGGGGGCGGCACCACACATGCGCGGCGCTCCCGGGCAGGGAAAGTCCTCGACTTACGACCGGTTGGGTAGTCCTCGACTTACGACCGGTTGGGGGTCGCGGCATTAAAAAGGTTGAGAACCACTGATCTATCAAGTGATATTCCTTCAGCCTCTGATCAAGCATAGATACAGCCTTCCTTCCTTCCTTCCTTCCTTCCTTCCCTCCCTCCCTCCCTCCCTCCCTCCCTCCCTCCCTCCCTCCCTCCTTCCTTCCTTCCTTCCTTCCTTCCTTCCTTCCTTCCTTCCTTCCTTCCTTCCTTCTTGGAATCTTAGTTAAAGAAATTGCAGAGTTTTGTGCAGCAGTTCAACCAAATGAACTTTCATAAGAAGCAAGCTAGTAGATTAATGCCTTCAAGAGTAATACTGCAAATTTTTGGGATCTGGATGAGCCATTGAAGAATTTGTAAGCAAATGAGGCAAGTTTTCGCATTCTGAGACAAAATTCCTTTATTCTTCCACTGATATCCTTTGGTATGGAAACAATATTGGTTTGCTTTCACAACCTTGGAGATCCTACTGTCATTGAACTCACTTTTTGGGGGGTAGTATAAATTTAGGTAGTCTTAATTTGAACTTGCACTCAGATTGGGAACTGATTTTTGTCTGAGAACAGGAATGAGGAAGTGTTTCTCAAATTCTGAGAAACACCCAGTTCACCAAACTCATGTTCTGAAATAAAAATCTTTTCAAGGCGTCAGCTGCAAGGAGCCCCAGAGTAACATAGCATAATATGCATTCACTGATGTCTACTGGGCCACTCTCTTGAGACCCACTTGACTCCCTGTGTACCTGATCTTTTTCTTAAGCTACCCTAGCACCGGTGTCTAGCACAGTGTTTCTCAAACCTGGCAACTTTAACCTATTTAAAGAATGGAAGCAAAGTTTCTGGAATTTCTAGTTGTTGAGGCCCACATAGCTTAAAGTTGCCAAGTTTGACAAACACTGGTCAAGAAAGTCTTGGACCCTCAAACTTCTCCCTAGGATGGAAAGGAATCTCCTGGAGGATAAATCTGCCATCTGGTAAATGGTATTTGGTGGCTGGCCAAGCATGATATAGACCAGGGGTCCTCAACCTTGGCCACTTTAAGACTTGTGGACGTCAACTCCCAGAATTCCTCAGCCAGCAATTCTGGGAGTTGAAGTCCACAAGTCTTAAAGTGGCCAAGGTTGAGGACCCCTGAAATAGACACTGATATAGTTTTTTGATTAGGCAAGGCTCCTCTTATCACCATTTTGTAAATGTGCCCGTGCAGAGAGTCAAAGAAATGACCTTGGAGAAAATATGTAGAAACGAGAACCAAAGCCTGTGTTAAGTTCGGGAAACAGAGAAAATGTGTGAGCTCAAGCTGGAACCATGCTAATTCATTGGGAAAGAAAAGGGAGGGGAGGGATTCATGATTCTGTTTACTACATCAATTAAATAGAGTTCCACTCAAACTGGTAGAGTCTGTTTTCTGACCTGGTCTATCTTGAAGAGTTGACATCCGTCTTGACAGCCTATGTTTCCCATCCTTCCTTCTCATACCCAGTGAATTAGGATGTAACCACTCTGAGTCTTCCTCTCATGCTTTGTTTGTTTCCCAGATTTAATTCATGCTTTTGTTTCTGCAGCCATTTCTGCATATTTTGTCCAAAGTCTGTGGAGATTCTCAGTCATCCAGGTCATGGTTGTCCCAAAGGTGCTTTTTCTTGTTTTTTTTCTTCGAAGATGTTATGCTTCTCATCCAAAAGCTTCTTCAGTTCTGACAGAATAGTGGACAATTGAAGGATTTGAAGGGCACAGATAAACCTCCAAGTGGCCTCAATGCCTCTCTCTGAGAGTGCTAATGACCAGATGACTGCAAAGAATATAAGAAGCGGTGAAGGCTCCAATACTGGAAGTTTTTAAGAAGAAACTGGACAGCCATTTGTCTGAAATGGTATAGGGTTACCTGCCTGAGAAGGGGGTTGGACTTACAACTTTATATTATTATATCAATCATCGCACAGTCAGCCAGATGTTCAGACTGGATTTGGCATTTTGTCTACCTATCGAGTCCTTACCCAGGACCTGGGATAGGCAGATGTAGATGTTTGATGGTATTACAGGTATCGTCGCAGGATGGAAGCAGTTCCTAATAAGGCCGCCTTTTGCAATTGACTAATAGCAAATTTGTCAATGCCAATGGTGTTCAAGTGGTGCTCCAGTTGTTTTGGGATTGCGCCCAAGGAGCCTATGACTATTGGTACTACCCTTGCTTGCTTTTGCCACAGTCTTTCTATTTCTATTTGTAGGTCTTTGTATTTTGTTATCTTCTCCAGTTCTTTCTCTTCTATTCTGCTATCTCCAGGCACTGCCACGTCCACTATCCAGACTTTTTTGTCTTTCTTATCGACAATTGTTAAGTCTGGGGTGTTATGTTGCAGGTGCTTGTCTGTTTGACTTCTGAAGTCCCAGAGCAGTTTAATTTTATCATTTTCTATGACTTTCTCTATTTTATGATCCCACCAGTTTTTGCTTACAGGCAAATGATATTTTTTGCAGATCTTCCAATGCACCATTGTTGCTACTTTGTCATGCCGCTGCTTGTAATCAGTCTGTGCAATCTTCTTGCAACAGCTTACCAAGTGGTCCACTGTTTCTTCAGCTTCTTTGCATAGGCGGCACTTACTGTCTGTTGCTGTCTTCTCAATTTTGACTTTGTATGCATTTGTCCTTAAGGCTTGGTCTTGTGCAGCCAGAATTAGTCCCTCGGTCTCTTTCTTCAATTTTCCTGCTCTTAGCCATTGCCAGGTTTTATTATTATCTGCTTTCCCAGCTATTTTTTTCATGTATTGGCCATGTAGTGCTTTGTCTTCCCATGCCTCTATTCTGTTCTTCATTTGGTCTTTCTTGTAGGCCAGTTTGGTCTCTCCAGTAGTTAGTAAGCCTTCCTGATATACTAATTTCAGTGCATCTTCATCATTGTTCTTCAGATATTCTTCCAAATCCATTTTTTCTTCTTCAACCATCTGATGTACTTGTAGCATTCCACGCCCACCTATTTGCCTTGGTAGATAAAGTCTATCAATGTCACTGCGTGGATGAAGGGCATGATTCATTGTCATTATTTTTCTGGTCTGCCTATCCATTGCTTTTAGTTCTGCTTGAGTCCAGTCCACTATTCCAGCTGTGTACCTAATGACTGGGATTGCCCAGGTGTTGATTGCCTTTATGGTATTTCCTCCATTGAGTTTGGATTTTAAGATCTTCTTCACTCTCTTGATGTATTCACCTCTAATCTTTTTCTTGACTTCAGTGTGCTTGATGTTGTCAGCTTGAAGGATACCCAAGTATTTGTAGTATTCTTCCTCATCCAGACTCTTAATGTTATTTTCGTGGGGCATCTTGATTCCTTCAGTTTTCACTATTTTTCCTTGTTTGATAGTAAGTGTGGCACATTTGTCCAAGCCAAACTCCATTCCAATATCTTGGCTATATATACGGACAGTGTTGAGCAGCGATTCTATTTCAGATGATGTTTTTCCATACAGCTTCAGATCATCCATGTAAAGGAGGTGGGATAGTCTAGCAGATGTTTTTGATGTTTGATAACCATGTCCTGAGTTATTCAGTATTGTTGACAGAGGAAACAGTGCAATAACAAATAGTAATGGTGATAATGAATCTCCTTGAAATATTCCTCTCTTGATATTAACCTCTCCCAGCTTTTCACCATTGATCTGCAACTGTGTCTTCCATTGTGCCATCGATTTTTGCACAAATTTTCTGATGTTTCTACTTACTCCTGTTATTTCTAGGCACTTGATTATCCAATCATGTTGTTATTATTATTATTATTATTATTATTATTATTATTATTATTCCTTCCATTCTCCACCATTCATTCAGAACTGAAGAAGCTCCTTGCTGAGAAGTGAAATATCTTCAAGGAAAAATAAGAAAGTCCAGCTCAGTTTGAAAAAGCACCTTTAGATTTCTCCAGAATCATTTCTGTGGATAGTCCATCACATGCTCTGAAAATTCCAAATAGACTCCTAAGGATGATAATGACAATGATTTAAAAGTTGTCTATCTCTGGTTTCAAGTCACCCTGGACTTAGGGAGAGGTAAATCATTTCCTAACATAACCGAGAAAACTGCATAGGTATCTTCACCAGGAAGATAAGCATCTTCAGCAAACACCAAGTAATGTCAAGATGTTCTTACATGCATAGTGATGTCATGATACTAATCCCACCCTTACCTACAATACTTGTGTCCTGGTGTCCTGCTGTCTGACTTGTAGACGTGAATTTTCATTTGTTTTTTTCCCCAATGGACATCCATAACCATGAGGCTGAGGTCAGTTCAAGGACTATTATTTTTTGCAGAAAGTCATCTACTCAACTCTCCCCTGAGGAGGATGGTGATCAAGAAAGTTCTGCTATTTACTTTTCCATTTTTTTTATATGTCCATTCCTTTCTTCTCAAAACACAAAAAGGTGAATTGATATGTTACCTTTGGAATTAAGCTGCTTATTGATTTTCATTACATGTTGACTCTAAATATTGTTCAAGTCTGTGGACATAGTGTGCTGACAACTTGAATAAGATTTGTCATCATTTGAGCTTAAGTGTGCTTCTTAGTTCAAAAGCTGCATTGTGATAACTCTTGCCTCTTCTTTAGTAAGAAAAGGAAAGCTGCCTCATTACTAATCTTTTAATTGTATTTTATAATAATACAAGTCTATCTTCTGCCTGTAGCATGGACATTAAGTGTTTTCCTGGCAACTCTTCAGAACTGATTTGCTATCAACTTCTTCCGGGTATTTCTCAATGTCTCAGTTTAGCCTGAGGATTTTCCTTCAAAGTACTAGTCAGATCCAACTGTATGGTTTTTTTTAAAAAGATTCCCCAATGTAATGGTATGTGGAAACACTTTTGGGGGACATGAAGAAGAGCTACAGACTAGTAACCATCATGCAAAAGAATCAGCCCACAGAAGCAGAACAAACTCTCTCTAGTTTTCTAGAAAGTAAAAGGAAAGGAGGGTAGAATTACTTTTAGACTTGGAAGATTTTGTTGATGTAAGCATACAATAAAGACAGTGTTAGCATTCATTGTTGTGCTTCTTGTCTGGATTACCTCAGATTATGACATCATTATGAAAGAGCGCAGAGAAGAGTAACAAAGATGATTAGGGGACTGGAGGCTAAAACCTATGAATGGTTGCAGGAATTGGTATGTCTAGTTTAATGAAAAGAAGGACTAGGGGTGACATGATAGTAATCGTCCAATATCTAAGGAGGTGCCACAATGAAGAGGAGGGTCAACCTATTTTCTGAAGCATCAGAAAGCAAAACAAGAAACAATGGATGGAAAATAATTAAGGAGAGAAACAACCTGTGAGAATAATTAATCAGTGGAACGACTTGCCTCCAGATATTATGGATGCTCCAATCCTGGAGGTTTTAAAGAAGACATTGGACAATCATTTCACCATGATGTCTGGAGAATTTTGGGAGTTGAAGCCCACACATTTTCAAGTTGCCAAGGCTGAAAAACACTGCTCTAACATAAAGTGGCATGTAGGAGCAGAATGGATCCCAGATGCTGATGACATCATCAGTTGCATCATCATTGAAGTGTCCTCCATTATGCCAAAGCAAATTGTGTCAAGAGAAGAGGGGAAACATTACTTTGAAAATTGGAAGAGTTAAAGATAATAATAATAATGATGATGATGATTATGATGATGATGATGATGGTGGTGGTGGTGGTGGTGGTGGTGGTGGTGGAAGGGACTTTGGGGGTCATCTAGTCCAACCCCCTGCTCAGGTAGGAAACTCTATACTATTTTGGACAAATGGCTGTCCAGTCTTTTCTTTAAAACTTCCAGTGTTGGAGCATTTACTGCTTCTGGAGGCAGGCTGTTCCACTGATTAATTGTTCTCACTGTCAGGAAGTTTCTCCTTAGTTCTACGTTGCTTCTCTCCTTGATTTGTTTCCATCGGTTGCTTCTTGTCCTGCCTTCAGGTACTTTGGAAAATAGCTTGACTCCCTCTTCTTTGTGGCAGGCCCTGAAATACTGGAACACTGCTATCATGTCCTTCTCTTCATTAAACTAGACATATCCAATTCCAGCAACCGTTCCTCATATGTTTTAGCCTCCAGTCCCTTAATCATCTTTGTTGCTCTTCTCTGTACTCTTTCTAGAGTCTCAACATCTTTTTTACATCGTGGTGACCAAAACTGGATGCAGTATTCCAAGTGTGGCTTTATCAAGGCATTGTAAAGTGGTATTAATACTTCACGTGATCTTGATTCTATCCCTCTGTTAATGCAGCCTAGCACTGTTTTGGCTTTTTTGGCAGCTGCAGCACACTGCTGGCTAATTTTATGCTGCCTCAGCTCTGGGCTGGGAATGAGAGAAAAGCAGTGTCTTGAGAACAAGTGATTTAAACACAGGTATTGAAGCAAGATCACACTGCAGCTATAGAGGGACCTGAGGACAAGCCCTTAGCCTAACACATTTTACATGTTTTGAAATTGCCCTGAGATAGAAAATACTACAGTTATAACAATACAGGTAGTCCTCAACTTACTCATTTAGCAACTGTTCAAAGTTACACCACTGAAAAAGGAACTTCATTTACACTTACGACTGTTGCAGTATCCCCATGGCCATGTGATCAAAATTCGGACGCTTGCAATTGGTCTGTATTTACAAGGGTTGCAGTATTTTGGGGTCATGTGATCACCTTCCTAGCTGGCTTCCCACAAGCAAACTCAATGGGAGAAGCTGGATTTGCTTAACAACTGTGGCAAAAAAGTCATAAAATTAAGCATGACTCACTTAACAACTGCCTTGCCTATCAAGGGAATTTCTAGTCCCAATTGTGGCCTGGGACTACCTGTATATGTTAGGATATTGAATTTAATAGCTGGAACAGTAAAGTGTACAATGGGCCAGAACACAGACTTGTAGTTGATTGGTTGGAGAGAGCTGGCTCATGCACGAGGCTATCTGTGCTATGATTGGTTGCTGTAGGTGTAGAGGGGGAGTTTCCCTTTTTCCTGCCTTTTTCTTGTGTGTGCTCTGTATACTGTTCGAGTTACCTCATGATGTTCCTGTGTTCCTGACTATCTTATGTCCTGTAAGCTGCCTTGAGTAGGCGGCAATATAAATTTTCTACACAAACAAACATCTTGACTGCTGTAAATATAAATGTTAAATATATTTATTTATATAAAACTACATGTTTATGTCAGTGTCTCTGACTTCATCTAGACAGCTACTGCTCAGTTCCTCGACCATATAACTAGGAGAACTTAAGCCTGTCTTGCTCATGGGATAGAGTCAAGACAAAGGCAATATTATAAAAAGCAAATGCCAGAGTGTCTGCGCCATTGTTTGATCCCAATTGGGACACAGCCTGTCATTCTCTTCCCTTTCATGTCCAAATATAGTCCTAGAATCATTATTTCACGACTGTATCTGTGCACATAAATCAGCAGTTGCAATTTTTAAACACCCATGTGTTATTTTTTGGCCAGCCAGCATTATAGGTCTTGGTTTATATTTGTTCTCTCTAATCTAGGGCTATGAGCTTTTGATGACCAAGAACTATTTAACATAGGACGATGGCCACATTGTGCATATTAATGTGCCTGGCATGGATTTTCTGTTTATTTAAAAAAAACATGCTAGGCATATTTTACCAGAATAACAGAGTTGGAAGGGACCTTGAGGGTCTTGTAATCCAACCCCATGCTCAAGCATGAGACCCCATATCATTTCAGACAAATGGCTGTCCAACTCTTCTTAAAAGCCTCCTGTAATGGACTACCCACAACTTCTGGAGGCAAACCGTTCCACTTATTAATTGTTCTCACTGTCAAGAAATTTCTCCTTAGCTCTATGTTGAATCTCTCCTTGATAAGTTTCCATCCATTGCTTCTTATTCTGCCTTCAGGTGCTTTGGAGAATCGGTTGACCCCATTCTTCATTTGTGGCAGCCACTCAAATATTGGAATACTGTCACCCCTCATCCTACTTTTCACTACACTAGACATACCCAGTTCCTGCAACCATTCTTAGGCTATAACAGGCTATACTACTATCACAAAATGGTGGGAAAACCCTCCTCCAATTTTAAACAGTTGTGCCATGTTTGGAGGAGGCCAAGAGCCACACAAATAGGCAAGGGAACTATAATTTACCCACCCCTTGCCCTAATTTTTGCTTATAATTTTCTTCGCTTGAAATTGCAAGGGTGAAGATATGAGACTTTATATAGTGGGCAAAAGGTGAAGAAGTAGGCTCACATTTTTAAATGCACCTAACTCTATTCAACCGACAAAATAAATCTAGCGACCTTCTGCTATTTTTTGTACCAATTTTTCATGAGATTTTTCTTGAGAGCCCCACTTTCTGGAACTCTCAACAATGATTGCTTTATGTCTGTGAAGTATGTACTTAACCAAATAAACACAGAAGGGCCACACGTGGCAGTGTAAATACCCTGATTTTAAAAGATAAACAAACTGAAAAACTCAATCTGATAAACCCAATAAAAGAATATGGTTTTTAGCATACCAGGAAGCAGGAAAAAGAAGTAGTTGCTAAGAGTGGATATTAAGGAAGAAATAAGGACACATAAGGAAGCTAAACTTATTAAGGAAATTTGTTGAGGTACCTGCAGAACAAAGAGGTGTCTGAAATCTGCCATACTGTGATTTAAAAAAGGAGTAAGCAGCTACTGTGGTTTCAGTGACCTGAAGTGGGAAAGTCATGAGCTTTAAGATGCTTAAAAGTGACACATGTAATTTTCTGTACAAAAGTTCCTTTGTTTCCTAAGTCTTAGGAACTTGAACAAAACTGACTTCCTGTGAAGCCAGTTAATGAGTTGTCTTCACAGGAAGATACCTGAGAACATGCCTTTTTTAATCTGGGGAACTTGCTAAGATCTTATTCCTTTCTCCCTATGATTTATTTGGAGGCTATTTCCATTAAAAGCAGGAGCCATTTCTAGATCACAGAACCCATACCCGAAACCAGAAAGTTAGTTTGGGAAGTGAAGAGCAAGATACAAGAGATGCACAATTCCATTTCGCCAGAATCTCATGATTTTCTTCCCAGTATTTTGGTGTCTATATAGATAGCATCTGTCTGCTCAATAGGAAAGCTAACTGTCCATAATTCTGTTTGGGATAGCCAGGAAACAAAAAGGGTCAAGTGGGGCAAAGAAGTTGTAGAGAATAAAGGAGATGATATGTATGAAAGACAGGAATCTACAGAGCTGTTAATTATCATCTTCATATTTATGGCTTTTCTGTAATCTACTTATCTAGCTTCCTGTGACTGCTTGGGAGTGTTGGATGGGCAGAGAAGTAAGTACTGTACCCTTTGTGAAGCCCTGAAAGCATGAAGCAAAGCTGTGACTGAATAGTATCAATTGTATTTAAAGTATTTAAATATATTTTAAATACAGCAGTTAAACATACTGAGCTTGTCTGCTGGAAAATTGACAGCTCATGTTTGAGATCCTGCGTGACTGGGTGAGCTCTCGCTACTTGCCCCAGCTCCTGCCAACATAGTTGTTCTAAAGCAGGGGTTTTCAAACTTGGCCTTTTTATGAGTTTTGAACCTCAACTCCCAAAATTCCTCAGCCAGGCATGTTGGCTGAGGAATTCTGGGAGTTGAAGTCCACAAGTCATAAAAAGACCAAGTTTGAAGACCCCTGTTCTAAAGCATGCAAATGTGAGCAGATAAATAGGTACCACTTCAATGGGAAGGTAACAGCATTCCATGTGCCCTGGCATATAGCCATGTTGACCACATGATCATGGAAGTATCTTCAGACAATGCTGGCTCCCTTGACTAAGAAACGAAGATGAGCACTGCTCCCTAGAATCAGACATGACTAGACAGGGGTAACCTTTACTTTTATTTAAAAATTAGCTAAAGATCAAGAGGGAGAATAGGGTGATTGGTGAGAAGGAGCTGCACTACTTTGGTTTCTGGGAAATGGGGGTTGGCCGTCTGAGTTCTCAATATGATCCCAAATTCCATATGTTCTCCCAGGCCTCAAAATGTAAGTGTTTCATCTTGCATGTTCTGCAACCTAATTAGCTGTCCAGATTCTTTGCAGATTGGTATATTATTTCCTATCCTGGCCTACCTTGAACAGCTGACATCTAGTTAAGAGTGGCTCTAATTGGAATGGTTGATCAAACAATGAGACTAAATAACAGAAATCAAAGGATAACTGTGGAACCTTATGAACACATAGCATGTGTCCTACCATTTTTGTTCCTTGTAGTCTTTTTTTTCTAGCCAGCTCAAAATTCTCTGGTCCTATGGAGGTCAAATATTTTCTGTCCATAGGAAAATTGAACTGGACAAAGCAAACACAATTCTTTTTAAAGCACGACTCTGGCAAAGTTCTCTTAACAGTATTTATTGAGCTGAAAGGATGAAAAGAATTCTAGCAAAAGAGTTATTTCCTATTTTGAAAAAATTATACCAGGTAGATTAGGGGAAAACTGATGATTTTGTTTTATTTTGAAGTTTCAATTTAATTTCTAATAACCTTTATATTATCTTGTGGACCTTTTTCCTGATGTTGGAGATCAGCTTTAGATCAACTATTAAGCAAAATAAACTTAAAGCCCCAAGGAAATGGGGACACCACACTCTCTCTCCCCCAAGCCATTATGCCCTTAACTCTTTTACAGCTATGCTTAACTTAAAGTTTTTCATAACTGTCTTTAGCTGATGTATTTCATTTTAATCAGCGTTGTTAAAATGTTTTCTTTGGCATGGTGAGTAGACAAAATTTAAAAGTTTGGTTTGAAGGTGTCACATATAACATTTATTTCCGTCTCATGATGTGAGAGCTTCACTTCCATGGAAGGGTAGTGTTTAGGGCATTATTTGTCTTAATCCAGTTCTGATGGAAATGCCTGCAACCAGATGATTACAAAAGATGAATCTTTATGCCTATGGGAACCTATACTTACTGTAATTGTCATAATTTCAAGTAAAAGGTGATTCTGCATAGTAGGTTTATTTAATATTAGGAGAATTAGTGTGAAGTACTGGAGTGTTTCTGCATTAATCTTCAGTGTTTCAGTGTTTCAGTGTTTTGTTTTCCATAAAAACCAGAGCCAACAACTGCAATGGAATAAGGAGCAGACAAGTAGATTAGCTCTTTGAAACCTGTCTGGAAAGGGCAGGACATGAGATCACCCACAAGAGCTCCAGGCAGCTGCTCCTTATGAAGAAGCTTCAAGATAGTCATCTCCAATGTTTAGAGCTGGCAGACAAAGGAATAGCCATCTTCTTCAAACCATGGTCAACGCTTTTGAAGGGATATTCCTTTCTTTTTTTACTCACTTTTGAAAATTGCTTGTTAACTGCTTTTCAGTTATTAGAAACCTTTGGATAGACATGTTTGTCAATCCCAGATGAGTTTCCTTTAATCCCAAATTAAAGAAATTTTAAATACAAATGTAAAGTCTTGATTTTTTTTTTCTGGAATAACCAGCAAAAGAGGGATTAGAACTTTTTAAAATCAACGTTTTTAGTAAAATCAAAGTTACAAACAGACTGAGGGTTCAGACAAATTTGAAATAAGGTTTTGGAATAAATTATATAGAGTCTTTCATTTTTTTTCTTTCTTTTTCTCCACTTTCTTTTCCTTCTTTTATGTATCTATGTTTTTAAAAAAAATTGTATTAATTGTTTTCCGTTGTAATTATAATATTGAATAGAATTACAAAAAACAAAGGAGGTGAGGTGGACTTCCACAAGAGGGAGAGAGCTTTATTTGTGGTGTGGATTAAGTCTGGGTAACTTATTTGGGGGGGGGAGGGTTGAGGAAGTTTGGGTACCCTCCCCCCCAGTTTGTTTGTTATTCACTTGATTAATTTAGTTTCAGCTTGACTGTTAATGATCTAGTGGAGACTCTGGCTCTCAGCCTATTGTAGATTCTATTAATATTTTAAGGGAAGATGGAAACAATATAAAGAATAAAATGTATTTTGATATAAAACTGATTACGTGCTTGACCCCTTCCTTGGTCTCAGCCTGGTCATCTCCTACAGTTGGGCTGAACAGGGGAAAATGCCCCCAAGTCACTCAGGAAGCTTTGTTACTAAGGGGTGGGGTGGGGGGGACAAAACCTGGGACTTTCCATAGTCAGTACAACATTTTAACTCCCCCCCTCCCCACTGGCTGGCTGTGGATAGGCCTGAACAAGCTAACAGTCTGCATCTGGATAGCTTCACAAGATTATTAGAGGACAAGATATTTAGAACCAGAGTCAGGGGAGGCAGGCAGGTTTTTTTTTGTTTTAAACGTCTAATTTTTTCTCTTTTTAAAAAGAAGTTAATGATATAAATAATGCTCTACTTGCCAGGTACTGGAGTCTGTCTAAGATCTGAATTATTTTTTTCAGTCATCTTTTATAGCAGCCTCTCCTAATTTGGTGTCCTGCCTTTACACTGGACTTCAGCAATGTTTTAAAATCAAGTACTGAAAGAGTACTTTCTCCATTTTCCATCACTCTTAGGGCTTTTACTTCTGTTCTGTTTCTCTTCAGTGTGAATTTTATGTTTTTCCAAAGCAGAAAAAAAAAGGCAGCCATTCAGTTTCTAGAGCAAAATGACAATTGCATACAAAGGGAAGCATTTTGGTGGGGGGAATACTAAGGTGACCAACTTTTTTACAACAAAAAGGAGGACACAAATAAATTGAAGAAAAAATATTGTAAATAAAAGAAACATTGTATTTATTGCAACAATATTACAGAATACATTATAATATGATAAATGCATAATAAAAACCATTTGTAACAATAACATTTTATATTGTAATTACGCTTACATGCCTATTAATTATTTAAATGAGTATTTTTCCATTGAATGAATATTTTTTTGTCAATGTATCATCTTTTAACAACATATTGGAAATATCTGAACAAGAAATATCCTTCATATTGAATTTTACGGCAAGTGCTGCAGCTAGACTATCAACATTCAATCTCGATTTCTCACTTGTCCAAAAATCTACACGGCTGGATTGCGCAGGAGTGGGCGGAGGAGGCAGGTGTTGTGAGCCAGGCGCTCCAGGACGGCCACGTAGGTGCGCAGGGTGTGGTGGTGGCAGTGCAGGTCAGCATGCGTAGACCACCAGCTGGCACAGCCCATGGAAGGTCAACTGCCCGCCTCACCCCCGCCCACAGCCACCCTGCCAGCACCACTGCCCTGCCATGGAGAGCCGGCCCCGCGGCTTGCAAAGCACCAGCCGAGCCAGCTCCGGCCCTGCAACCACCCCCCAGCACCACTGCCCACCCTGCACATCCCTGTAGAGCCGGCCCCACGGCTCGCAAAGGCAAAGCACCAGCCACGCCTGCTCTGGCCCTGCAGCCACCCCCCCCAGCCGCCCCCCAGCACCACCACCACCTTGCACATCCCCGTAGAGCCGGCCCCGCAGCTTGCAAAGGCAAAGCACCAGCCATGCCAGCTCTGGCCCTGCAGCTGCCGCCCCCCCAGCTGTCCCACAGCACCACTGCCCACCCTGCGCATCCCCGTAGAGCCGGCCCCGCAGCTTGCAAAGGCAAAGCACCAGCCACGCCAGCTCTGGCCCTGCAGCTGCCCCCCCAGCCGCCCCCCAGCACCACCGCCCACCCTGCGCATCCCCGTAGAGTCGGCCCTGCAGCTCACAAAGGCAAAGCACCAGCTGCCCCGGCTCCGGCCCTGCAGCCACCCCCCCAGCCGCCCCCCAGCACCACCACCCACCTTGCACATCCCCGTAGAGCCGGCCTCGCAGCTTGCAAAGGCAAAGCACCAGCCATGCCAGCTCTGGCCCTGCAGCTGCCCCCCCCCAGCCATCCCACAGCACCACTGCCCACCCTGCGCATCCCCGTAGAGCTGGCCCCGTGGCTTGCAAAAGCAAAGCACCAGCCACGCCAGCTCTGGCCCTGCAGCTGCCCCCCAGCCGCCCCCCAGCACCACCGCCCACTGTGCGCATCCCCGTAGAGTCGGCCCTGCAGCTCGCAAAGGCAAAGCACCAGCTGCCCTGGCTCCGGCCCTGCAGCTGGCCCCCCAGCCGCCCCCTAGCACCACTGTCCACCCTGTGCATCCTCGTAGAGCCAGCCCCGTGGCTCGCAAGGCACCAGCCGCGCCAGCTCCGGCCCTGCAGCCACCCCCAGCTGCCCCCCAGCACTACCACTACTCTGTGCATCCCTGTGTAGAACCGAACAGGGAAGATCAAGAGAAACTTACCACTCCAGTTTCCTCCAGCTATCTGCGGAACTAAGTAGGAGATGGTGTAGTCGGGTAGCAGTGAGGGGTGCAAAGTTCCTGCAACTTGCACGTGCAAAGTTTGCCGCCCGGGTGTTTTGGCGTGCTCAGCAGCAATTCCTATCGGCTTTCGAAAGCCAATAGGGGGAGTAGCACAGCTCAGGCAAAAGTTGAAAAAAAACATCAAAAAAGGCCCTGGAACGCCTTCTGAGTATTCTATGAGGAAAAAAAAGCCCTGCAGATAAGTTTTCAAATATAGAAAAAGAGGACATTTAGGATGACATTTTCGAGGGAGGACAGAACTCACAAAAGGAGGACTGTCCTCCCAAAAGTAGGACGGTATATGGAAAAGGAGGACATTTAGGAGGACACTTTTTGAGGGAGGACAGAACTCAGAAAAGGAGGACTGTCCTCCCAAAAGGAGGACAGTTGGTCACCTTAGGAATACATCCCCCTTCCTGGTAATTCCAGTGGCCTGGAAACAGAAATGTATGTTTGTGTGTGTTGCTTCAAATGGCACAGTGCTTATTTTTGTGTCATGGTTTTTAATGTTTTTAGTTATACTAGAATGGCTGAACCTGTAGGATACTTGGTGCTCTCTGAGCTTGGTTGTTTTCTTGCAAATGTTTCATTACCAAATTAGGTAACCTCTTCAATTTGAATTTGGCTGTACAGAAAGGGTGGGTTATATATAAGGGATAGTCAGTAAATTTATATATTTACATTTAAAAATATGCAGATTGCAATCAGTTCTGCTGAAGACATTCTAGGGAGCTGAATTCAGAGCATTGCTGCCCAGCAAAACAATCCAGAAATAAAACTGGAAACAGCCATATATATATATATATATATATATATATATATATATATGTATATGTATATGTATATGTATATGTATATGTATATGTATATGTATGTGTGTGTGTGTGTGTGTGTGTGTGTGTGTGTATATATATATATATATATATATATATATATATATATATATATATATATATATATGTTTTCTGAGGTTTTCGCGGGTATTTGTATGTAGGTCTTTGGTTGTTCGGGTTTTCTCCCACGTAAAATTGGAAGTGTCTTGGCGACGTTTCGACGAAGTCCCATTCGTCATCTTCAGGCTGGTGCTTTCAGCTTCGTGCTTTGAGCAGCACTGTGTGGTCTTAGCTGTTTCTTCCTTTTAACTGCCAGTGGGGGTATGAACTGATGGGTGGGAGCTTGGCTGTGTTCTGATTGGGTGGAGGTGTGTTCTGAATGGTTAGGGGCTTGGCTGTGCTCTGATTGGCTGGGGGAGTGTTCTGTTTGGTTGTGCTCAGCTTAGTCTGAGTTGCAGAGGGGTTTAAGATTTTGGGCTGCCTTGCTATTTTTTGGCTTCTTGTTCGTGGTCGTGCCTCCTCTTCATGGAGGGTGTCAGTTTGCTTCATGTATGGATTGGAGGGGTTTGAAGTGGCTAATGATGCAGCTGTGGTCTGGCTTCTGGTTTGTGGTCGTGCCTCGTCATCGGTGTGGCTTTGGGTTTGTTTTTTGCATGGATGTGTGGTGGTGACATCCTGTGTGGTTTTTGTGGGTGTGGGTCTGGTATCATTTTTTGTGTTAGGGAGTCGTTTGTCAATAAGGGCGGGTTTCCAAATGGATGGTAGGCGGGAGGTATCATCTCGCTTGTTCATGCTGTGTGGGCGTTTTTCTATCTCGATGGCTTCTCTGATTATTCTGTTATTAAAATGTTCACTTTTGGCAATGGTTCTGGTATTTTTAAAGTCAATTTCATGTCCTGTGGCTTTAAGGTGTTGGACCAGGGAAGATGTTGGTTCCTCTTTTTTGACTGAGTTCTTATGTTCTTCAATGCGTGCACTTATTTTTCTGTTGGTTTGTCCGATGTATGTGGTGGGACAAGTGGTGCATGGGATTTCGTATACTCATTGATTTTCTAATTCAATTTTATCTTTGGGGTTTCTAAGGATGGTGGATATTTTTCTGTTTGTGCAGAATGCTGTTTTGATGTTGTGTTTATGGAGGATCTTAGACCACACATTGCTGCTCAAAGCACGAAGCTGAAAACACCAGCCTGAAGATGACGAATGGGACTTCGTCGAAACGTTGCCAAGACACTTCCAATTTTACGCGGGAGAAAACCCGAACAACCAAAGACCTACATATATATATATATTCGTGTTTGAGAAAATTAAAAATATGAACCCTGGGAGTATTCATGGTGAGAAATAAAATGATCATCAGGGTAATAAAACTATAAAATTTATTAAAAAAGCGCCTAGCTTTCGCTGTCACCTGCCGGCATCCTCAGGGCTAGTGCGCCAGGGAGTGCGAGAGTCACTTTTATAGGTGTACTAGAGTCTGCGCACGACTCCTCGACCTCGTCATCGGGCCCAATTGGTATGACTGCGCACGGCTGATCTGTTCCTTCCCGTTCATTTCGATCACATGTTCATCCTCATCCATCCTTCTTTCCCTCAATCTTGGGGTGGATGGGTGAATGCCTCTGTTGTTGCAATGGTCTCTATGTTTTAACTCTTCCCCCCCGGGGTCAGGTGGCAGTACACATCTCATGTTCATTTTGCGATCCCCCTTCGTCCCATTGTTCTTCCTACGGCAAGTTTTTCCTTTGGTTTTGCTGTTTTCACTTCTTACATAAATGTCATCTGGACAGTCCTGCGGGTCTTTCCGGGATAACTGTAATCCACTGGTGGTCTGGGGCTGGAGGGTAAGCCGTTCAATCACGGGAGGGGGGGACAACAGCTCCCCAATCACCCCTGCGCGCACCACACCATGGTCGGTCGGTCCGGGGGGAGCGACGGCAAAACCCTGCCCTCGCTCCTCCCCCTGGGACAAACACTGTCCAAATGCTCCCACAGGTCCCTCCCAGGCGGGTGCGACTCGCTGATGGTCCGGAGCTGGAGGATAGACCGCTCGATCGTAGGTGGAGGGGGGTGGCGGTTCTCCGGTCGTCACCACGCCTAACCGTCCTGCACGTCCCCTACTGCGGGTGATCGGTCCGAGGGGGATAATGATGGAATCACGCTCCATTTGAGCATCGCGGCGTCTCTCCTCAGTTTGCCTCCTCCCTCTTGCGTCGTTGGTAACCATACGAGTCCTCCGGAGTTCTCCGGGATGCGCAAGCGGGGGGTATGATGGTCCGATCTCCTGCGTTTTTTCTCTCTCTCTAATTCTCATGGGTCCGCCTCCGATCATGCTCTGTGATTCTCTCCCTCCCAAGCTGACCGTCCTGGTCCGGCAGGGGGATCTCTCCTTTCTTTCCGAAGCGGCTGACGCATTTTCTTCCATGTGCGGGTGGAACGTCATATCCAAAAATCCCTCCCCTCCTCCACCAGCCACGTCTTCCTTTATACTGGTCGCAACAGGTAGTGTTACTGACATAAAAGGGGTGTTCTCCGGTTGTGTTTCCTCATTCAAGTTGCCTCGGGTCAATTGGGGGGTTGATTCCTCCTTAATACCATTGAGACTATTATTGGGACGTCGGGGGTGCTGTCGTTGGTTATTTGTGCTCCACAACCTTAAGGCCATATATGCCGGGCACAGGGGGAAGGGGGATCGCAAAATGAACATGAGATGTGTACTGCCACCTGACCCCGGGGGGGAAGAGTTAAAACATAGAGACCATTGCAACAACAGAGGCATTCACCCATCCACCCCAAGATTGAGGGAAAGAAGGATGGATGAGGATGAACATGTGATCGAAATGAACGGGAAGGAACAGATCAGCCGTGCGCAGTCATACCAATTGGGCCCGATGACGAGGTCGAGGAGTCGTGCGCAGACTCTAGTACACCTATAAAAGTGACTCTCGCACTCCCTGGCGCACTAGCCCTGAGGATGCCGGCAGGTGACGGCGAAAGCTAGGCGCTTTTTTAATAAATTTTATAGTTTTATTACCCTGGTGATCATTTTATTTCTCTCTCTCTCTCTCTCTCTCTCTCTCTCTCTCTCTCTATATATATATATATATATATATATATATATATATATATATATATATATATATATATATATGTATATATATATTTCAGGACTGCTTTTATTGTAAAGCTGTAATAACTGAATCTTATGAGTCTGGAATGTGCTTCCCTCCCTTTGTCTTCTGTAAACTAGGGAGAGGTTTGCTCATGTTATTTTTTTGGCTTGAGCTCAGGGAGGAAATAGCAACTAAATCAAAGTACTATTTGGAAAGACCACACCTCACTAACCGCAAATATAATTGAGATATGAGCGGGATAGAAAATATGTTATAAATTGGAAATATTTTTAGTAGAAATAATTTAAAAAAATATGATGAAGAAGTATACACTTTATGTTGTATGTATGTTGTATGTATTAATAGCAGTAACAATTGTATTTGCTTAGTGTTTGAAAAGTGAAGAAACATTACCTGAAGAAGAGGGTATGTAGAAACCGACAGAGCGATATTGAAGAACAAAGGAAAAGAAGATATAGAATAATTTCAAATATGGTGTTGAAGGAAAAGTCTTCATCATGGTTCAGTCCAAGCCGGGGATAAACAACATGGCTGCTGCTTTAGAAAGAAGGTTGCAGTTTATTGAAGAGGAGAGCCAGACAGAAAGATGGCTCTGGAAGAAAAGAGAGAGAGCACATGTCGGGAGTGGGTTTTTATACCCTCTGGAGCCTTTCATTTGGAGTTGTTTCCTGTTCCTGTTTGAGGCTTTGTATTTCCTGTGTCATGTATTCTGACCTGAGTCTGGGTGTGCCCTTTGGCATCTGTGAGTTAATCCTATTATGTTCTGTCTTAGACTATGGGTGGGGTATATAGATTTTAGGCGTCTTTGTCTTCTTAATCTTCTAGCTGGGGGCTTTCAACCTTCCTGGATTATTTATATCTGCATTTGGACAGAGCTGGTTTCTGCTTGGGGGAGGGAGACTTGGGGCTATTAAGAAAACTGCACATGCTTTTCTGCCTCTTTAAAATCCTTTGAGGAAATATATTTTTTTGGCCTTTTAATATTTCCTTCTCTGGGGGGCTGACTTCCTACAATGGGATATAGTTTATTACTGGCCAGAAAAAAGGAGTAGTGATTGGGAATTCAATGTGTATCTTTAAGTAAAAAAATGAGCCCAGACAACACGTTGTTTATTAATCACTTATGATGTGTAAAAATAGAAAATCAATAAAATATTACAAAAAAAAAGAACCGAAGAGCTATTCTCTAGCATTGGTTTTATTCAAAAAGCAAATGTTTTTTTTTAAATAATCTTTTTGCTTTTCAGTGATTTATTTGAAACCACACTATTTGTTTTCTAATCCAACATTGTAGCTCTGCCAAACTTGCAGAAAGACAGTTCTCACATTGATAGAACTTTTTGTCTTACAGGTATATTACCTGAAGGATCTAGTAAAATGACCCCATGCTGAGAAGCCCAGAGAGAGACAATTGCAGTGTTTGCCTTAAAAAAAGGAAACCATTTACACATGGTATGGTTGCTGAATGCTTTCGAATTGTGATGTTGGAGACCCTTAGACTGCAGGAAAGGGTTGCTGGCTGCCCTTGGTTTATGAATAGAATGGCCTGGCTTTATGAATGAATGCAAAATATCCATTCACAAAACCTGGCCTCTTCAGGCTTCTGCTTGAGACTCTTTTCCTATAGCAGAAAGATTGGGGCTGCTTTTTGCCTTTGTTAAGGAGATTTTTCTCTTCTTCTTTAGGGGATATATTCTATTCTGCCTCTTTTAATATCCTGTAGAACAGGGGTGTCAAACTGCCGGCTCGCAGGCTGGATGCATCACACCGAAACCGCGCCCACCCCATTGCCGACAATGGAAAAAAAGTCACAATACGTAGCGACATATCACGTGATGTTGCGAGTTTGACACCCCTGCTGTAGAATATTTTATTCTGGGGAGGGAGGGCCCTTCCCACAATATCAAAGATAGGGCTTTTTGCCTGAATGGCCAAAACAACTGTTACAAGTAGGCTACCTTTCAGTTATGATCTACATCCTATCAAAGTGATGATGGAAGAAGGGCCTGCTTAACAACAACCAACCAGAACAATGGCTTTCCTCATCAACTATCTTCTCTGCAGTTAAAATTCTGAAGAGGCTGAAATCCGAGATATTGTTTAAGCAGGTACTGTAAGTGTAAGTAAGTGACTGCAGCAAACCATCAGTTCAATGGACTTTTTGTTCAGCCTTTACCTCTGTTGAATGAAAATTGAGGATTTCTTCATTTACTGCAAATGATACCATTTACATTAAGAATGTAATTATACACATGATATCAGTTTGATTCAAATGGCATATGCTGGCACCCAAACATATAAACTCAGAAGGAAAAAGTAGTAATGCCTCTGTAATCAGGCACATATGGTCCTTGACTTACAACTCTAATTGAGCCCATAATTACAGTTATAAGTTGTACCAATCATTAAGTGGGTCACCACATGATGGCACACAATTTTTTTTAATCTTTTTGTCTAGTGGTCATTCAGCACACAACATGATTAAGTGAATCCCTTGTCTGCACTGGGTATTTTTTTGCTAGACACTGGAAGTAAAATACCAGTTTCCATAGAAAACGTGATCAGTTGTGGTCATGTGACTGCAGGATACTGTAAATGGCCTTAAATGCAATCTGATAGCCAAGTGACCAAAATGAAATCAAAGGATCAAGAAGGTGGGCATTGGAACTTTCAATCTGTGGTGTAAGAAGCCCTGGGAAAGTCTGTTGTAACTTCGAATGGCTGTCATAAATCAAGGATTACCTGTAGGGTGAAGGCAGTGTTCTCATGGTTCAAAGTTTTATTTGTTTTTACAAAGCATAAAATACAAAAATATAAAAAAGATGAAGATAAGATAGGGGGAAAAAGGGGGAAGAGTGAAGAGTGTAGGGTGGGGGGGGGGAAGGAAAAAAAACCATTGCTTTCCGACTCCTTTTGGTGCAACAGAATAAGACAATAACATAAAATCTCAGCGTTTTACTTTTATATAATAATATATCCTAGCCATTTCTATACTACCAAAGCTATCTAATCAGCTAAACCCAAAATCCCCAAAACAAAGTTTCATTTTTTCCCCATCTCAAGCACAAAGTCCGAAAGTGGTTTTCAAGTAGAAACAAAGTTATGTTCTTTAATCAAAGCAGTCAATTTAGCCATCTCTGCTAACTCCATCAACTTTTGCAGCCATTCATCTATTGTGGCGTAGGAAGTCAGCACCCCCCCCCCGGGAGAATGAAATATTTGGGGGAATATTAAAAAAGGCAGGATATTTTTTCCTAAAGAAGAAATGGAGAAAAAAAATCTTAACAAAGGCAGAAACAGCGCCATTCTTCTTTCCTCAGGCAGAAACCTGAGGAGGTCAATCTTTAGAAATGAAGATTTTTTTAATCCATTCAGAAAGACTGGGGCCATACTATTCGTAAGCAAAATGCCTTCAGCCACAGCTCCCACAGAAGGCTGGAACAGATGGGATTAGAAAAACAAAGACTCCTAAAATCTACATTCCCCACCCAGCTCCAAGGACAGGACATGACCTCCAAGCCACAGTTGGAGTCAGGCAACAATAATTAAATACCAAAAGGGCACAATCAAGCACAGGTCAAAGTACATTTCACAACAGGCATCTCAAACACAAAGCCCCAAAGAAGGAATAAAAACCCAACCACTCTCAACTCCATTTTGTCAGCTGTCCCAAAACTTCATGCTGGTGTTGGTTCTGCTCATCATTAAATCTTCTTTCCTAAGAAGTCAGCCTCCATTTTTTTTAATTCCCGAATTGTAACTGGACTTGATTTTTCTTTCAACAGTGGGAATCACAATGTCCTTCCATTTTTGAGTGTAAAGTAATGAAGGCAGTGTTTCTTAACTTTAAGATTTCAGCTCTCAGAATTTCCCCATGCTGCTTGGCAAATACTAGGAGTTAAAGTTCTCATGCCTGCTGGTTTGGGAAAATCTGGGTGTTGAAATCAACACATTAAGTGGCTGAGGTTGAGAAACACAGGTGCAAAGTATTGGATTAACATTTGCCCTCTTGCTTGATTTAGAAATAGACTTGTTCTTTCTCTGAATGAGTTGGAAGTGGCAGCATTTCACAGCCATGAACAAACCACATCCTGATGTAATAATGTGCTGCAGCTGCCAAAAAAAGCCAACACAGTGTTGGCTGCATTTAACAGAGGGATAGAATCAAGATCACATGAAGTGTTAATACCACTTTACAATGCCTTGGTAAGGCCACACTTGGAATACTGCATCACCACGATGTAAAAAAATGTTGAGACTCTAGAAAGAGTGCAGAGAAGAGAAATAAAGATGATTAGGGGACTGGAGGCTAAAACATATAAGGAACAGTTGCTGGAATTGGGTATGTCTAGTTTAATGAAGAGAAGGACGAGGGGGGGACATGATAGCCGTGTTCCAATATCTCAGGGGTTCCCACAAAGAAGAGGGGAGTTACGCTATTCTCCAAAATACCTGAAGGCAGGACAAGAAGCAATGAATGGAAACTAATTAAGGAGAGGAGCAACCTAGAACTAAGGAGACAGTTAGAACAATTAAGCAGTGGAACAACCTGCCTCCAGAAGCTGTGAATGCTCCAACACTGAAAATTTTTAAGAAGAGATTGGACAGCCATTGTCTGAAATGGTATAGGGTTTCCTGCGTGAGCAGGGGGTTGGACTAGATGATCTCCAAAGTCCCTTCCATCATCATCATCATCATCATCATCACCACCACCACCACCATCATCATTATTGTTGTTGTTGTTATTCAGAGTATACAAAAGAACAGAGATGACAAGTCCTTTCAAAATCATTAGAGTGCACTGTTTACTTATTTTTAGTTACTCTGTCCCTTTCTTAGGGTTTTTTCTTTTTTTGGTAGGGATGTGGAAGTGGCAGTGTTTCTAATATTTCTCCAGATGAGGGCACTCTTACTATGCTATGATGGCATCCGAAGACTATCAAAAGGACTATGGCATATATGTATTATATGTATTAAAATCAAATATATTCCATGTATGAAGCACTGGACTGTGGATTTGAGATGGGAGCAATATTAAAAGTGGTATCTGAGAAAAATAAAAATCTGGAGGTATAGTATAGACAAGATACTTGTCTATTGATAACAGCCATTCACAAAATGTCTAAGACTATTTTTGCATGTTGAATGCATATACGGGTAAAGATTCTCTGATTTAAAAGCTGGCTGATCTATTTCTGACAGTCTGTCTTTATTACTATTGGCTTCCAGGACAACCATTGTAAGTTTCCTTTGGGGCATTATTCTAAGGTGACCAACTTTTTTACAATGAGAAGGAGGACACAAATAAATTTAAGAAAAAAAAGTGAGTCTAATGCGTGTGTGTGTGCCATGTCATGTTTCAGTAAGAAGTAAACAAAGCCACTTGCGCGCGGTGCACTCTCTCAAAACAATTCTCCTATGCGGAGCGCATGCGTCTCATAATCGCGTCTCACCTTACTGTACCAAGCCTTGATGAATTGTCATGTCAAATACAAATACGTCACATCACACGCAACGGATCGGATCGGCATCGATCGAATACGGAGATTTACAGATTAGTCTTCAAATATCAAAAAGGAGGACATGTAGGAGGACATCTTTCGAAAGAGAATTTACAAAAGGAGGACTGTCCTCCCTAAAGGAGGATGGTTGGTCACCTTAATTATTCGGAAGTCTGTGGTGATTCCCCATCATTCAGGTTATGGTTGTCCCGGAGATGCTTTCCTTGAAGACATTTTGCTTCTCATCCAAGAAGCTTTTTAGTTCAGTTCAGTTCAGTTCTTCAGAACTGAAGAAAGCTTCTTGGATAAGAAGCAAAATGTCTTCAAGGAAAAACAAAGAAAGTCCAGTTGACTTTTGAAAAAGCACTTTTAGGATTACTTTAGATGCCAAATTTGCTTCCTCAGAATCAGGCACTTTGCCTTACCTACTGCAGTGGTGAACTGCTGAAAAAAAGGCATGGCTCCCCTTAGAATAGCAGTTCCCCAACTTTTCTGCTTCTGTGGACAGGCAGTAGCAGCAGACAGTGGAAATGGCCACGGGAGGGGATGTTTTCTGTGCATAATCTAATCCTCCATATGCATAAATGGAGCTTTGTGTGCTCGCCCACTGCTTGCTTGGCCTGGTTCCCAATGGGCCACAGACCCGTCCTGGTTTGTGGACCGGGGGCTGGGGACTCCTGTCTTAGGTAAATAAATACTGTAGGTGTTGCTGATGGTGGATGTTATGAGGTCCAAAATAGTCTTGTCAAAATAGATAGGGGAGCACAGATTTCCTTCAGATCTGCTGCAAAGTTTTGGTCCTAGGGTGATCCAGTGCAATCTGTTGCTGGTCTGGGATTGGGAACTTGCATAGATCTGCCATTAAAGGCCTACATGCTCTGCAAAGGAAATTGTCAGCTGTAAGAAATCAGGAACCAGGGTTATTCAAATGACTAGTTTATTCCATGCTATCTTAAGAATCTGTACTACTAACAGTCACTTTCCCCCCCTTTTTCACACATATAATCATTGCATTTTAATTTTGTAGCAATAATCATATGGATAATCAAATCCAAATCTTGAAATAATGTGGCAATTATGAGAACCCATCATGGATTCAGCAAAAGAGCCGAGGTGGCGCAGCAGTTAGAGTGCAGTACTGCAGGCCACTTTAGCTGACTGTGTTCAGCAGGTCAGCGGTTCAAATCTCACCAGCTCAAGGTTGACTCAGCCTTCCATCCTTCCGGGGTAGGTAAAATGAGGACCCAGATTGTGGGGGGGGCAATGTAAATATATATATACACTGCTTACTGGTGTACACCGCTTAGAGAGTGGTTGCACTTAAAGCGGTATATAAGTCTCATAAATAAATAAAAACAAATCTGGTTAGCCTAATTTCATTTAATTTTCGATCAAGTAATGTTGGAAAAGATGGAAAGAAGGAGGAGAAGAAGATGTCCATCAATCAATTGTATGGATTCAATTACAGTAGCATTTGGAACAGCTTTAGAAGACATGAAGAATCAGGGTTGGGGATAGATTGTCATGGAGAGAATTTATCTATGTGGTTGCTAAGAGCTGATTGACTTGATGGCACATAATCAACCAATCAATCAACCAATCAACTAGGTTACATCTAGCTCCCTGCAAAACCTTCCTGGATCCATGTGAAAAGATGGGAAGGTTCAGCCCACTTCATGGAAATCAAAAGAGGGATGACCAGGGCAATGTACATCCTATCCTGCCACCATTGGATTAGATATTTGGCATACAGATTTTCACTGTATATCAGTTTGTGCAATTCACTCCTTGACATTGAATTATGCCCAGAATAAGTGCCTTTCCTTATTTATTAGGATGGGCATAGCATTCTGCTGGAAGTCCTTTATTCTCTCTCTGATCTATGGACTTTTGCCTCTGTTTGTTGAAGAACAGGATCTGGTAGAATAGGAATATCACTTCAACTTATATACCATTTCACAGTGCTTTACAGCCTCTCTAAAGCGGTTTACAGAGTCAGCATATTGCCCCCAACAACCTGGGTCCCCATTTTACTAACCTCAGAAGGATGGAAGGCTGAGTCAATCTTGAGCTGGTGAGAATCGAACTCCTGGTGGTGGGCGGTCAGCAGAATTAGTGTGCAATACTGCATTCTAACCTCTGTGCCACCATCACTCTGTAAGTGCCACCAAGATTTCTTTTACCACCATCATTACTTCCTGAAGCTGTCCATTTTTTTCAGTGAGTTCTGGAGGAGTTATCAGGGATGTATCAGCTCTAGCTTTTTGGCCCTCTGACTATTATGTTGGGTACTGAGCAAAGTGAGGGCATCAGAGCATAAAAATCGAAGTGTTTTTGAGGACTCTTGAAGTAGCAGGGCCAAGACTTGTATTTGTAAATATTGAGAGTACATCTGAGCAGGCTTTCTTATAATGTTGATGATGATGATGATGATGATGATGATGGTGATGATGAAGTTGGAAGGGACCTTGGAGGTCATCTAGTCCAACCCCCTGCTCAGGCAGGAAACCCTATACCATTTCAGACAAATGGCTGTCCAGTCTCTTCTTAAAAACTTCCAGTGTTGGAGCATTTACTGCTTCTGGAGGCAGGTTGTTCCACTGGTTAATTGTTCTAACTGTCAGGAAGTTTCTCCTTAGTTCTAGGTTGCTTCTCTCCTTGGTCAGTTTCCATCCGTTGCTTCTTGTTCTGCCTTCAGGCTCTTTGGAAAATAGCTTGACTCCCTCTTCTTTGTGGCAGCCCCTTACATTTAATAAGCTCAATATTAATGCATCCTGATGGGATCATATTTGGATGTTGTTTTTCTCTTTCCTCTTCTGCCAATGGACCAATTTCACGCCTTTCTCTCCTAAATCAGAGTCTGACGGTCCTTTCCATCTCTTCCACATCTACCTCTTTGAAGCAATGATTAAGCAGTGTTGAGACCACACAGAGAAACCTTTGGTGCAATTCTAGGCATCACACTTCATGAGCCATTAAAGAGGCCATTGTGAAGTTGGATCCTACTCTCCTCCCCCATATATGACTTGGGGCCTTCTAACGTCCATCTTTTTCTCAATAGCAATAGCACTTAGACTTGTATATCGCCCCACAGAGCTTTAGGGCACTCTCTAGGCTGTTTACAATGTCAGCATTTTGCCCCCAACAATCTGAGTCCTCATTTTACCAATCTTGGAAGGATGGAAGACTGAGTCAACTGTGAGTCCCATCAGGATCAAACTCCAGACTATGGGCAGAGTTTGCCTGCAATACTGCATTCCAACCACTGTGCCAGCAGAATTCTGCAGGCATCTGTTTGACTCAAATGAAAAGATAGAAAGGACCGTTAGAATCCAGTTGTAAGGTTCCTAGCTACCACAAGGTTATGAAATTTTGTCTGTTTTCCCCATTATTGCAGCTGCTCCCAACCTTTTCTATACCTAGCACCCCTAGAACGCTTCTGATATATTCTCACACTCCTTACAAAAGTTCAAAATAACGGTAATGATTTATGCATATACACTATAATTTTGAAAACCCAAGTTTTTACACCCCCTGGAATATTGTCTTGCACCCCCGGTTGGGAACCCCTGCTCTGCTGCTCTATTTTCATTGCTCTGCCTATGGGCATTTCTGTCTCAACTATGATTTGTGGTTAAGGTTACATTTTTACTATGTTTTGCTTAATAAATCCTTTCAGCTTTTATCTCCTCGGGGTGTTTGATGCTTTCAAGATTTTATTGGTTTTATATTATTCTAACCTGCCTTGAGATCTTTAATTTTTCACCCCTTAAGGTGACCTCTTTCAAACAAAATGGCTTAAAATAACAATACTGTGATTTTCTGGCCAGAAAAACAAGCAGCAAACAAAGCTGATGGAGCTATCCTCTCAAAGCTCATACATTCCTTTTCATTTTATTTTGTATGGGAAAAAACAAGAGAGACAGATCTTCAAGGAGAACTCACCATGTTCCAGTTTCTAGGCCGGCGCCTTAACAACTAAGCAACTAAGATGATCAAAGGCCTGGAGACTAAAACATATGAAGAACGGCTGCAGGACTTGGGTTTGGCTAGTCTAAAGAAAAGAAGAAATAGGGGAGATATGACAGCAGTGTTCCAGTATTTGAGGGGCTGCCAGAAAGAAGAGGGGGTCATGTTATTCACCAAAGCACCAGAGGGAAGGACAAGAAAACAATGGTTGGAAACTGATCAAAGAGAGAAGCAACCTGGAATTAAGGAGAAACTTCCTGACAATGAGGAGAATTAACCAGTGGAACAGCTTGCCTCCAGAAATCATGGGTACTCCATCATTGGAGATTTTTAAGAAGAAGCTAGAGGTAGACAGTCACTTGTCTGAGATGGTATAGGTTCTCCTGCTTGAGCAGGGGGCTGGACTAGAAGATCTCCAAGATACCTTCCAGCTCTATTCTATTCTAATTAACCAATGGATCAAACTGGCTGAAAGATTTTCTTTCATAGAAATTTTAAAAAGTTTATGATGTGTATATAAAAAAGGAGTTGATTTTTTTGACCCATCCCCTATGGACACCTCAATATAGCCTGTCCATTGCTGGTTAGATAGGCTATCAGCAGGACTTTCCTCTTTCAACCCTTCTGTGCCACCTGACTTGTTCTCCCTCTGAAACGGAAGAGCGCATGCCACAAGTAATCAGTTGATCACTGGCTGAAGTGACTCAAGTTTTCCCATCTTCCTTTTATATGCTAAATAAAGCTTATCTTTGTTTCCCTTTTCCATAAGCTGCAGCCTTCAGAATAAGTCCTTATAAAAGTTATACTTCTAACTTTGGTATTCCTGTCTGTGTGCATTCTTTCCATTGTATAAAGTTATCTGTTCTGCAGCAAAGATCACCCATAAAAACAGTGGGTTTGGGCACATCAGATCCTGCCAGCTGCTTGGGGGAAGGGAGGGGGGAGAAGAGAAAAGGGTGGTTTGCCCAGTATAGGTAGACCTGCAGGAGATGACCACGCTGAGCCTGAGGGAGGGATCAAGTCCATCATGAGTTTGGAGTCCCTTAACAGCATCTTTATTTCTTGGATTGCAGGCTGGTCTAGACTTGAGCTTCAGAGATTTTCACTCATAATGGAACTGAGCCAAGAAAATGTCACACAGCAGATTCATTGTCATGCTTGTGAAAAAGCCTCCTGAAGCACATGCTGTGGTGACAGCATCACGAGCTCTGATTACAGTCCAATGGGACACTCAATGGGAAGTGGACGTTTGAGAGGACTTAGAAGCTAGTAGAAAATACTGCAGCTTAACTGCTGGTGAGATAAAGTCAGTGAAGATCAATACTGAAGTTAAAGTCACTGCCTTTGTCCTTATACATTTCCAGTGCCAATTTAAAGAGCTGAATATATTACCTTTAAAGTCCTGTGTAGTGTAAGAGTGTATATAATGCCTTGCCAAAACTGAATCTCCTAGTCCATTCCAATAATCTAAATCAGAGTTTTTTCAAACTTGGCAATTTAAAGACGTGTGGACTTCCACTCCCAGAATTCCCCAGCCAGCATGTTGAAAAACACCCCTTTAGACAAGCTATTGAACATTTTGCCCCCTTAAGAAATACAGGTGTGTATGGGCTAGGTGACAGGACGTCATTGTCTGAGACATCTTTCCCCTGGATGTGTTTTCACTATCATTCCTTCTTCTTGCATTTGCACAAGCAGGTGAAAGCCATACTATCCCTCTGGCCTTGGTAGAGAGGGGAAGGCATTATCATTGGATTCCATTGGAGTTGGGTGGATAATCCATTTAAATGAATCCAATAAACAGGAACGTTCTATTTTTGGATTTTATGAGCTGCTTTATTGTGTTTTATGGTACGTCCCCTGAGGTCTTCAAATTTAAGGCAGGCTACAAATAGTGTTTAATAACTCTATAAAATTAATTTCCCCCATTTTGTTTGTGTGTGGGGGGCATTAAGAGAGATCAGTGCCAAATGTGAGAAGTCTGAGTGATAAAATATAAAATCTACAGATTTAGAACTTAAAGTTTGTTATTATTATGTCTCGGGGATAACTGCCTTGTTAAGATACTGCATATTTATGGCTGTGCTCAATTATTTCTTTACAACCAACAAATAATTTTACAGCAAGGGCTTCTGCAACTGTAAATTCTCGTGCATGTGACAGAGGAGACTCTGGTCTATGGATAGAAGCTAACGCCACAATTAATCTCATAGCCTAAAAGGTGCCATGAAATTCTTCACTGTTTATGGCTTTATGGCTCCCAGCAAGACAAGTTTGTTAACACAAAAAAGACTCATTACAAGTAGGCAACAGGAACATGTAAACAGGTGTCAGTAATAAATTTTTGATTTACCTTATAAGCAGGAAGGGGAAACATAGAAATGAGATGTGTAAATATTTGGCCAGACATAGAGTCAGTTATGATTGCAGCTCTTCCTAATCAGCAGACTGATCCTCATGAGAGCCAACCAGGACCATACTGGTTAAGGAATTAAGTGGATTGATTACTCTATGCTCAGAAATGGAGGACTACATCGATTCCCACAATGAAGGAATGGTTACAAAAGCTGATGGAGCTAGCAGAGATGGCTAAACTGACTGTACTGCTTAAAGAAAAGAATACAAACACTTTTAATGCCACGTGGAAACCGCTTCTAGATTTTGTGCTTGAGGTAAAAAAAAAAAATGAAATTTTGATTTTGGGTTTTACCAATTAGATAGACCTAATGTTATTGAAATGGCTAGCTTATATTATTTTGTAAAAGTAAAAAGGTGAGGTGTGAGGTTGATACTCTACTTTGCTGCACCAAAGGAAGTCGGAAGTCAGTGCATTTATTTTCTTCTTTTTTCTCTTACCTACCTCACTTATCTATTCCCTTTCCCCCATTTTTTCCGCTATTTACTTTTTGTATTTTCATTGTATCGTATACTATCAACTAATAAAACTTTTAAACATATGGTGCCCAGAATCATGTTGGATGAGATGGGCAGTTAAATAAATTCATTAAATAAATAAAAGTGGGGAAAAAAAGGAATTAAGTCAGTGGTTCTCAACCTGTGGGTCGGGACCCCATTTGGGGTCGAATGACCATTTCACGGGGGTCGCCAAACAAGGCTGTCCGCCATTTTTTTCCCCTTTTCTTTGGCCATGCCCCTGGCACCCGGTGATATATAAGTGGTTGGGGGGGTCACCACAACATGGGGAACTGTATTATGGGGTCGCGGCATTAGAAAGGTTAAGAACCACTGAATTAAGTGGATTGATATCAAACTCTTGTGGCAGGTCCAAACTTTTCAAGAGGACAAGTAGGATATGCAACTGATGGTTACACCACAAAGTATGGTTTCTCACCAATATAACTGTGTCATTCTACAAGTTCCTGAATTCCAGTTTGTTATCACAATACCCAATATTCAATTTTTTTTCCAGGTGTAATTCAAGGTGCTGGGCATCACCTTTAAAGTCCTGAATGACCAAGGGCCAGGTTATTTGTGGGACCTCATCTCCCTATGGGTATCTGCTCGTTCCACCAAGTGGGTATGCTCCAGGTCCCTTGCTTTATATGTTGCCATCTGATGGGACATTTGGAATACTCTTCTCCATAAGATCTTGGAGGATACCATCCTCCTTACCTTTGGGAATGCCCTGAAGAGTTGACTCTTCCCACAAGCCTTAGGGTAGAGTGAGACTGAAGCCCAGAAGAACTGTGTCAAGCTTGAAGCATATGCACGATGTTGCCACCCTTACTGCTACTTAGCTTGCCAATGCCCTAGGGGGGAAGGGAGGAGGAAAATGGAATGCAGACTCTGGACAACAAGAAATCCAGCCGTGCAAACCAAGGACGTTTCAGCAGATGTCTACCAACTCACGGAGACACTTTCTCATAACAGACTTTTGACATTTGATTGGACAATGTGACATGCACTAATAAGGGGAGAGAGAATTGTGTGTTTTAATTATAGCGGTTCGCATGGCAAATAACCAGAGCTGGTTTTGCTTTCAATCGTGCCAAAATGTTGTACTCAATAAAGTTTTGCATAAAGAGATTGGATCGTCTAGGTGGTGCTTACTTGTTTGGGTTCTTTAGTCGGAACCTTGACAAATGATTTGTAGACATATAAGGATGTGTTGCATTTGGGGATGTTGGAGCTACCGAGAGTTTTTAATGATGGTGTTCTCTTTTCTTGCTTTTCTTGTTGTTTGTAGTCCCAGGCTTGTGGTATGTACAATGGTGGCTAAATAAATCTTAATATAAAATAAAATATTAGTATAAAATGGAACCTGATTAACCTGATTCATTTTTACTTGAGACTTGTTTTTAACTCTGCTTTTAAGCTAAGCTTTATTTATGTGTGTATGTGGCTTTATTATGCTATTGTAAGCTGCCCAGAGTCACTTAGGTGGGATGGGTGATGTAGAACTTTAATAATAAAGTAAAATAAAATATTAAGATAAAATTTAACAAGACGGTGTGGGGTGGGGGTTGTATGTGTCTCGTCGTCTAGCCCAAATGGAATGGGGTTTGCATTGTAGCACTATCCTAGCCATTTTACAGATCCTCACATCTTTTATGGACTTTTATGATCAACTCCTTTCGAACATATGTTCAGGAATTGGGTATGTCTAGTCTAAAGAAAAGAAGAAACAGGAGTGACATGATAGCAGCGTTCCAATATTCGAAGGGCTGCACAAAAAAGAGGGAGTCAAGCTATTCTCCAAAGCATCAGAAGGCAAAACAAGAAACAATGGGTGGAAATTAATCCAACCTAGAACTAATGAGAAATTTCCTAACAGTGAGAACAATTAACTAGTAGAACAGCTTGCATTCAGAAGTTGTGTGTTCCATCACTGGAGGATTTTTAAGAAGAGATTGGACAACCATTTGTCTGAAATGGTAGCGGGTCTGCTGTTTAAGCAGGAGATTAGACTAGAAGTCCTCTAAAGTCCCTTCCAACTCTGTTATTTTGTTCTGTTCTCCCCTCTTTGTTGTTACAATTATCCAGTGTCCTAATCTCTTTCTATGAGCAGTGCTGTTTTGTCTACCTAAAACCAAAATATAGGAGAATGAGACGATACTCCTTTATTTTTAGCACTGGAAAGAAAGCCATGTTATGAAAAGATCTTTTTTTTATGATTTAAAACAGTCTTCCTCCTGGCTCTTATAATTCTCATTTTACTTAAAAGTATGTACGTACTTTTGTCCTTACAATCTGCTAATTAATTGCTGTCCAAGAAATTATCATTACATGTTGGGATGCTTTATTTATACAGTCCCAAGAGTTACATTTTCTTCTTGCTTAATGGATTCTATGCCCTTGCAGTTCTGACTTGACTGCAATTCTAGTGATTTACTCTTAAGATCAAAATCAGTATGTCTTCAACAATGTTGCTTTGTTTATCCCAGAACTATTGAAGGAATGTACTTAAGATTAACACTGTGCACCATCCAAGACTGATATAATGGTTTATGCATTCTTGTATTGGAGTCATTGTTCCTACAGGGGTTTTAGCTGTGCAATTATGTTTAATGACCTATAACTGAACAAATAAATAACTTTGTTCTTGCTAGTACAGTATCAACGTTACTGTTAAACTTTGAGAGGTAACATATTGAGCATCAAATCATATATCACCTTCAAAGACAGTCAGCTATGCTGTCAACTAGATTTGAAGTAGTTGCAACAGGTTGCCACAAATATTTTGGAAGACTGTAAGTTCCCACCAGGCATTTTACCTAGTGTAGTCCCAAATTAGTTGCCTGTCATGTGCAGTCAAGGAAACCATCCTATCAGCAGCATTAGAAAAACAAGAATAATATTTGAAGAGGGATGAGAGGGAAGAAAGGAGAGGAGAGAGAAAAGAGCGAAGGAGGGGAGAAGGAAGTAGGAAGGTTGGAGGAGAAGTGGGGAGAAAGGCAGGGAGAGTGGTGGAGGAAAGAGAAGAGGAGAGGAAGAAGAGGGAAGTAGGGAAGAGAAGAAAGGGAGAAAGAAGGTAGAGAAGAAGGAGTGTGGATACAGTGAAAGGGGAAATGGGCGAGCAACACCAAAAGTCATGTGTATGTATTTATTTCATTTTATTAAAAGTATCTTATATATGAATGTAAAAAGAATATATGTTAACATCTGATAAATATCACGGTATATGTATGGGGGAGAGTTTGAAAAAAGAAAAAGTAAAAAATTATTAAAAAAAAAAGAAAGACAATAATACAGGTAGTCCTCGACTTACGATCACAACTGAGCCCAAAATTGATGTTGTTAAGCGAGACATTTGTTCAGTGAGTTTTGCCCCACTTTATGACCTTTCTTGACACAGTTTTTAAGTGAGTCACTGCAGTTGGTAAGTTAGTAAACCAACTGTAAGAGAATCTGGCTCTCCCCCCCATTGACTTTGCTTGTCAGAAGGTTGCAGAAGGGGATCACATAACACCCCCCCCCCACAGGAGACTGCAACGAGTCAGTTGCCAAAGGTGATCGCTTGACCTTGGAACACAGTAACGGTCATAAGTAAGAAGCAGTTGCCCAGTATCTGAATTTTGATTACATGACCATGGGGATGCTGCAATGGTCGTAAGTGTGAAAACGGTCATAAGTCACTTTTTCAGTGCCATTGTCATTGTGAACAGTCACTAAACAAACTGTTGCTAAGTTGAGGATTACTGTAAATTGTTAATAGAATAACAATAGAATAGAATTGTTGATAGAATAAATAGGGGAGCAGGCAGGGCATTATTTAGGAGTATGAAAGACCTAAGGACAGACTATTGTTTCCAGCATAAACTCTATGCTAAGTTAGTTTTTTTCTCTCTCCTAAAATATTGATCTCTAAAATCACTTCAAATTTTGAACCATATTTTGGGTGGTTCCCTTTCATGTATATGCTCAGGACATTTTTCAGAACAACAACTAAATGAGAAAAGAAAGAGAGAAAAAGAGGGAAAGGAAATGAAGGAAGGGAAGGGAAGGGAAGGAAAGGAAAGGAAAGTTTCAGAAATCCAGAATTTTTTTATAGAATCCTAGGTTGGAAGGAACTTTGGAGGTCTTCTAGTCCAAAACCTACCCAAGGCAGGAGTCCTCATTCTTCCTCAGACAAATGGTTGTCCATTTTGTCCACAACTCTGGGACACAAGCTGGTCCACAGTTTAATAATGAAGCAGTCCTGTGACTGGCTTTAAAAAACTGGTTTATGTAAGTTCTCTGAACAACAAAAGTCAACAACGTAGAAAGAGAATGAGAATGGCAAGGGAAATCCAGGACCAAAAGGGAATCTTTCAAGATACATGTGACCAGGAACTTGTGATTTATGTATACCGCTCGTCGTCCTTCTTGAGTTTCAGGACTGTATACAATATGTGAATAATAACAGAACAGAACCACTGTGACAAAATGGAAGATAAAAGCTTTAAAACAATCTAAAATGTTTCCAGATGACAATGTCTGCTACATCTAAGTTATTCTACTGGGTGCTGAAAAATATTTCCTACCCAAGAAGGGTGTTCATAGCTGCAAAGAAAATCATTTTCCTTGCAGATATAGGAGACAACCATGCTGAGCCGAGGGAAGGGTCAAGAGTGCCATCAGTTTGGAGTCTTTTCACGCTCACAAGAGATTGAAATTCAGCCTTCCTTGAATTCTGTTGACTGTTATCTGCCTCCAATTTGCTTTGACCATTAGTAGTTCAGATTCTTATTTAGGGATAGCATGGAATAAACTTGTACTCATTTGAACAGTCCCTAGTTCCTGATTTCTTGCACCTGAAATTACTCACATAACCAATTCTGATGGAGCAGATCGACATGGGATGGCATAAAGCACTTTTACAGAATACTTTCTCGAGCAAGAGAAAACCAAGTGTAAGGACCTGCCTCAACTAGGTCTCCCAAGAAAGTAGAACTCTTGAAACAGGCATCATTTCAAAAGGAACTTTTTATTGAGAGTTAGTGATGGCAAGAGAGCAAAGCAAGGTTGGAGGATTTAGCATGCAAAAGAGTATATCAAAATGGCAATTCAAAACTCCTCCTAATGTCCAAATGTCCGGTTCAAATCCAGCCAATCTATAGGTGCCAGGCTGTTATTAGAACCAGGGGATTTAGTGTCTCTTTCAAGGAGTCTCCCAGTTTTGTTTCCCAGTGGTCCCAGGATCCCTTGTTTGGAGATAAGGCAAATGTTTTTCAGGTTGCATTCCTCACACCCTGAGGGAGGGCACCTCACACAGAACAGAGCAAAGCAATTATTTCCCCCATGCAAGCACCCCTTCCCCAACAGAATGGCAGGCCCCAAAAATGAATACATAGGCAAAAGCAAGAAGGAAAGAAATATGGGAATTGAAGGCAAATATATTTTAGGAGCCCTGACACCAAGCAAAATGAGAATAATTAACAAAGCTTCCTAGCCAGAAAAATTACAAAACTCATATTACTGACTGCACTATCAGTTGTAACAACCTTCTTGTTACAATTTGTTACAATGTCTTGCAAAAGGTTTTTTTGTGCCTGATCTGCTCCATCCTGGCAGCCATTTGGTGAATTGGACATTTGGCCAGATCCATTTTCTAAGAGCACTTACCATTTGCTTTCAAAATCCAGATGTATCCTCAGGTCCAAAAAACAAATTATCTGTGTTATAATAGTTCACATATTATAATACAGAGAACTATTATAATAAAGAGAAGTTGTTTTGTATTACAGTGAACTTATATTATATTATACTATAATGTTCTCTGCATTATAATATAACAGCTGTATTGCTATTATCCTTCTCATCTTTCTCATCTTCTCATTTTCTCATCTTTCCTACCTTCCTTTATTGCAGTGGTTCTCAACCTGTGGGTTGGGACCCCATTTGGGGTCGAACGACCATTTCACGGGGGTCGCCAAACAATGCAGTCCGCCATTTTTTTCTCCTTTTCCTTAGCTGTGCTATTTCCCTATTGGCTTTCAAAAGCCAATAAGAATTGTCCAGGCTGTCTCTGCCCTGCTGAGCCCGCCAAAAGTCCCATTCTGCAAACGGTGCTGCACCAGTTGAGTAGTCCTCGACTTACGACCGGTTGAGTGGTCCTCGACTTACGACCGGTTGAGTGGTCCTCGACTTACGACCGGTTGGGGGTCGCGGCATTAAAAAGGTTGAGAACCACTGCTCTATTGGAATCTCATAATTTATCATGTGTTGTTTGTATCTTATGATTGATGATTGTAACTATGACTTAAGATCTATGACCTATCACTTTGTTTGTATGTACTCTAAAAGCTTATGCACTGGAGACAGATTCCTTGTGTGTCCAATAATACTTGACCAGTAAAGAATTCTATTCTGTTCTGTTCTGTTCTCTTTTATAGCAATTAAAATAACAACAACAACAACAACAATAATGTTGGAAGGGATCTTGGAGGTCATCTAGTCCAACCCCCTGCTCAGGCAGGAAACCCTATACCATTTCAGACAAATGGCTGTCCAGTCTCTTCTTAAAAACTTCCAATGTTGGAGCATTCACAGCTTCTGGAGGCAGGTTGTTCCACTGGTTAATTGTTCTAACTAATGTCAAAGCCCATTTCAATGTATTGTTCTGTAGCTATTTCATCAGATGTTGCTAGAACATGCATCTTTCTAATCACACTGAATAATAAACAAACATGAATAAGGTATTTCTAGCAAGCCATCCCAATATCTCCAGCTACTTCACCATAGGAACATAAAATCAGTCTTGTGGTCTACAGTGGGTGTATCAACCTCTTATGTCAGTTACATGACTTTTTTTTTTTAGTATTTCAAAAGAATTTCCTTCATATGTGGAATAGAGAAGTTGACTAAAATACTTTCTCATTCAAGTCCAAGATTGAGAAACATCTTGATGGAGGAAAGAGTGGGCTATGGTATCATTTAAAAAAAGTTGAATGTAGTATTTTCATACAATGAAACGAAACTTAAATGTATAAAATACAAAAAAGGGGAAAAAAAAACCTTTTCTGACCTTGTAATAAGTTTTTCTCTTTCTTTCTTTCTTTCTTTCTTTCTTTCTTTCTTTCTTTCTTTCTTTCTTTCTTTCTTTCTTTCTTTCTTTCTCTCTCTCTCTCTCTCTCTCTCTCTCTCTCTCTCTCTCTCTCTCTCTCTCTCTCTCTTTCTTTCTTTCTTTCCCTCATTCATTAACAGACTCCACAGCCTAGATTTAGTAATAGTAATAGTAGTAAAGTTGGAAGGGACCTTGGAGGTCATCTAGTCCAACCCCCTGCTCGGGCAGGAAACCCTACACCATTTCGGACAAATGGCTGTCCAGTCTCTTCTTAAAAACTTCCAGTGTTGGAGCATTTACTGCTTCTGGAGGCAAGCTGTTCCACTGATTAATTGTTCTCACTGTCAGGCAGTTTCTCCTTAGTTCTAGGTTGCTTCTCTCCTTGATTAGTTTCCACCCGTTGCTTCTTGTCCTGCCTTCAGGTGCTTTGGAAAATAGCTTATTCCCTCTTCTTTATGGCAGCCCCTGAGATATTGGAATACTGCTATCATGTCCCCCCTTGTCCTTCTCTTCGTTAAACTAGACATACCCAATTCTAGCAACCGTTCCTTATATGTTTTAGCCTCCAGTCCCCTAATCATCTTTGTTGCTCTTCTCTGTACTCTTTCTAGAGTCTCAACATCTTTTCTACATCGTGGGGACCAAAACTGGATGCAGTATTCCAAGTGTGGTCTTACCAAGGCATTGAAGAGTGGTATTAATACTTCACGTGATCTTGATTCTATCCCTCTGTTAATGCAGCCTAGCACTGTGTTGGCCTTTTTGGCAGCTGCAGCACACTGCTGGCTCATATTTAAGTGATTGTCTACTAGGACTCCGAGTTCCCTCTCACAGTTACTACTATTGAGCATGGTGCCACCTATGCTGTACTTGTGCATTTGGTTTTTCTTGCCTAAATGTAGAACCTTGCTTTTTTCACCATTGAATTTCATTTTGTTAGTTAGTGACCAGTGTTCAAGTCTGTCCATATCCTTCTGTATCTGAAGCCTGTCTTCTGGAGTGTTGGCTATTCCTGCCAGCTTGGTGTCGTCTGCCAATTTGATGAGTTCCCCATCTATCCCTTCATCCAAATCGTTGATGAAGATGTTGAAGAGTACTGGGCCCAGAACAGAGCCCTGGGGCACCCCACTACACACTTCCCTCCATATAGATGCAGTTCCATTGAGGACCACTCGCTGAGTACGGCCGGTCAGCCAGCGACGGATCCATCTGGTGGTGGTTCTGTCTACCCCACATTTTTCTATCTTGTCAAGTAGTAGGTTGTGATCTACTTTATCAAATGCCTTACTGAAGTCCAAGTAAATTATGTCCACAGCATTCCTCTGATCCACTAATTTTGTCACTTGGTCAAAGAATGCAATAAGATTTGTCTGGCATGATCTATTTTGGACAAACCCATGTTGGCTTTTAGTAATGACTTTGTTTGCCTCTAGGTGTTCGTTGATTCGTTGTTTGATTATCTTTTCCAGGATCTTCCCAGGTATTGAGGTCAGGCTGATAGGTCTGTAATTTCCTGGATCCATTTTTTTTTTCCTTTTTGGAGGATGGGAACTACATCAGCTCTTTTCCAGTCCTCTGGTAGTTCCCCTGTGTTCCAGGATCTTTGAAAAATATAGTTCAGTGGCTCCGATATCACATCTGCCAGTTCCTTGAGAACTCTGGGGTGTAATCCGTCTGGTCCTGGCGATTTGAACTCATCTAGGCTGGACAGGTGCTCACTAACGATTTTCTTGCCTATCTTAACTTGTGTTTACTTCATGTATTTCCTGATTCCATCAGTTAACTTCAGTCCAGTCCCTTCACTGTAATCACTGTGATCACTGTGATTACTGTAGACCATATGGCTCATTATATACTCCTGTGATGAAATTTGGAAAGTGTATCATCATTGATTCTCTATTGCAGTATTGTTATCATGTGTTCTTGAGAATAAAGATTTGCTGGGAAAATATTGCATTTGAAAAATGAATCTTTCTGATGCTGGAAAAAGAAATTTCACAGACCTGTTGGCCTAAGTATTATTTATTTATTTTTTGCAGTTTTTTGCTCTAATTTTTTCTAACCAAGAAAGTGAAAGAGTTAGTGTTAGCACCTTTCTCATTAAAACAGCTACACATCTTTTTCAGGCTTCTATGTGGCTTTAAAAATATGAACCAGCTTTTTTTCTAGCATATGACTGTTCATTTGCCAGTGAATTGTTGAGAAGAAGAAACGGGTATGAGCATTGCCTACCTGGCATCAAACTGCACTATAGTTCCAGATAGTTATATCTTCATCAGATATCTGCCAACTCTGTTCTCAGGAACTTAAATAAATTCCTCTGCTGTTTTTTTGCTTTTCCTTAGAAGCCACATCAAGCCTAAAGATTAAAAAAACAAAGAACAAAAAACACACATATCACAGCAGGGATTTTGAAGTCATTTACTACCTGTATATAATTAATTACAATTATCAGATCTTTTTTATCCCACCTGTATATGTCAACTCAAGGTGACAAACATATTTAATACCCCCGCCTCCTATTTTCTAATTTATTTTAATCTTTCTCAGCATGCATGTATATCATTGCAACATGATTTATTACAGCTTATTAAAATAAATATTTTAATAAATATTTACTGGCAAGATCTCAGATGGGGATTTTCCTCAGCCCAGTCAAATTGGGATTTCCCCCCCCCCCATAGTGATGAGAAAATAAACCACAGATTTCTGAGATACAAAACTTGTTTACTACCCCCCACCCAAAAGATGGATGGCTTGAAGAATGAGTCTGAAATGTTTGAATAAAATAGGTGAAGAACTCCAAAGTTTTTTAGAAAGCTTTTCCATAACAATCAATTCCTTAATCCTTCCAACTGGTTTTGGAGCCAACTATTCTCTTCAGTCTGGCAAACAACTATATGGAATGCCATGAGCCACTCTCCCTCCCTCCCTCCCTCCCTCCCTCCCTCCATTTCTTCCTTCCTGACTCCTGGTGATTGGCTATCCAGTCACTGCAGTTTTCTTGCAAAGTTTTTCAGAAGTAACAACAACAACAACAACAACAACAACAACAATAAAATTGGAAGGGATCTTGGAGGCCATCAAGTCCAACCCCCTGCTCAGGCAGGTAGCCCTATACCATTTTGGACAAATGGCTGTCCAGTCTCTTCTTTAAAAACTTTCAGTGTTGGAGCATTCACTGCTTCTGGAGGCAGGTTGTTCCACTAGTTAATTGTTCTAATTGTCAGGAAGTTTCTCCTTAGTTCCAGGTTGCTTCTCTCCTTGATTAGTTTCCATCCGTTGCTTCTTGTCCTGCCCTCAGGTGCTTTGGAAAATAGCTTGACTCCCTCTTTTTTGTGGCAGCCCCTGAGATATTGGAACACTGCTATCATGTCCCCCCCTCGTCCTTCTCTTCGTTAAACTAGACATACCCAATTCCAGCAACCGTTCCTTATATGTTTTAGCCTCCAGTCCCCTAATCATCTTTGTTGCTCTTCTCTGTACTCTTTCTGGAGTCTCAACATTTTTTTACATCGTGGTGACCAAAACTGGATGCAGTATTCCAAGTGTGGCCTTACCAAGGCATTGTAAAGTGATATTAACACTTCACCTGATCTTGATTCTATCCCTCTGTTAATGCAGCCTAGCACTGTGTTGGCCTTTTTGGCAGCTGCAGCACACTGCTGGCTCATATTTAAGTGATTGTCCACTAGTACTCTGAGGTCCCTCTCACAGTTACTATTATTGAGCAAGGTACCCCCTATACTATACCTGTACATTTGGTTTTTCTTGCCTAAATGTGGAACCTTACATTTTTCCACATTGAATTTCACTTTGTTAGATAGCCCCTTGCCTGCTTCCTAGGGCTGAGAGAGAGGGACTGGCTAGCTGGCTTCATGCCCTAACTGCTACATCAAATCTGAGGAGAGTGCAAAAAAAAAGGCATTTTTTCAGTGCTATATTAAAAATAGTGATAGCACTTAGACTTATATGCCACTTCACAGTGTTTTACGGCCCTCTCTAAGAGATTTACACAGTCAGCATCTTGCCCCCAATAATCTGAGCCCTCATTTTACTGACTTCAGAGGAATGGAAGGTGGAGTCAACTTGACACCTATCAGGATCAAACTCCCAACTGTGGGCAGAGTTACTTGCCGTACTCCATTCTAATCACTGCTCCACCATGGCGCCATTCCAGTTAGTGCAGCAAAAATCCTGTTACTCATTCTCTGTACTATGTTAAAAAAATAAGGATAACTTCACAATTCCAGAAGCGGTGTGTGCATTTGTCTGGCAGTTTACAATAGACAAATGAAAATAAAATTTGAGCACTCACCCTAAAACAGTGGAATTTCTGAAGCTGCCCAATCATCATTCTTTTGATGGCTTTGAAGACGTATTGCAAACTGTGATGGTGAAAGCAGGGAGGCATTTTCCAGGAGCTGTAACATCATTTTATTTGCTTCTGAAGAGGGGAGGATGATAACTTGTGAGGCCTTCGGTCCATGAGGCCACTGAAATTAAAGAAATACACCAATCCTTTGCGGCTAGCTGGCCCCTGAAGAAGAGATACAGAATTGGAAGGGACCTTGGAGGTCTTCTAGTCCAACCCCCTGCTCAGGCAGGAAACCCAATACTATTTCAGACCAATGGCTGTCCAATCTCTTCTTAAAAACTCCAGTGATGGAGCACCTGCAACTTCTGAAGGCAAGCCATCTCACTGATGAATTGTTCTCCCTGTCAGGAAATTTTTCCTTAGTTCTAGGTTGCTTTCTCCTTGATTAGTTTCCATCTATTGCTTCTTGTCCTGCCTTCAGGTGCTTTAGAGCAGGTATGTCAAACTCGCGACGTCACGTGACGTTGCGCAACATATTGGGCCGGTTTTGCCATTGCCGGCAATGGGGTGGGCACGGCTTCCACATGACGTGTCCGGCCCGCAGGCCGGCAGTTTGACATCCCTGCTTTAGAGAATAGCGTGACTCCCTCTTCTTTGTGGCAGCCCCTGAGATATTGGAACACAGCTATCATGTCCCCACTTGTCCTTCTCTTCATTAAACTGGACATACGCAATTCCTGCAACCATTCTTCATATATTTTAGACTTCAGCCTTCAGTCCCCTAAGAGCAATCTTCATTGCTCTTCTCTGCACTCTTTCTAGAATCTCAACACCTTTTCTAAATCGTGGTGACCAAAACTGGATGCAATATTCCAAATATGGTCTTTTTACCAAGGCATTATTAAGTGGTATTAACACTTCATGTAATCTTGATTCTATCCCTCTATTAATGCAGCCTACTTTGGCCTGGATCCCAAGCTAGTTTATGCCCTTCACAGAATAATTCTGGCTGGATTGTACAGTGGAGTGGATTCTCTCTCTCTCTCTCTCTCTCTCTCTCTCTCTCTCTCTCTCTCTCTCTCTCTCTCTCTCTCTCTCTCTCTCTCTCTCTCACACACACACACACACACACACACACACACACACACACACACACACCACTCCCCAAACACACAGAGTTGCAGTGAAGAAGGATCTGTAAAGCTTTCAAGATATTGTTCTCCTTTAAGGACCAAGCAGAAGTTGGTTGAAGGCAGAGTTCTAACCAAAAGGCAAAGAGATGGCTTGTAAGTTTTCTCTTACAGAGCTTGTGGCAAATGGAAATATTGTAGAATTGGGGGATTTTTACTTTTTTTTTTGCCGTATTTGAGCTAGAAATAATGCAATTGAGCCAGAAATAAAACAGCTCACTTGCTGAATACAGGACCATGAGCTAATTCTGGAACAGTAGACCACAATAGTCCACGCTGAAGTACCCTGAGCTATAAACAGACTGAACAAAACCACAATAGTAAGACTGACCATGCATAAAAAAGAGCTAAGTAGCAGGCTTGATCAGGCCAGTTTGCAAAGAAGAAGTGATGAGCATTCAAGCATCTGCAGACTGCTGAACTACAACTTCCATAGCTAGGGTTTAATTCAGCAGCATCTGAAGCCAATATCCTGGCAGGGGAATTCTGAGAGTTGAAGTCCATGCAACTTAGCAAGTTGCTAAAGTTGAGAAACACTACAGGTAGTCCTTGACTTATGATCACAACTGAGCTCAAAATTTATCTTGCCAAGAGAAACAACAACAACAATAACAACAACAATAAAGTTGGAAGGGACCTTGGAGGCCATCTAGTCCAACCCCCTGCTCACGGAGGAACCCCTATACCATTTTGGACAAATGACTGTCCAGTCTCTTCTTAAAAACTTCCAGTGTTGGAACATTCACCACTTCTTGAGGCAGGTTGTTCCACTGGTTAATTGTTCTAACTCTCAGGAAGTTTCTCCTTAGTTTTAGGTTGCTTCTCTCCTTGATCAATTTCCATCCGTTGCTTCTTGCCCTGCTTTCAGATGCCTTGGAAAATAGCTTGACTCTCTCTTCTTTGTGGCAGGCCCTGAGATATTGGAACACTGCTGTCATGTCCCACCTCGTCCTTCTCTTCATTAAACTAGACATACCCAATTCCAGCAGCCTTTCCTTATATGTTTTAGCCTCCAGTCCCCTAATCATCTTTGTTGCTCTTCTCTGTACTCTTTCTAGAGTCTCAACATCTTTTTTACATCGTGGTGACCAAAACTGGATGCAGTATTCCAAGTGTGGCCTTACCAAGGCATTGAAGAGTGGTATTAATACTTCACGTGATCTTGATTCTATCCCTCTGTTAATGCAGCCCAGCACTGTGTTGGCCTTTTTGGCAGCTGCAGCACATTGCTGGCTCATATTTAAGTGATTGTCCACGAGGACTCCGAGGTCCCTGTCACAGTTACTACTGTTGAGCAAGGTACCCCCTATACTATACCTGTGCATTTGGTTTTTCTTGCCTACATGTAGAACCTTACTTTTTTCACCATTGAATTTCATTTTGTTAGATAGCGCCCAGTGTTCAAGTCTGTCCAGATCCTTCTGTATTTTAAGCCTGTCTTCTGGAGTGTTGGCTATTCCTGCCAGCTTGGTGTCATCTGCAAATTTGATGAGTTCCCCATCTATCCCCTCGTCCAAATCGTTGATAAAAATGTTGAAGAGCACTGGGCCCAGAACAGAGTACTGGGGCATCCCACTGCACACTTCCCTCCATGTAGGTGCGGTTCCATTGAGGACCACACGCTGAGTACAGCCGGTCAGCCAGCTACGGATTGTTAAATAAGTTTTGCTCCATTTTACAATCTTCCTTCCAACAGTTGTTAAATGAATGGCTGCAGTTGTTAAATTAGTAACACAGTTGCTAAGTGAATCTGGCTTCCCCATTGACTTTGCTTGTGAGAAGGTAGCAAAAATTATTCAAATGACTCTGGGACACTACAACTGTCATAAATATGTACCAGTTGTCAAGCATCCAAATTTTTATTACATAGCCATGGGAATGCTGCGAAGGTCGTAAGTGTGAAAAATAGTCATAAATCATCTTTTTCAGTGTCATTGTAACTTTGAATGATCACTAAACAAATAGTTGTAAGTCGAGGACTGCCTGTATGTTATTCACTTCTGTCTTATGGCAAGAGATCAAAGCCAAGGGATTTCTGATTACTTAGCATAACTGTCAGGAAGACACATTTTGGAAGCTAAGAATATTTCATATTATTCTTATGCTCCCAATATGGATCAACCATATTTCAAGCCTCCCTTAAGGTGAAAACGTCTAACTGAGGGAAGTTATCCTAGTGCACTTGTTCAGTGAAAGCTGTCAGTTCAACCTTTTGGAAGAAAAAATGTTGCACTGGTGATGCCTCTATTCACTCTTCTAACCAGAGTTCTTGAATCCTAATTCTTTCACTCCATTTTGCTTCTTTTCTCAAGCTTCTTCCTTCCGTTATATATTCAAGATGGACAATATTTAATATTTATTTGCTACGTTTATGTAGGGATGTGGGTCTATACATCTGTTGTTCATAGTATGTTTAGGTGTGTGTCATGTATATGTTTCACTTTGAGAACGGGCAACTAAATTTCATTTTTGATTTGTGCCATTGTGCCCACAGTATAAAAATGATAATAAAGGTTATCTTATGTTATCTTATGTTATCTTATGTTATCTTATGTTATGTTATGTTATGTTATCTTATCTTATCTTATCTTTTCCAATGCCCCACCTTCCCTTTCCCATGGTTTTATAGCTTTCCAGAGCCACTGAAGATGCTCACTCTTCACTGGGCTATTTTGAGATTTCTCCTCTTCTTTGAATTGTATAATTGTAAGGTTTTGCTTCCTAGAAACCAGAGACTGTATGAAAATAGTCAGCTGCCCACTTTCCTATTATCAGTGAAAAGACTTGACCCACCGTCTTTCTGGGTCATGAAATAAATAAATAAATAAATAAATAAATAAATAAATAAATAAATAAATAAATAAATAAAGAAAGAAAGAAAGAAAGAAAGAAAGAAAGAAAGAGGACATACTTAAGTAGTCAGGTTGGCATGGAAAACCCGATTACATAATACCTTGTTATTGGTCTCCCAAATCCTATTATGTGCCTACTATGTACCTATAACAAATCTGGATATTCTTTTCCAAGGAATTCTTAAAAATCAGAAAGTTTCTGCCCCAATTTACCAGTGGATAAAGTGGTTTTAAATAGGGAATAGCTCAGCTGCTGGAATTTTGTAACCCCATCCTTTTCCTTTCAATAAATCTAAGTAAAGAAAACTCTGAAAATTCTTCTTGGAAAAGATTCATTTTCAGTTTCATACTGCTGCCCAAATGCCTGAGGTTACAGATCAATGTTCAGCTTTCCTTTCCTTTTTTTTTTTTTTTTAAAAAAAACCCTCTTTCTTCTGTTTTTTTAGATTCTCAATAAGTCCAAAAAGAAGCCCTCAAGTTGCAAAGAGGACAAGCAGGCAGTAATCCCAGAAGTCCTCTGTCTAAAAAAAGAATGAAGAAAAGGCACATATTTCTACTGCCGGTTCCCTCTTTTCTTGTTTAATGTTCATGAGCCTTAGTCTCTGTTATTCTTCTTATTCAGATGGCTATTCCAGTGATGGGATTCAGCCGGTTTGCACCAGTTCTGCAGAACCGGTAGCTATTTTTTTGTTGCCCAGGCCCAGAATGGACTTCCGGAAGTGACATCCACACACAGAACTGGTTGTTCACATATTTGAATCCCACCACTGGGCTATTCTTAATGTTGAAAAAAAGAAAGAAAAGGAAATGTGTCATGAGGTACAAAGATACTGTACCTGAGAGAAGGGGAAGAATTTGGCCATGCTCCCTCCAGACAATAAATGCAAATTCAGAATCCATTGATCATTTAGATTTATTTACTTAATAAACACACGAATAAATGAATAATTTAAATAGAAATATAATGCATTTGAATACTATGACAAGGACGGAGGCCTGCTAATCTGCACCCTTAAAGTGAGTTGGTGGACAGCTTAGCAACACAGGATGTCATGGGTGTCTGTGGAGGAGGGGGAGGGTCTCAAAAATCTGTAAGATATTGGGTATGTTGTGACAATGTCCACCCTGAATCTTTTGATCCTTCATTTAGATGCCCCTAAGTTGCCCCTGCAGCAGACATTCTTGTGGAAAACGAAAGGACTCTTATGAATTCCAGAGGGTTTTAGCAGAGAGATTTATTGCGCAGGTTCAGAAGCAATAGCAACAGGCAATTCTGAACCCCGAGGGCGGGTTCAGACTTCAGTTTTATACTTTCCTTTTCTCAGGAACAAAGGAATACACATTGAAATACACATTGTAATATATTAGGTTTGTTTCTCAGGGGTATACAATGGAGAGTTTGCTACATACATTGTATCCAAGTGCAATGCACATTAGGTAAGTCACATACTATTTACTCAGCACTATCCAGTAATTATGCAGACACATCATTATTCTAGTGATTGTTCATTATTCCACATTAACATGAGGGACAATGTCCATGTGTGGCAGGATGTTGGTTACATTTTTGGACAGTATTTCCTCTTTACAATAAAATACATTTTTTTTTATTAAAGCTCCAAACTCTTTTAAGGTTTCTGGCAAGATTGAGTGGGTTTTTATCTAATGGTGGCAGAATCTGCAGCTTGAATGGAGGGAGATGTTAAGAGGACATTAAGGTTAAACTCTAGAACATAGAATGAGTTGGAAGGGACCTTAGAGGTCTCCTAGTCCAATTCCCTGCTCAAGCAGGAGACACTATCCCATTTCAGATAAATGATTGTCCAGTCTTATTTTTTTTCTGAAGGCAAGCTGTTCCACTGGTTAATTGTCTTCATTGTTAGGAATTTTCTCCTTAATAACCAGGTTGCTTCTCTCTTTGGTTAGTTTCCATCCATTGTTTCTTGTCTTGCTTTTTGGTGCTTTGGAAAATAGTCTTTGTGCTTCAGAAAGCTGCATAGGCCTGACCTCCCCCAGAAGTCCTGAAGCCTTATCTGACCATTCCCAAGGGTATGTAGTCAGTCTGGTGAGATTCTTGTAACATAGGTAACCAACAATAAAACTTCTGCTGGTTGCTTGTGTCTGACACTTATACAAACCCAGTTGAAATTTCATGGGTTTTTGGTACTTTAAACATTATTATTCAATTTTGAGATACCCATGTTACTGGAAAAGGTCATATAATAGTACTTCGCTTCTAAAACAAATTCCTCAGTCCCTGAAAGAAGGAACAGTTTTTGGTAAAGCAGGATACATATTATTATATGAAAAAGATCACACCAAAACCATCTGTGAATGCCTCTGAATCATAGAATACACAACACTATTTTCCTTGCCTCTAATGTAAGTGATTGTCCAACTTTCCCAGTGTCCTGGACTTTATCACAGTAGAAAGCTATTTTAACTCATGAAGCAAAAAAAAAAAAAAAAAAAAAGTCTAGAAGTGTTTCTCCTGGTTTCTAGCAGCGTAAATAGAAAAATGTCGATTTAAATAGCCAATGATTTGTTATTTTTTCTTGATATCAATATTGCCACCTAAGGAAGTTTCTTCTCTCTGCTCAATGTTTAGTGAAATGTCACTAGCGGTTGCATGCTGATATTTTATGCACAAATTAAAAGACATTTGCAGAGGCTTTTGTGGAAGCAACTGGGCTTAATTTATACCACTTAATCATTTTCTGTGTATCAGATTCTGGAACTGCTTTCTCGTGTTTACTCTGTTGGTGGGCAGTCATAAATATGTTTGCCAAATAAATAATCTTGTTTTTCTAGGCCATGAATGTTTACTCTATTTTCACTGCTTGCTCTGAAAAACTTTGGTTCTCCATAGGTAGGAGAAAAGACCAAGTATATATGTTTTAGATAAATCCATATAAAGGTAGTCCTCGATTTACAACAGTTCATTTTAGTGATTGTTCAGAATTACAATGACACTGAAAAAAATAACTGATGACCGTTTTTTCACACTTATGACCGCTGCAACATATCCATTGTCACATGATCAAAATCTGGACATGTGAATGGTTGCAGTATCCTGGGGTCATGTGACCACGTTTTGCAACTTTCTGACAAGCAAAGTCAGAAATCAAAATCTTTAGCAAGATCACACCTGGAATACTCCTTCCAGTTTTGGTCACAACATTACAAGAAAGATGTTGAGACTCGTGAAAAAGTGCAAAGAGCAATTAAGAGGATTAAGGGCTGGAGACTAAAGACTAAAGAGGATGGGACCATATCTCATCTCTGATGGTATATTGTTCCATGGGGTGGGGGTCACAGCGGAAAAGGTTCTTAAATTCTTTAACAGATGGAATGTTCTCCACCATTCCATTACAGTTCTTTGGGCTGATAGAAGTTGAGCTCAAGACATCTGGTGAATATTAGGCGACTGAAGGCTAAAACATATAAAGAACGGTTGCAGGAATTGGATATGCCTAGTTTAATGAAGAGAAGGACGTGGGGGGACAAGATAGCAGTGTTCCAGTATCTCAGGGGCTGCCACAAAGAAGAGGGAGTCAAGCTATTCTCCAAAGCGCCTGAAGGCAGGACAAGAAGCAACGGATGGAAACTAATCAAAGAGAGAAGCAACCTAGAACTAAGGAGAAACTTCCTGACAGTTAGAACAATTAATCAGTGGAACAACCTGCCTCCAGAAGTTGTGAATGCTCCAACACTGGAGGTTTTTAAGAAGAGATTGGATAACTATTTGTCTGAAATGGTATAGGGTCTTCCTGCTTGAGCAGGGGGCTGGACTAGAAGACCTCCAAGGTCCCTTCCAACTCTGTTATTCTTTTGGGGCAAGATTGATGTAATTGATTAATTAATCTCAGATTGCTTCTCCAGCTTAGTTCGGAGTTCTTTATAAGAACAATGAAGATGTTGGATGTGGTAAAGGCTATGATTTCCCTTTTTTTTTCTGGTAGGAAGCAGAAGTGAAACCTTCTTCTGATGCAATTTTTCGTTTGACTAAAAAGCTGCACCTGCTGGGCCAGCCAACCAAAGGCACCTTGTGCCCATTTTCTTGGAAGTGAAGTTCCTTAAACTGTGAAGGATGTACATTCAATTGACCACATGATGTGTGGAGATTTTACAGTCTGCATACAGATATCTGCATATTCTCTCTGGAATGGCCTCATGCTTTACTCATACGGTATGTGACTTCTCAAGTCTTATGTGGCAAATGGTTGCTTCAGTTCTGCTTTCCGGGGAAAATGGCCAAAAAAGATTTTGATGAACTTCCACTTGAGAAAGAGGGAAAGGAGAACCAGGGAGCTCCATGCTTGCAGCTGTTGCCATTATAGCATTTACCAATAGAAGTTAGACTTATATGTGATTCATAGTGCTTTACAGCCCTCTCTAAGCAGTTTCCAGAATCAGCATATTGCCCCCCAACAATCTGGATCCTCATTTTACCGACCTCAAAAGGATGGGTCAACCTTGAGTTGGTGAGAATTGAATTGCTGGCAGTTGGCAGAATTAGCCTGCAATACTGCATTCTAACCACTGCGACACCCCGGCTCATATAAACATTAGTTGGGGAATGATATCTTCCTTAGAAGCTCTGTTCAGGTTTTTGAATATTCAGAGTATATAGAGAAGAAGATGCCCAATTCAGCCTCCTCTTCATGTAATGACATTCAACGGAATGGAAATGTTACGATTTGCACAAACAAGAACCCTGTGTGATAAAACAACAACACCACTAGAGGCTCATCTCCACATCTCACTCATAAAGATACAGAAATGCTCTGCTCACTGTTTATAGAGGACTTCTAAGCTCACCAGGAGGTAAATTATATCCATCCTTGGCTGTTCCAATTTACAGAGTGTATTTCCCCTCCTTTCAACACTGTCTTGTCTTACAAGTATTTGGGGATGCCTCTCTGACAACATGGTGATGTTGGCGACGGAAGAGATGGTGATGGAAGCTGGGATCTTCCCAACTCCCGTTGGCCATTTTCAGCTGCTACAGGCATGCTCACTTAGATTTCCCCTTGTAGTTCATCTCAGAGGTTTCAGGCCATCTGAAAGGAAGATGTGGCTAAAAAGAACCTGGCTGTCCCAAAGGCGCTTTTCCAAAAGGCAACTGGACTTTCTTGGATTTTTTTCCTTTGAAAACATTACACTTCTCTTGCAAGAAGCTTCTTCAGTTCATGTAGAAAGAGTACAGAGAAGAGCAACAAAGATGATTAGGGGACTGGAGGCTAAAACACATAAGGAACGGTTGTTGGAATTGGGTATGTCTCTAGTTTAATGAAGAGAAGGATGAGGGGGGACACGATAGCCGTGTTCCAATATCTTGGGGGCTGCCACAAAGAAGAGGGAGTCAAGCTATTCTCCAAAGTGCCTGAAGGCAGGACAAGAAGCAACGGGTGGAAACTAATCAAGGAGAGAAGCAACCTAGAACTAAGGAGAAACTTCCTGACAGTGAGAACAATTAGCCAGTGGAACAACCTGCCTCCAGAAGTGGTGAATGCTCCAACACTGGAAGTTTTTAAGAAGAGACTGGTATAGGGTTTCCTCCCTGAGCAGGGGGTTGGACTAGATGATCTCTAAGGTCCCTTCCATTATTATTATTATTATTATTATTATTATTATTATTATTATTATTATTATTATTATTATTATCGATCATCGCACAGTCAGCCAGATGTTCAGACTGGATTTGGCATTTTCTCTACCTATCGAGTCCTTACCCAGGACCTGGGATAGGCAGATGTGGATGTTTGATGGTATTACAGATATCGTCGCAGGATGGAAGCAGTTCCCAGTAAGACCGCCTTTTGCAATTGACTAATAGTGAATTTGTCAATGCCAATGGTGTTCAAGTGGTGCTCCAGTTGTTTTGGGATTGCACCCAAGGTGCCTATGACTATTGGTATTACCCTTGCTTGCTTTTGCCACAGTCTTTCTATTTCTATTTGTAGGTCTTTGTATTTTGTTATCTTCTCCAGTTCTTTCTCATCTATTCTGCTGTCTCCAGGCACTGCCACATCCACTATCCAGACTTTTTTGTCTTTCTTATCGACAATTGTTAAGTCTGGGGTGTTATGTTGCAGGTGCTTATCTGTTTGAATTCTGAAATCCCAGAGCAGTTTAACTTTATCATTTTCTATGACTTTTTCTATTTTATGATCCCACCAGTTTTTGCTTACAGGCAAATGATATTTTTTGCAGATCTTCCAATGCAGCAGCAGCATTATTATTACTATTATTATCGATCATCGCACAGTCAGCCAGATGTTCAGACTGGATTTGGCATTTTGTCTACATATCGAGTCCTTACCCAGGACCTGGGATAGGCAGATGTGGATGTTTGATGGTATTACAGATATCGTCGCAGGATGGAAGCAGTTCCTAATAAGGCTGCCTTTTGCAATTGACTAATAGCGAATTTGTCCATGCCAATGGTGTTCAAGTGGTGCTCCAGTTGTTTTGGGATTGCACCCAAGGAGCCTATGACTATTGGTACTACCCTTGCTTGCTTTTGCCACAGTCTGTCTATTTCTATTTGTAGGTCTTTGTATTTTGTTATCTTCTCCAGTTCTTTCTCTTCTATTCTGCTATCTCCAGGCACTGCCACGTCCACTATCCAGACTTTTTTGTCTTTCTTATCGACAATGTTAAGTCTGGGGTGTTATGTTGCAGGTGCTTGTCTGTTTGAATTCTGAAGTCCCAGAGCAGTTTAATTTTATCATTTTCTATGACTTTCTCTATTTTATGATCCCACCAGTTTTTGCTTACAGGCAAATGATATTTTTTGCAGATCTTCCAATGCACCATTGTTGCTACTTTGTCATGTCGCTGCTTGTAATCAGTATGTGCAATCTTCTTGCAACAGCTTACCAAGTGGTCCACTGTTTCTTCAGCTTCTTTGCATAGGCGGCACTTACTGTCTGTTGCTGTATTCTCAATTTTGACTTTGTATGAATTTGTCCTTAAGGCTTGGTCTTGTGCAGCCAGAATTAGTCCCTCGGTCTCTTTCTTCAATTTTCCTGCTCTTAGCCATTGCCAGGTCTTATTATTATCTGCCTTCCCAGCTATTTTTTTCACATATTGGCCATGTAGTGCTTTGTCTTCCCATGCCTCTATTCTGTTCTTCATTTGGTCTTTCTTGTAGGCCAGTTTGGTCTCTCCAGTAGTTAGTAAGCCTTCCTAATATACTAATTTCAGTGCATCTTCATCATTGTTCTTCAGATATTCTTCCAAAGCCATTTTTTCTTCTTCAACCATCTGATGTATTTGTAGCATTCCACGCCCACCTATGTGCCTTGGTAGATAAAGTCTATCAATGTCACTGCGTGGATGAAGGGCATGATTCATTGTCATTATTTTTCTGGTCTGCCTATCCATTGCTTTTAGTTATGCTTGAGTCCAGTCCACTATTCCAGCTGTGTACCTAATGACTGGGATTGCCCAGGTGTTGATTGCCTTTATGGTATTTCCTCCATTGAGTTTGGACTTTAAGATCTTCTTCACTCTCTTGATGTATTCACTTCTAATCTTTTTCTTGACTTCAGTGTGCTTGATGTTGTCAGCTTGAAGGATACCCAAGTATTTGTAGTACTCTTCCTCATCCAGACTCTTAATGTTATTTTTGTGGGGCATCTTGATTCCTTCATTTTTCATTATTTTTCCTTGTTTGATAGTAAGTGTGGCACATTTGTCCAAGCCAAACTCCATTACAATATTATTATTATTATTATTATTATTATTATTATTATTATTATTATTATTATATGTTCAGTTCAATGACCTGAAAATGTTCCTTGGATGAGAAGCGAAATGTTTTCAAGGGGAAAAAAAACTCAACAAAGCCCACTTGTTTATTTGGAATAACACCTTGGGGACAACCATGACATGGATGGTTGAGAATCTCCATAGACAAGAACCTGAATGATAAATCAATAACATACAGGACGAACCTGAGATGAAGCAGGAGAGACCTTTCTTGATGCCTGGGATGAGCAACTTCCTCTTCATTCGGGCTTCTCCTCCTCTAATCTCCCAATAGGGTAATATTTTGTTTTTCAAAATACTGATAGATTCATGTCCAGAAATGGCTTGAGTAATAGTAATAGTGCCGTTCAGGCACTTTGAAAGATGAACCAAGCCTCTGTCTCAGGAAGCTGCCCATCCTTGCTCAAGCTTTCCCTACCACAGTTTAAGGAGGATGGCTGGTGATGCCTTTTCTTACTGGTTGGTGCTGCTGTCTGAGAGGGAAATATACACCCAGGAATACACCTATACCTCCTCTTAAATCAGTCTTATCTAACCATGGCAACTTTCAGATATTTGGATTTCAAATTCCAGAATTCTGGGTGTTAAATTCTGCCTTAAATTGTCCTCCAGGACAATTGTAAGAGCAGGATGACGAATGAGCTTCATTATTGAGCCAGATTCCAGTTTGGTCATTTGGATAATATAATTTATGCGAGTGTCCCTTTCTGCTCATGCTATTGTGGTGGAATACCTAAGAGGTTGCCACAAAGAAGAGGGAGTCAATTTATTCTCCAAAGCATCTGAAAGCAGGGCAAACACACACTGAGAGGCTGACAGTTCTCTTAACCTAGCTCTTGGCCACAAAACAAAACAAAACCAAGCAATGATTGGCTAAACCTTGCAGTTCTTTCCTCAATAGCAATAGCACTTAGACTTATATGCTGTTCCATAGCACTTTACACAGTCTTTGAGAGATTTACAGAACATATTGCTCCCAACAATCTGGTCCTCATTTTACTGATCTCAGAAGGATGGAATGTTGAGTCAACCTTGAGCTGGTCAGGATCGAACTCCTGGCTGTGGACAGATTTTGCCTGCAAAACTGCATTCTAACCACTGCGTCACCATATAGATTCACCAACATATAACTATGTCCATGTTCCAAGGGTGTTGATGCCCATATAAACTGAAAATTTGTCAACATGACCTGTTTAAATTACACTCAAATTGAAGGTTGAAGAACAGAAAAGCTAGTCATCTGGAAGACCTCTGTGAGTGCCTTAAACCGTTAGCATTTTCCAGTAGTTCTTCTCCACCAGGTTGGTGAGATTAGGAGTTTCTAAGATAGGTTAAGAGTACCTAGATGCATTGGGACTACAAATCCAAATATTCCTAGGCAGAATATTCTAAGACATTTGGATGGTATCCAACTGGCAAAACCTACCTTGTAACATTGTGGAGGCTCTCAAAGCCACATTTGTGCTCACATGTTTGGGTACAGTGTTAATTGATTAGGAGACTGGAATTCTTGTTTGGCCATGACTTCCAATCTTCTACTGTTTCCCATCTCATTCTACAATTCACTTCCTTCTGAACTTTCAAGCTGGGTGTAAGAGATTATCTAGAGCCTTTTCTTGTCTGCGCTTTTCCCTGAGGAGCCGCTGTTGTGGGCAAGGTGATTCTCAGGTTCATTGGAGCAAAACCTCCCACCAGGTGTGAGCCCACAACTCTTCTGTTGTGGTGGGCACCACCCTACTCAATTTCCGCTCTGCAAAATGTTCCCTTCTATTCAAAGAGCTCAAGTGTCTTAGTGTTCCAGCCCACTTCCCCTCCACTCTACTATGTCCCACAGAAGGATATGAAAGATTGAGAGCATTTTCTCTCTCCTCCAGATGTTCATGAGGCAGAAATTTTGCCTTAGGAGGACTGACCTTCTGAAGTGATTCTGAAGTAGATTCTGAATGTTCTGAAAAGGCCATGGTTGTTTTGCTGCTGCTGCTGCTCTTCTTCTTCTTCTTCTTCTTCTTCTTCTTCTTCTTCTTATTCTTCTTCTTCTTCTTCTTCTTCTTCTTCTTCTTCTTCTTCTTCTTCTTCTTCTTCTTCTTCTTCTTCTTCTTCTTCTTCTTCTTCTTCTTCTTCTTCTTCTTCTTCTTCTTCTTCTTCTTCTTCTTCTTCTTCTTCTTCTTCTTCTTCTTCTTCTCCTTCTACTCCTCCTCCTCCTCCTCCTCCTCCTCCTCCTCCTCCTCCTCCTCCTCCTCCTCCTCCTCATCCTCCTCCTCCTCCTCCTCCTCTTCTTCTTCTTCTTCTTCTTCTTCTTCTTCTTCTTCTTCTTCTTCTTCTTCTTCTTCTTCTTCTTCTTCTTCTTCTTCTTCTTCTTTCCTTCCACCTATCCTAACATTACAGCCTTTTCCTCAGAGCTGGGTCTTTGCATAATGTGTCCAAAGTAGAATAATTTGAGCCTAGTCATATGTGCCTCAAGTGAGAACTCTGGCTTCAATTGTTTGAGGATCCATTAGTTTGTTTTCTTGGCTGTCCATGCTATTCTGAAGAGTCTTCTCCAACACAAAGTTCAAAAGTGTCAATACTTGGTCCTTGGTTTTCTTTGAGCTTGCTTGTTTTCTTGCAGATGTTTCATTACCTAAAACTAGTTAACATTATCAATGCTAGTCATGATGATGTTACTTAGTGTGGGTAATGAAACATCTGCAAGAAAACAAGCAAGCTCAGAGAAAACCAAGGACCTCTCATTTCAACCCTGAGCTACAAATATTCTCATTTATTAATGTCAATATTCTTCCTATCCTGCTTCTTCAAAGTTAGTGTTTATGAATAGTTATTTCTTTTGTCTTTGTTTGGGGACCTTCTCCCTGAGTGCCTGGATAGCTCAGTTGTCTAATACAGTCTGGGATTGAGGCACCATTTACTGTTCTAGATTTCAATATCTTAGCCCAGCTTGTACCAATATCTTCATTGCTCTTCTTGGTAGTCAGTTCTTCAATATTCTTCTTGCACTTGTTGTTATAGAAATGGCTAGCATTTGTTCATAACAATAGCAATAGCACTTAGACTTATATACTGTTTCATAGTGCTTTACAGTCCTCTCTGAGCATATTGCCCCCAACAATCTGGGTCCTCATTTTACCAGCCTCGGAAAGATGGAAGGCTGAGTCAACCTTGAGCTGGTGAGCATCGAACTGCCGAACTGCTGGCAGCCAGGAGTCAGCAGAAGTAGCCTGCAGTACTGCATTCTAACCACTGCATCACCATGGCTCAAGCTGGTAAAATAAAAGTTGGTAAAGTTTAAGTCAGTAAAATAAAAAGTTGAAAGGCTGCAATTCTATTCTATACTTTACTGTACCTATACCTATTTCGTTCCCCTTTCCCCTTTTCCTCTCATCTTTATTTTCATTTTATATTATATAATATTAATATATATATTTAAAGTCCTTCTTGTGCTGTGGTTCTAGCCTGCCTCTCCCTTCTCCTCTCTCCCAACCACTGGAATCAGATTATTAAAATTGTTCTTAAAAGAACAATTATCCAAAAAGCAAATCTCACATAAGTTTGAAACTGCCAAGCTATCTTGAAGGGGAAATTTTTCTGAGTTAAATTTTGAGCACTGACAAATTTCCGGTCCAGGACTCGGTGCAGGGTGTGAAATCAAACAGAAGTTTATAGCTGTGGATTTGGTTATAAAACAATTCTTAGATGTTGAATTGTTGAGCTGCCAAACCACTTAAATATATCACTAGCCTAGATATGCATAACTAGAGGCGAACACCTAGAGGCAAACAAAGTCATAACTAAAAGCCAACATGGGTTTGTCAAAAATAGATTATGCCAGACAAATCTTACTGCATTCTTTGACCAAGTGACAAAATTACTGGATCAGAGGAATGCTGTGGACATAATTTACTTGGACTTCAGTAAGGCATTTGATAAAGTAGATCACAACCTACTACTTGACAAGATAGAAAAATGTGGGGTAGACAGTACCACCACCAGATGGATCCGTAGCTGGCTGACCGGCCATACTCAGCGTGTGGTCCTCAATGGAACCACATCTACATGGAGGGAAGTGTGTAGTGGGGTGCCCCAGGGCTCTGTTCTGGGCCCAGTGCTCTTCAACATCTTTATCAATGATTTGGACAAGGGTATAGATGGGGAACTCATCAAATTTGCAGACAGGAATAGCCAATACTCCAGAAGACAGGCTTAAGATACAGAAGGATCTGGACAGACTTGAACACTGGGCGCTATCTAACAAAATGAAATTCAATGGTGAAAAAAGTAAGGTTCTACATTTAGACAAGAAAAACCAAATGCACAGGTATAGTATAGGGGGTACCTTGCTCAATAATAGTAACTGTGAGAGGGATCTCGGAGTCCTAGTGGACAATCACTTACTATTATTATTATTATATAGCTCTGTTACAAAAATCAAGCTTTTTCTGTCTATCTTCCTGCAATAGTAACTGAAACCACTGGCAGAAAGTATATCTTATTCAGAGGACTAGACCAGGGGTTTTCAAGCTGTCTTCTGTAGAACAGGTAGTCCTCGACTTACAACAGTTCATTTAGTGATTATTCAAAGTTACAACAGCACTGAAAAAAGTGACTTATGACCAGTTTTCATGCTTACAAACGTTGCAGGAAAGTCAATGGGGAAGCCAGATTCACTTAACAATTGTGCCACTAACTTAACAACTGCAATGATTCACTTAATAACTGTGGCAAGAAAGGTCATAAAATGGGACAAAATTCACTTAGCAACAGAAACTTTCAGTTCAGTTGTGGTCGTAAGTTGAGGACTAGCTTTACCCTAGCTTTCAGTGAGAACGTGATGGGTTTTCAGGACAGATTAAGGGAGACATTCAATTCAAACATAGCCAATTTGCCATCCCTAGATCATTGCCTCTTGATTGGCTTATCCATTGATTTTTTTTTCTTAACAGGTTTTGTTGCCTGAAAAAGTTTGGAAATCCCTACCTCAGGAATAAGCAAACTAGAGTTACAAAATCTGAGGTAGGATGAAAGATGTCTTTCAGATTAGATGTTTTTCAAATTAGAAATACAGAACGGGCCTTCTCTGGTGGCTAGAGAATTCTGGAAGCTGAAATCTATACATCTTAAAGTTGCTGATCTGTTTTTATCATTCCACATAGAGAATTCTGCTTTGGTTGGGATGTTTTGCATTGGGTGTATATACTGTATATTTTATTGTCAAAAGCAGACCCCTTCTGCTTATCTGAGCACTCCTATAAACTGCTGTAAGCAATTAAACAATATGAATGATAACACACAGTTCTGTGTACTTGCAATCAAAATGGAAAAAAAAAACCAGTGGCATTAAAATAATTATTACATTTGGTGAAAAAGAAGCTACAAGTTACTGTATGTAAAGAGAGAGCAAACCTCACACTAGAACTGATAAAATTAGCTAGTCAGATAATGAAACGTCTGTAGGCAAATAACCAAGAGAGAATTCACAGTTTAACCCTGAACTACAGATATTCTATTCTATGGCAATTCTACAAAGAGTACTGAAGATTACTATATAACATAGAGCATATTACTAATTATAGTAATTAGTAATTTATAATTTATTTATAATTTATAATTAGTGATTGATAATAATTAATAACTATAATTTACTAATATTATTAAGATGAAACTTTTTTTATTGGGAGTTATAGATAGCCAATTAGAGAGTTACGGAAGATTGAGTTTATATACGATAATTGCAGCAAGATTATTATATGCACAAGGATGGAAGAACAATGAAATAATGGAGGAATGGATTGTGAAGCTGACAGAACTAGCTGAGATGGAAAAACTTACCTGTTTTGTCAGGCACTAAAAATAAATACTTTTATAAAAGACTGTAAACCTTTTATAGACTGTTTCTGAACCCGGGAAAAACTAAAATAGTAGTTTGTGGCTCTGATGATTGAAAAGGGGATGACAGGGTTATTGTAATATTAAGGAGGAAGGCGGGATAATTAGTTTGCAAGTGCTTTTAAAGAAGGGCAGAAGTTGCTTTTTTATCTTTTTTCTTTCTTTAACTGTTTCCTCTTCTCTACTTTTTCATTTTCTCTTTTCTCTTTATATTCTTCTGCACAGGTAGTCCTCAACTATCACTACAATTGAGCCCAAAATTGTTATGTGAGAAATTTGTTAAGTGAGTTTTGCCTCATTTTACGACTTTTCTTGCCCTATTTGTTAAGTGAATCCCTGCAGTTGTTAAATTAGTAACACAGATGTTAAGTGAATCTGGCTTCCCCATTGACTTTGCTTGTCAGAAGATCACATGACTCTGGGACACTGCAACTGTCATAAATGTGATCCAAAGGGGATCACATGACTCTGGGACACTGCAACTGTCACAAATGTGAGCCAGTTGTCAAGCATAATGTAAATCACATGACTATTGGGATGCTACAATGGTCATAAGTCCCAAAGATGCTTTTTCATGAGGCAACTGGACTTTAAACTCCAGTTGCCTGGTGAAAAAGCATCTTTGGGACAACTATGGCCTGGATTACCGAGACTCTCCATAGACAACCATCATAAGTGTGAAAAATGGTCATAAGTCACTTTTCTCAGTGCTGTTGCAACTTTGAATGGTCACTAAATGAACTGTTGTAAGTTGAGGATTAGCTGTACTCATTTTTTACCATGTTAAAACTTTAATAATTTTTTTTAAAAAAATGACAATTATATAATGCAGAAGTTTGTTTTTCCCTTGTTCTTTCTTTCCAGTTCTGCTTTTTGGGAGAACTAAAGAGGCATGGCTGGGTGAGTAGAATTAGGTTTTCCTTCTGGGGTGGGGGCTAAATCTAACCTGCTGGAAGTTGATTGACTTGACCATTAGATCCCCTTCTTGACGTTTCATAATACCTTTACATCACTTCCTTCTACTGACCTGGTTAAACATGCAGTGGAATGGGGCCAAGTTTTACCTATGAAAATGAAATCTGCAACTTCCCCTCCTTGAGGAAGACACATATTCAGGCCTATTTAGTTCAGTCTTGTGGCTGAGTGGAAACATCTGCTCGTCTACTTCTAGTTTGTGTGGTAGGTCTGTATTTCCTGGTGGAAGCAGAAGTTTCAGCAAGCTTTTTATTTTCTTTCATCTGCCAGAAGCAGAAATGCCTCAGATCCCAAAGAAGGCGGACCGTTGAAGGTAGACGCTCGAGTGTCTGGAATGGTGAAAGAACCCAAAACTCACAGAGGAGATTCGGTGGGATAAGGGGAAGAAGGTAAGAAAGGTCTAAAGAAGTTCTAGAAGTTGACGGAGTTCAAGTGGGACAACAACCGAGAAGGAGCTAGAAGTAAGATCAGATGATGGCAAATGGTGGAAAGATTTGGTGAACGGGGAGGTGTGATTGTGTGTGTCTTTGAGTCAGTGTTGACTCTTGGCAATTGCCTAGAGAAGTCCCTGCAGTTTTCTTGGCAAGATTTCAGAAGTGGTTTACTACTGCCTCCTTTCTAGGATTGAAAGAGAGGGACTGACCAAAGGTCACCCAACCGGCTTTATGCCTAAAGTGGGACTAGAACTTATGGTCTCCAGATTCCTAATCTGGTGCCTTTACCACTTACACCAGTGGTTCTCAACCTGTGGGTCGGGACCTCATTTGGGGTCGAACGACCATTTCACGGGGGTCGCCAAACAAGGCTGTCCGCCATTTTTTCCCCCTTTTCTTTGGCCATGCCCCTGGCACCCGGTGATGTATAAGTGGTTGGGGGTCACCACAACATGGGAAACTGTATTATGGGGTCGCGGCATTAGAAAGGTTGAGAACCACTGACTTACACCAAAGTGGTTTCTCAAATGAGGAGATACAGTACATGGCTTTTGTGTTTACGGAGAGTATGTGAAACCAGGGATGTAGAACTGGTAGAATTTGCTCTTATGAGGAATGGAACACTGGTTGCAATGTGGTTGCGTCTCTTACATGTGGTAAATTAGAGCTTGTGGAGAGGACCCTGCATGTTGCCATTCTGGGGATTGTGTTACTCTAGCAGACCCTACATGCCTGCTGTAGTAACACTACTGCTTAAATTCTTTAAAGCTTTTAAAATACCGCGTATGTGCTTTACCTCCAAACAGAGAACTGTGTGTTTTGTTGTAAGTGAAACTTCTTGGATTCTTCACTGAGATCCCTAACAGGAGAGAGGTTTCCCTAAACTGATTTGTCCATCCATTGGCATCTGGCACACATTTCGATGAAGGAAAAAAAAAATGATGAAATGTGTTGACATCAGCCCCAGCTTTTTGTAGTTGGTGAAATAATAATAATCATTTTAAAAACCCAGCATAATAGAAGAGGAAGAACTGGAGAAAAATCACACAGACAACCCCAACCCCCCCCCCCCCGCATATAGAAATAGAACAACTGTGACAAAAGAAAACAAAGATAGTATCAATATAAATTTATTTATTTATTAAAGTCTACACTGCCCATGTTACCTAAGTACTCTGAAATAGTACAGGTCTCCTGCCTGAGCAGGGGGTTGGACTAGAAGACCTCCAGGGTCTCTTCCAACTCTGTTATCCTTTATACCTTTGTGGTATAAAACATTTAATTGGTGCTTTGGGTGCAATGCCAAAACAACTGGAGTACCACTTGAACACTATCAGCATTGACAATCTCTGTTACTCAACTGCAAAAGGCAGCTGGAACAGCTGAAATCCTGCAACATACTATAAACACCATCAAACAACATTTGTCTATTCTGGGTTGTTGGGAAGGACTCGACAGGTGGATAAAAATGCCAAACCCTGTTTACATATCTAACTGTGCAACTAACCATAATCATAGTTATAAACTATGCAGGGTGATGTTGCGACCCACATGTTATCATTTGCACTTTATGGTTCCTTCTGAGCCTTCCTCACTTCCATAAGTCTTCTTCTGACATTTGTCCTCTTTTGTTTGTTTCTCAGAAGCCTTCCCCTATAACACTGGCAATGAATTCAATTTTTGGTGGAAGATGTCTGTATGGTAAGTGCTGTTTTGCTTATATCTTTTGTGTTGTGAAATCTAACTTCTTCAGAAGAGGAATCCATGTTCTAGAACTGAGGATGGCCTTTGGGAGATTACAAATGATGACTTAATTGGAAGTTGAAATCAAGATTAAGCCAAGGTGCTCGACCACAATTCCTTGGCAAGTCATCTTGGAGATCAGAATTTTGGAGACACATCTTGAGTATGATAACCCACTGAACATAATAGTTGTAGGTGGTGGCAAGGTAGCCTCTAGATTAGAGACTGAGCTTGCACAGAATAGCATGATCATGGTTATAGTATAGTGGCCAAAATTGATCAGCTTTGTCCTTAACATTATCAGGAAATGTTTCACGAAACATGATGATGATGATGATAATAACAACAACATCATCATCAACAACAATAATAATAAAGATGGAAGGGACCTTGGAGGTCATGTAGTCCAACCTCCTGCTCAGGCAGGAAACCCTATACCATTTCAGACAATGGCTGTCCAATCTCTTCTTAAAGTCTTCCAGTGTTGGAGCATTCACAGCTTCTGGAGGCAGATTGTTCCACTGATTCATTGTTTTGACTGTCAGGAAATTTCTCCTTAGTTCTAGGTTGCTTCTGTCTTTGGTTAGTTTCATCTGTTGCTTCTTGTCCTGCCTTCAGGTGCTTTGGAGAATAGCTTGACTCCCTCTTCTTTGTGGCAGCCCTTGAGATATTGGAACATTGCTATCATGTCCCCCCTCGTCCTTCTCTTCATTAAACTAGACATACCCAATTCCAGCAACCGTTCCTTATATGTTTTAGCCTCCAGTCCCCTGATCATTTTAGTTGCTCTTCTCTGTACTCTTTCTAGAGTCTCAACATCTTTTTTACACCCTGGCGACCAAAACTGGATGCAGTATTCCAAGTGTGGCCTTACCAAGGCATTGTAAAGTGGTATCAACACTTCATCTGATCTTGATTCTATCCCTCTGTTAATGCAGCCTAGCATTTGTGGACTTCAATTCCCAGAATTCATCAACTAGCCATGTGAGGAAGGCTGACTAATGATTTCTGGGAATTGAAGTCCACAAGTCTTAAAGTTGCCATGTTTGAAAACCCCTGATTTAGGTTTAAGGATGAACAAAATGGCTAAAATGTGTGCCAGGAAATATGTATTGATGTAATCTAGATTGTGGTGGGTGCATGTGGAAACAAGAATTAATAGATTGATAGTAATTGGATATTACAATTCAATGCACAGTGATCATGAAAGAAACAGAGATGAGTTTGTGGCAGACGTGCAATATTCTGAATGAGTGAGATCTGTGGGAAATAAATAGCTAGAGAAGGATATTATGAGAGAGAGAGCATAAAAAATGAATGGACCAATACCCAACAATGATGAAAATGGTTATTTGTCTGGTGAGCATCTACAGAGAAAAATTATCTCCTGCTTTCAAGCAAAGCTGGGGAACTATGGCCCCTTTAAGGCGTGTGAACTTCAACTTCCAGAATTCCTGAGCCAGCATGGCTGGCTCAGGAATTCTGGGAGTTGAAGTCCACAGGTTGTAAAAGGGCCATTGTTCCCCATCTCTGCTTTCAAATAAGTGACTTAAGCATAAATCTATTGATATGTACACCTAGAAAAGGATAGCAACTACATCTGAAAGTATGATGGCTGGGAGAATGCAGTAAAATTGTAATGTTGTAGCACAGTGGTTCTTAACCTTTCTAATGCCGCGACCCCATAATACAGTTCCCCATGTTGTGGTGATCTCCCAACCACTTATATATCACCGGGTGCCAGGGGCATGGCCAAAGAAAAGGAGAAAAAAATGGCGGACAGCCTTGTTTGGCGACCCCCGTGAAATGGTCATTCGACCCCAAATGGGGTCCCGACCCACAGGTTGAGAACCACTGTTGTAGCAAGAGGGGCTGGCGTAACTGGAGAAATGTTAAAATACGGAAGTGGTTTGCTTGTGCAAAGGCTGTGCTACTTGTGGAATGGGAGTGTGAAGACTGTCCTTGTGCCTAAAACTATTGGAAGAATGTTGTTCCCTCTTCCCTAAGAAACGGAAGCAAGAATGGGTACCAAAAAAAGCGGATTATTTCCCAGCATGCCTTGCTTGGGAAACTCCTTGGCAGAATTCTGATTGAAAGAGTATAGAGGTCACCATGACCAAAATTTGAGAAGTGCCCTCAGAAATGGATGCTTGTGAAAAAGGAAGTTCACTGTACATTTCTTGAGAGAAAATAATAATATGAAGAGCTTTGACTTATGGAAAGTTTCACAAATGTAAAATTATGGAAATACAGAGTTGGGATTTGCTTACTGGGTATGGTAAGGCTGGTATATGGTAAAAGGAAGTCATGTGTGAGATAAATTTAGTAAACAGTTCAATAGTGGGCACAGACTAAGTCAAGAATGCCTTTGTGGTTGCTTGACATATTTATAGATAAATGTGTAAGGGCTGCTTGGGAAAAAAAATAAAAGAACTGACATCTGCTAGAGGTTCTACAAAGGAATCAGAACATTAAACTCTACACATTTGATTTAATTGGCATCAAGGTTCTAATTTCATATACATATGAAGGGAATAATGTTAATATTGACATGAAAGCTACAATAATGTCATAATTAAATGATTAAGGTATTTATTTGCCTAATTTATTAAACTGAATTAATGCAATGACTGAAACATTAAATGAGAGCAATTTGGATATATATTTGAGTTGTGTGGTGTTCAGAATTATTCTCCATGAAAGATTATTTCAAACCTGGCAGGCTTTTTGGAACCCAAAGACTCAGGATAGCACCCAGAATGTGCTGTTGGAGAGATTGCCAAAAGTTGACCACAACAAAAACAAAGCCTCAATTTATAGCACAGCCCTAGTATTTAAAAATATTCACCCTTTAGTCATATTAACATGATAGATAGATAGATACCGCATATTCTGGCGTATAAGGTGACCCGGCGTATAAGATGACCCCCGACTTTGGCGCCGAGTTGCATGCCTAGAAAGTCATCTTATACACCGGAAACTACCGTTATTTCCAGCGTATAAGACGACTCGGCGTATAAGACGACCCCCGACTTCAGCGCCAATTTTAACGCTTACGAAAGTCGTCTTATACGCTGGAAAGTACGGTAGATAGACAGACAGACAACCTTTATTGTCAATGGCACACATTAAAAATGAAATTTAGTTGCTCTCAAAGTGTATACATACATTTTATAATTCGATAGTGAATTTTAGGAAATTCTCTATATAGGCTACATTTTGGGCACATCACAAGAGATTGTCTATCTATGGTGTGAAACATAAGATGATGTGAATCTGGGTTATATTTAGAATAGCTATCATAGTCCAAGTATAGATATCCTCAACTTACAATCACACTTGAGCCCAAAATGTCTGTTGTTAAGCAAGACAGTTGTTAAGTGAGTTTTGCCCCATTTTATGACTTTGACTTAATTGACATTCACTTATGACTAAGTGAATTACTACAGTTGTTAAGTTAGCAACACGGTTGTTAAGTGAATCTGGCCTCCCCATTGGCTTTACTTGTCAGAAGGTTGCAAGAGGAGATCATACAACCCCGGGACACTGCAACCATCATAAATAAGAACCAATTGTCAAATATTGCCCAAATATTGATCATGTGACCATGGGGATGCTGCATGAGGATGATCTTCTTTCCGTTATGTATTCAAGATGGACAGGGATGAATATTTACAGGGCTTTTTTTGTCATAGAACACACGGAACGGCGTTCTGGCACCTTTTTTCAACGGAGTTTGTGGGACTAAAAAAAGTTCAGTCAGACCTTCCAACTTCTTGTGGGGGGAAAAAAAATCTCACATGGAGTTGGAAAGTCTGACTGAACTTTTTTTAGTCCCACAAACTCCGTTTCCATGCAGCAGAAGAGAACCATGCCGGAGCTGGAAAGCAGGTTAGCAAAGAAATGCTTTTGGGAAGAGGGAGGAACTGCGCCGGGAGGAGAAGCGGCAGGAAACGGGGCTGCCATTTCCAGAAGGGAGAAGGGAGATGTGGGGCAATGCAGGTCAGCAAGCAAGTGCTGTTCTCTGCTCTGCATCCCTGTGCTGTGTTCTCCGTTCTCCGTGAGACAGGTGACAAAGGACTGGCGGAGGGAGGCAGTGGGAGAGGCTTGTGCGGCTCAGTCATGGCGCAAGACACGGAAGAGTTGGTGGAGGAGAAGGAGGTGGCGACTGTGTCTGGGCAGGTAATCTGCGGGACGAAGCTTAAAGAAAGCCCCTCCAGCGGCGCAGAGTAGCAGCGGAGCCGTTCACCGTCACTCCCCCGGCTCCAAAATGGCAGAGGGGGACCAGACCTACCCCATCCACCTTAGTATGGCAGTCCGGCTCGGGAGGGGAGTGAAAGGTTGCCGATCAAGGAATGGCCTGCTGGGAGGGGGGCTGAGTTCTAGCACCTTTTTTCTTACAAAAAAGCACTGAATATTTATATGTTATTTATATGTAAGGGTGTAGGTTTATATATATGTTGTATAGAGAAGGATGAGGGGGGACATGATAGCAGTGTTCCAATATCTCAGGGGTTGCTACAAAGAAGAGAGAGCCAAGCTATTCTCCAAAACTCCTGAAGGCAGGACAAGAAGCAGTGGATGGAGACTAATCAAGGAGAGAAACAAACTAGAACTAAGGAGAAACTTCCTGACCATTAGAACAATTAATCAGTGGAACAACCTGCCTCCAGAAGCTGTGAATTCTCCAACACTGGAAGTTTTAAAGAAGAGACTGGACAGCCATTTGTCAGAAATGGTATGGGGTTTGGACTAGATGACCTCCAAGGTCCCTTCCAACATTGTTGTTAGTTGCGAAGTCGTGTCCGACCCGTCGCGACCCCATGGACAATGTTCCTCCAGGCCTTCCTGTCCTCTACCATCTTCTGGAGTCCATTTAAGTTCACACCTACTGCTTCAGTGACTCCATCCAGCCATCTCATTCTCTGTCGTCCCCTTCTTCTATTGCCCTCAATCTTTCCCAGCATCAGGCTCTTCTCCAGTGAGTCCTTCCTTCTCATTAGGTGGCCAAAGTATTTGAGTTTCAACTTCAGGATCTGGCCTTCTAAAGGGCAACAGGATTGATCTCCCCTAGGACTGACCGGTTTGATCGCCTTGCAGTCCAGGGGACTCACAGGAATCTTCTCCAGCACCATAGTTCAAAGGCCTCAATTCTTTGTCGCTCAGTCTTTCTTATGGTCCAACTTTCACAGCCATAAATTGCAAGTGGGAAAATCATGGCCTTGACTTTACATACTTTTGTTGGCAGGGTGATGTCTCTGCTTTTTAATATGCTGTCTAGATTTGCCATAGCTTTCCTCCCCAGGAGCAAGCGTCTTTTAATTTCTTGGATGCAGTTTTTATTATCATTATTATTATAGTATGTTTAAAATTGTGTTATGTATGTATACACTTTGAGAGCAAGCAACTAAATTTCATTTTTAATGTGTGCCAATGTGCCCATAGTAAAAAAAAAAATGACAACCAAGGTTATCTTATCTATCCAATAATTGCAAGTGTGAAAAATGGTCATAAGTAACTTTGAATGGTCCCTGAATGAACTGTTGAAAATCAAGGACTAACTTGAGTTTTGGATTCCTTTGATGAAACAAAACCACCCAGCAGAACCCAAAGGGCATACCTGCTCTCTTGCATCATTCTCCTGAAATTCAAAGGGCCTAAACCTTCTCTTCTTTCACAAGACCTGAATAATCTGACTCTTGCCCCCAAAATGGGCTCAGACCCTGGGATGAGCCCATATAGAACGCGAGACCTCTGAATGAATAATTTGTTAGCTCGGCCAAAATTTTGTTCTTATTTTATGTCACAAGGAGATAGAAAAGCAAAGCATAACGTAACATTTAATTTAATTTCATTTTTAAATTATAAGTCGCCCAGAGCTTTTCTTTCAATTTGGGCAGTCATATAAAGTGAATGAATGAATGAATGGGTTACAATAGATATAGCGATGGAGACAAACGAACCAAATTGCTCATTGACATCTTTCCTGTGAATCTACTTGTAGGATGTTATATTCCTGACTGGGCAATGCTTGTAGCAGCTGTGGTTGTCTTCTTGATGCTGCTGGCAATTGTGGTCCTCTCCATATGTCTTTGCCGGGTCTGTAAAAGAGGTGAGTATCTCTTTATATATATAATTTTTAAACCAACCAACCAAAACAAAACAAAACATAACACACATACATACACATTATATACTCCTCCCCTTTTTTTAACAGCGATTACGTAACGTTAATCTTCTATTATTTACATTTCTCCTCCTTATTCTTCTTTAGAATATTTGTCCTTATTGCCCCATTGTTTCTTGTTTACATTTTTCTTCCTTCATACTCTACTTCTTACTAAGAATAATTCATATTATTATTATTATACATTATTATACACATATTTTCACTTTTGACCTTTCCATATTTATTCTCCTCTATTATTTCTAGTCTCCCACCAGTCATACCACTTGTTCCATGTTAGATAGTACTCTGTGCCTTCCTTTTCTTTTATCTCTTTTGTTAATTTGTCCATCTCAGCACAGTCCAAGATTTCTCTTTTATTGGGGGGGGGGAACTCTTTAAATATGACCAGATTAGGGATAAAATCTTTTAAAATGCAGAACACTTGTTTTTTTCACTGATCAGTGACCACAACGAGACCTCTCTTGTTCTTTTTCTGTCCTGAACCCCCTTTTTTAAGTTTTTCTAAAAAAAATAAAATAAAAATGGAACCAGGGTTTTTTTCATGGAGCCCTCCGTGAAAAAAATAATAGCCCAAACTGGAACAGTTTTCTTTCATCAGGATACTTTGGAATCAGAAAACTGATGTGCACCAGATAAAAAGATTTCTAGCACCATTGAGATAAATGTGTCATTCTCTCCTGAAAGATTTTTAATAAGAAAAAAAAATGTGAAAAATGATTGGAAAACACGAAAGGATTACAAATTCTCATTCTCAACATCTGAACTGCACTCAATCGGGCTTGGTGATTTAGATTAGGCATGTCCAATCCATGGCCCATGGGCTGCATGCAGCTCTGTACAGCTAGTAATGCGGCCCCTTAAGATATAATAAAAATATTTAAAAATAAAGGAAGTTTGTTATTTATATCCATTGACTACATTATATACAGTATTTTATATGTAACCTAAGGCAATTCCTCTTCACTTGATGAGGCCCAAGCAAGCCAAAAGACTGGACACCCGTAAATCAGGGGTGAGGAACAATGGCCCTTTTATGACTTGTGGACTTCAACTCTCAGAATTCCTGGGCCAACTATGCTGGCTCAGGAATTCTGGGAGTTGAAGTCCACAAGTCATAAAGGACCCATCACTCCCACCTCTTGATCTAGATGGTTCATTCAAATTTTATGATTCTGTGCCAGTGTTTCTCAACCTTGGCAAAATTAAGATCTGTGGACTTCAACTCTCAGAATTAGTTGCCAAAGTTGAGAAACACTGAGTCTAGACCAGTGGTGGCGAAGCAAGGGTGCCAGAGGCGGCACTTGGAGCCCTCTCTGTGGGCACACGTGCCGTTGCCCCAGCCTTGCCTCACCCCTCCTCTCCAGCAACCCCCCTTAAGGAGAATCACCCCTGAGCGTGGCCCACACGGAGCAGCGCAGCCAAGGACATGGCAGCCAGGCAGCGTAGACAAGACTCTGCCCTCATACCCCATCATGCAGTTGATGCTGCAGGGCATGGGCAGAGGGTGTGGTCGCCATAGTGCTGCTGGGCTGCCTGGGTGATCTGCGGTGGGCCTTGGAGGCAGTGAGTGGGCAGGCAGGGCAGGGGATGGGGGGACAGAGTGGGGGTGGGGTAGGGGGTTGGAGTGGGGGCAGGGCCAGTTTTTGGGCACTCGGTCTCTAAAAGGTTCGCCATCACTGGTCTAGACAATGTAAAGGAAATCTGTTGATATTTTATCCTGAAAAATGCCAGGATTCACAAAAGTCTGTCATAGCCCAGATCCTCACATGAAGTAGAATCTGCTTGCATCCGTTTGTCCCACTTAAAAATCTGCACATCCTGCCTCTTTTATCTGTGATTGACGTATCCCAAAAGGAGGTATACAGGTAGTCCTTGATTCATTCAGTGACCATTCAAAGTTACAATGGCACTGAAAAAAGTGACTTACGACCATTTTTATGACTAATGCAGCATCTCCATGGTCAAGTGATTCAAAATTCAGATGCTTGGCAACTGACTCATATTTATGACAGTTTCATGCACTGGAGTCATGTGATCCCCTTTTATGACCTTCTGATAAGCGAAGTCAATGGGGAAGTCAGATTCACTTTACAACCATGTTGCTAACATAACGATTGCAGTGATTCGCTTAACAACTGTGACAAGAAAGGTTGAAAAATGGTGCAAAAATTACTATCTCACTTAGCATCAGAAGTTTTGGGTTCAGTTGCAGCCGTAACTTGAGGACTACCTGTATTGCTGATAATTGGAAGTAGATGTAATAAGTCATGGCGGAAAATTATATTGCGGAAGTTATATTTTAATATATTTAAAACTGTATAAAAGAAGGCAAGTTAATATTCCTCTAGATTCGAAGGCAACTGCTTTTCATAATAGCTGGAAGTCACTTCAATATCTATTTTTTTTTTAAAAAAAAAAACCTTCAGTATATTCCTGATGAAGCTAATTGGGGTTAGAAATGCATTTCCAAAGCAAAAATAGTAGGTGTGGCAGATTGCACTCAACTAATCTAAAATTTCTCACCTATACATGTAAATAACTGGGTCTTCTGATAACCTTTGATAACACAACAGCTTTGCTATCCGTAGCTGAAAGACACCCGAATTCTAATCAGAGTAATACTGTTTTTTTTTCCACCACCTTTTTGTCTTTGCAGTGAAGAAGCGAAGAATGTCACTGGTACGTTTAGAGGGATTTAAGAGCCAGATGGGCAGAAGAGGAAGTGTGGTATCTGAAAGATTTTGAAAACTTTTTGGCATCCCACTTCTCTAAAGTTAATGAAAAATTTGAAGAATGCTCCTTATCCCTGTCAGTGTGGGGTGGTGTATAAATTTAATGTTGATGAAGCTGGTGATGATGAAAACGGGGGAACTTTGAGGAAAATCTAAGGTTGGATTTTGCCCCAGTTTTGGCATCACCTAAGGGTTTCTGTTCTTCCTGTTCTGCACCTTGGGCTGGTTAATGGATGCAGATGCCTGAAGTCCCAGATTAAATTTGACTTTCAGTTGCAAAAACTCACAGGGTGATTTTAAGCATGCCTGGCTGAGGAATTCTGGGAGTTGAAATCCACAAGTCATAAAAGGGCCAAGTTTGAAGACCCCTGCTTTAAGCATTGGCCCTCAGCCAAGCCAATCCCACAGGTTTTCTGTTGCAGCAATAAAAAGAAGGGAGATTTAAACCTAACTGCAACAGATTCCTTTGATCCAAAGGAAAATCAAAAATATTTCCAAGCAGAAAGTTGCATATTGCGGTGGATGAAAAAAATGTGTTTTTTTAAAAAATTAAATGAAGTGCATGACACTTTGCAGGAATTGGATAATCTTCCCCACCCTGCTCAAGATCTCACACAAATCCACACTGAGAATGTCAACATTCTTCTGCTCAAGGGAACATCCAACTCTTTGAGGGCCTCCAAAAGCTACCAGGAATTATCTGTAGGTTGAGTTCTCCCAAACATTTAGTTGGGGTTGTGAAAGATAAGATGGTGTCCCTCTTATTCATGTACCAAACATATTAAAACATTGGTGTGAGGGGACAGCATCTTTCAGCAGACTTGGAAGAAAGACCCTTCAGAAGTGCAGAGATAATTCTGTCCTCCAACAGAAGAAAATGAATAAATGGAGGCTGTTTTTATTGTCCCCACAGATAGCACTAGCACTAGCAATAGTATTTAGACATATGCCAGCCCATAGTGCTTTACAGAACTTTCTGGGTAGTTTCCAATGTTGGCATATTGCCCCCAACAATATGGATACTCATGTTACTGATCTTGAAAGCTGGAAGGCTGAATCAACCTTGAGCCAGTCAGGATTGAACTCCTGGTTGTGGGCAGAGTTAGCCTGCAATACTCTATTCTAACCACTGTGCCGCCACAGGTCATGGATACACCAGCCACCATCTCAGTTAGCCAAATGGTAGAGATGGACCTGGGCCATTTCAGTGAGAGGTACATAAGGTGAAAAGAAGGCCATGGGATTGGGGGACAAAGAAGGCCAGAATCTGAAAAGGGCTGAAGGAAAGAAGAGTGGAGGTCTTTGCATCAACAGCTTGGGTTTAACCAGGAGAAAGGAGTTCAGCCAGCAGTGGGAGTGGAGCAAATTTGGAAGTTGGAGTTCTCCTTGTTCAAAGAGTTTATACTGAGGGAAGAAAGGGAACATGACAGCAGGAGCATCAACCAAGGGGTGGGTGGCTCAGAAAAGTCAAATTGGCAGCCAAAATGAACAGAGTAGCAGAGCTGGAAGGGACCTTGGAGGTCTTCTAGTCCAACCCCCTGCTCAAACAGGCAACCCTAGACCATTTCAGGCAAATAGTTGTCCCATTTCAAATGCCTCCAGTGATGGGGCACCCACAACTCCAGAAGACAAGATGTTCCTTCTTTGATTCTGTGATCAAAGCCCCACCTCATTTTATATGAGTGGAGATGCAGATTAAAAAAAGAGAGAGAGAGAGAGGTAGCGCTTCAATCGTACAGCCTGGCTTGCCATTTTGAATTTTCAGGCATCCCTTTGGAGAGCCTCTGCATGGAGCAGAAGAGAAATTCACAAACTGATTTACTCAACTGCAATGATTTTCTAGCTAGCACCAAACTGTCTCTCCATCCTTTCCCCATTCCCCAGAATGCGTCAGAAAACACCTGCGAAGCCGATTTGCATTATGCCGAATTACAAAACCTCCCGGCCTTCGGCAGAGGTCAGTGTGATGGGGGAGCCAACCTGGATGCTCAGAACAGTGACTACGCTACAGTGGCTGTGCTGAAAGAAGATCCCAGCGAGGAAGATTTTGGCAGTCACCAGCAAAAAGAGGACAGTGGGGTAGAGGATGGGGTGAGGGATGACCAGGTTTTTGTAGAAGCTGAATCAGCTTCATGTGACTTGGAATAAGGGAGTCGGCCAAGGGACAGAAGCTTTGGGTGTTCCAAATGGATGGCAAGGCTCTTGTGCTAACATTTTCCTTCTTGAGAAGCCCAATTCTACAGCTATACAGGTAGTCCTCGACTTACAACAGTTTGTTCAGTGGCAGTTTGAAGTTAAGTTCAAAGAGGGTGATAAGTCACTTTTACCCATGCCATTGTAACTTTGATGGCATGGGGAAAAGTGACTTATCACCCTCTTTCACATGTACAACCATTGCCGCATCTCCATGGTCACATGATTGAAATTCAAATGCTTGGCCACTGACTCCTATTTACGACCTTTGCAGTGTCCCGGGGGTCATTATGATCACCTTTTGTGAACTTCTGACGAGCAAAGTCAACGGGGAAGTCAGATTCACTTAACAGCCCTGTTACTAATTTAACAACTGCAGGGATTCGCTTAACAACCGTGGCGAGAAAAGTCATAAAATGGGGCAAAACTCGCTTAACAGCTTCCTTGCTTAGCAACAGAAATTTTGGGTGGTCAGTTGTGGTCATAAGTTGAGGACTATCTGTGTTGTTTAGGCACTTTTAGTATATATTCATACATCTTCTGGAGGTTCCCTCCTTCTGGTCTCCGGCCATGGTTTACAAATGTTTGGGGTGTTTGCAGGGAGTACAAGAAGTGAAGAACTGGGATATTTTCTCACAACACGTAGAATCATAGAGTCATACAATCGTGATGCTAGAAAGGACCATGAAAAGCTTCTAAGAGCCGAGGTGGCGCAGCAGTTAGAGAGCAGTACTGCAGGCCACTTTAGCTGACTGTGTTCAGCAGGTCAGTGGTTCAAATCTCACCGGCTCAAGGTTGACTCAGCCTTCCATCCTTCCGAGGTAGGTAAAATGAGGACCCAGATTGTTGGGGGCAATGTAATATATATATACATTGCTTACTGATGTACACCGCTTAGAGAGTGCTTGCACTTAAAGCGGTATATAAGTCTCATAAATAATAATAACCCAACCATTTGCCCGTGGGAAGAAACGTAATAGCATCTCAGACAAATAATTGTCCAATTTAAAGCCTGATGGAACCTCCATGATGCCGGAAGACAGGCTGTTCTATTGGTTAATGTCTCTTGGGGTCAGGAAATTCCTTCTTATTTCAGGTCTGGATTTTTCTCTATAAAGCTTCCATGCATTGTGTTTGTCCTATTCTGCAGAGGGATGGAGAATAAATTCACCCCCCCTTTTTTCCTGTGTCAACCCTTTAAATATAATATTGGAAAAATCTCTCCTTATCTTTCTCTTCTTTAGCCTAAACATACCCAGTTGCTTTAGTTTATTCTTATGATTTACTTCAGGGATGGGGAACCATGGCCCTTTTATGACCTATGGACTTCAACTCCCAGAATTACTGACTCAGCATGGTTGGCTCAGGAATTCTGGGCGTTGGTCCATAAATCATAAAGGAACCATAATTCCCCACCTCTGATTTAGTCCCTAAGCCCTTCACTTCCATCACTCTACTGTACTCTACTGTACTCTACTGTACTCTACTGTACTCTACTGTACTCTACTGTACTCTACTCCACTCCACTCCACTCCACTCCACTCTCCACTGTACTCTACTCTTTTACTGTACTCTACTCCAGGGGTCCCCAAATCCTGGTCTGTGGACCAGAACCGGATCGCGGCTTGCCAGCAAAGCTCTAGCCGCAGGATTCAGGCAGCACACAAAACCCACGGAAAAACCTGTCTCCACAGAACCGGTCCCTGGTGCCCAAAAGGTTGGGGACCTCTACCGTACTCTACTCTACTCTACTCTACTCTACTCTACTCTACTCTACTCTACTCTACTCTACTCTACTCTACACTTTCCCAGTTTGCTGATGTCTTCATAGTCAATGAGGTGGCCATATTAAAAGGTAGTCCCCAACTTACAACACTTCATTTAGTTTGAAGTTAAAATGGCACTGAAAAAAGTGACTTACGACTTTTCATACTTACGATCGTTGCAGCATTCCCACGGTCCCGTGATGAAAATTTAGGCGCTTGGCAACTGAGTCATATTTATGACAGTTGCAGTGTTTTGGGGTCATGTGATCCCCTTTTGCAACCTTTTGACAAGCAAAGTCAATGGGGAAGCCAGATTCACTTAACAACCAGGTGACTAACTTAATAACTGCAGTGATTCACTTAACTGTGACAAGAAAAGTCGTAAAGTGGGGGAAAAGTCACTTAACAAATGTCTCAGCAACATAAATTTTGGGCTCGATTGTGATTGTAAGTCAAGGACTACCTGTATTGGCTGGGAAAGCATGGATTCAAAAGTTCAATCACTGATACGGGCTTGGATAAGACATTTTGATCACCTTCACCCATCATGCTATGAGTGGTGAGAGCATATGATCACTTTTGTGTATTCTTCTGAGCATTTTGTGTAAATATGATAGAAAAGGAGTAGACATGCACTTTATGGAAAGATACTGCTGGAATTCATTCTGTACTAATGCTGTAATTAGTCACAGCCTTTTCTAGCAGACCACTAATTAAAAAAGTAACAATCTCCGGAATTCAGAACTTCTTTGTTAGATTGCATTCCTCAGCTCCCTTTTTTCATAATTGGAAGAAATACCCAACCCACTATTGTCATTCCTTGGATAATAGCTGGCTGTATTTATTTTTGTTTCATTACTGCCTGAAGGGACATTTGGAATTTAGCGATAGGAGAATTTGAGAAGATAGTGCAACAATCTAAAAGCATAAGTGCTGGACTTGATCAGATCAAAGCTCATCTAGTTTAGACTTCTAGTTTCCTGGTTCCTACAATGATCAACCTAATGCTTTAGAAGACATTAGGGAGAAGTACTGAGAAATATACAGTCACCCTGTGATCTTAAAAGTATTATATAGTACATTGTGGTTCATAGGTATTAATAGCACTATCTTTCTAAATTTGTCCTTTCTAAAACCATTGAAACTGAAAAGTCTTGTTCCAGCCTTCTGACTTTTGATATCAAAATGATGACCTTGTGAGCACCTTTATCACACGAAACATCACTGATGAGATGACTGTGGATTTTTCTAACAAAGATTCCAAAGTAACATGACTACTTAATTTATGGAAGCAGGGGGAAAGGATTTTTTACTCAAGGAGTAGAATTGTTTGGACCAGTTCTACTTCCAATTTCCTCTTTATAAAATGAAAGGGCTGTTTTCCAACATCTACCAATGATTAAATTTATTAAAGGTTAGTACGTATCAAATGTGCTTAGAGTGCTATTTCCAGGTAGAAATATTTTAAAACAGTCCAACCCCAGTAAATACTTCTGATAACAGTAGAAAAGAGGTAACCCAAAGTCTTGCAAAAGCTCCAAAATGCTTATTCTTTGTAGGGTTTCCTAAGAAGGTATGTATTTATCAAATTGGGATGATGGTTAAGTAGAGCTGATGGAAACCACTGTAGTTTACACTCAAGTGGTTGTACCACAATCGAGCAGGCAAAACGGTCCTTCGTGATACCAAATTATTATCTTAGAAAAAGTAAAAGGTAAGTTTTGAGGAAAATAAGAAAAGAGCAAAACTCATTATTGGCACATCTCTGTTGTGAAGAGTTTTTTTTAAAAAAAAAATGATTACAACACTATTCAAAGCAACTTACAAGCAACAACAAAGGAAGTGACATCACTCACTGCTTTCCAAAAGTCATTCTCCCATTCTTCCTCAAACAGAGAAGACAATGAAAAAAATAGGAAATGGTTACAGTTCCTCTCTATTTCTCTGTAAGATTTCAAAATGTGGAAGAAAAAAAAAGTTCAACACTCCTCCCCCCCTCATTGTTTTCTTCCTATCTACTTCTTCTCTTACATAAACAGGCCTGGGTACACCCACATGTATTCAGAAGTTAAAGCCAGGTCTTCTTCATGAGCTGCTCCACACAAACGTGGAGCAATAGGAGGCTGAAAAAGTTTTTTTTTCAAGAGGCAACTGGATTTGTTTTTCCTTGAAGATGTTTTGCCTCTCATCCGAGAAGCTTCTTCAGTTGAACTGAACTGAATGAACTGAAGAAGCTTCTCGGATGAGAAGCGAAATGTCTTCAAGGAAAAACAAAGGAAGTCCAGTTGCTTCTTGAAAAAGCACCTTTGGGAAAATCATGTCCTGGATGACTGAGAATCTCCATAGACATTTAGTTGAAAATGTTTCTTTGGCTTAATCCACAAAGTCCACATATTAGTTATGGACACCTGGAAGATGCAGTTAAGTAAACATATAATTCTTTTAGCTGACGTTCTCTTTGCATCTAGGGATTGTAATCACACATTGTGCTAAGTCATGATTTTTTAAAATCCTACTTTAATTTTTTTTAATAAAATTTATAGGCTGACCATCTTACCTCAAGGTAAACCTGGATAGCTTACAATCATAATAATAAACATCAGTTGATGAAATTTGCGTATTAAAATCTAAATCACAATTCAAAAATATAAGAGGGCTACGTTCACACAACAGGCTAAGCCAAGATCAAGGGAAGCCGTACTTCTTTGCGTGTATTTTGGTAATGACTTTGTTTGCCTCTAGGTGTTCACTGATGGTTTGGACAGCAACAGACATGGAATTCAGGTGTGATGGAGCTTGAAAATATCAATTGAGCATCAAATTGCATAATTGTCTGGAGGAAATTTTATTTATTTATTTGTTTTATGTAGATAGAGATAGATAGATAGATAGATAGATAGATAGATAGATAGATAGATAGATAGAGTCAGGGAATTGCACAGCAGGTACCCAAATGAAGTCGGAGATGCTGACACGAACTTGTAGTTTTATATAAATAAATATGTTTTTTACACATATACAGCAAACCAGATAGGCAAACAGGAACATCATGAGGTAAATCTAAATACAGGGCACACAGAAGAAAAAGATGGGGAAAAAGGGAAACTCCCCCTCCGCACCCATAGCAACCAATCACAGCATAGATTGCCTCACACAGGAGCCATCACTTTCCAACCAATCAATCACAACTCTGTGTTCTGGCTCCCTGCCCAACCCCATTGCTCCAGCTATTAAATTCAAATATCTTAACATATATCGACTAAATTTTGAGTAATCAATGGCCATGACCAATCAGGTAGCACTGCAATCCTTTCATTACTGAAAGCTACACCATAAGAGACAGCAAGGAGGGTAGACATACACCTCCATCATGTCCAGTTCTATTGTGAGAGGGAAAAAAAATACTCAATTGATTGTTGTTCTGTTGACCTGGAATTAGGAGACAGCATAGGAAGTATCAATTGTGAATATGTGCAGATGGCCCTGCTGTCTTTGGACACTTGCCGAGTCATGGATGCAGGATCATGAAAGGACAGCAAGGAAAACACCCTATGTCCTAACCCACCTGGGAACGTACAATGTCTTTAGGGAAACACCCAAAAGGAGACATGTTTAGCTACTTCTGCTTTCTCCCTTCTTATCTACAGTGTGCCAGACTTACTGGGTGAAATCTTCATCTTATGTGTGTCAGCTTTGCTGGGTGGATTGCTTATGTAATCAGAAAGAATAAATACAAGGATTTGTCATTCGGGGCTTCTCTCTTTTAGAGGAGCCCGTCTTTGTTCAGCTGAATAAAAACGTAAAGCTTAAAGGCAACTTCTGGTTTCCCGCATTTTTTTATCAAGCAAAACCTCAGAACCTGCACAGCAATTCAGTCTATGCAAAGTTTTTACTGAGCTGCGGACACAAGAAGGCCCTCCTTTTGACATAGAATAGTGCTCAGATCAGATCGCCTAGGATGGAAAATTGTTTGGGTTGTCCAGCTCTTAAAATAGTAATAGTAATAGTAGTTGGAAGGGACCTTGGAGGTCATCTAGTCCAACCCCCTGCTCAGGCAGGAAACCCTACACCATTTCGGACAAATGGCTGTCCAGTCTCTTCTGCTTTTTTTTTATTGAAAATTTTTAAATTTTACAAAAACAATTCCCTTCCCCACCCTCCCCCCCAACCCTCCCATACCCTCCCCCGCCTCCCCAAACCTCCCATACCCTCCCCCAACCTTCCCAGAGCTTAGTACAGGCTTAGTTAAAATTTTTCAAAAAAACTTAAAACACATATAAATCCTAAGCAAATCTAAATACATTAAATTAAACAAGTTATCTTCTCTAAAAAATAATAATTACAATCATTAAACACGTTATAATATACTCTAAACATTTTCTAATATCATACTTATATTATTATCCATCATTCTTTATAAACTCCCTCCAAAATGTTCCTTTAAATACTCCTTGGATATCTATAAATACAATATAAAATCTAATCTCTCCCTCTTTCTTTATCCTAAGACACAAAAATAAATATATAAACATTCATTATACCATTAAAACTAAACACTCTTTTGAATACTCCTTAAATTGCTAAACTTAAACTTCTTATCTAAAATTTTCATTCAATCTCCATAATCTACTTGTTCCTTTAAATACTCCTTAAATATCTATACATACAATATAAAATCTAATCTCTCCCTCTTTCTTTATCCTAAGACACAAAAATAAATATATAAACATTCATTATACCATTAAAACTAAATACTCTTTTGAATACTCCTTAAATTGCTAAACTTAAACTTCTTATCTAAAATTTTCATTCGATCTCCATAATTTTCTCTCCTATCAAAAAAAACTTAAAACACATATAAATCCTAAGCAAATCTAAATACATTAAATTAAACAAGTTGTCCAGTCTCTTCTTAAAAACTTCCAGTGTTGGAGCATTTACTGCTTCTGGAGGCAAGCTGTTCCACTGATTAATTGTTCTCACTATCAGGAAGTTTCTCCTTAGTTCTAGGTTGCTTCTCTCCTTGATTAGTTTCCACCCGTTGCTTCTTGTCCTGCCTTCAGGTGCTTTGGAAAATAGCTTAATTCCCTCTTCTTTATGGCAGCCCCTGAGATATTGGAATACTGGAAATAAAGGAAGAAAAAAAAACCTGCTCTACCATTATTCTCTTGTAGGAAGTTCATAGACATATAAGTTTGCACCGAGAAAGTGGATTTCAGCAGGAGCTTAAGACCAAACAATATGTTACAGTTAGTCCTCAAGTTATGACCACAACTGAGCCCAAAATTTATGTTGTTAAGTGAGAAATTTGTTACGTGAGTTTTGCCCATTTTATTACTTTTCTTGCCACATTTGTTAAGTGAATCACTGAAGTTATTAAATTATTAAGTGAATCTGGCTTCCCCAGGGTCTTTGCTTGTCAGAACGTTGCAAAAGGTGATCACATAACCCCAGGAGTCAGTTGTCAAGCATCCAAAGGTAAATCATGTGACCATGGGGATGCTGCAATGGCCATAAGTGTGAAAAATGGTCATGTCACCTTTTCCAGTGCCGTTGTAACTTTGAGCGGTCACTAAATGAACAGGATTGCCTGTATTGTAGACAGGAACAGGAAACCACAGCTGCTGGAGCAATGTCTGAATAATTTTATTGCTGTCCATGGTCCTGTAGAACCTCCATGTTTCTAAATTTCTTATTCCAATATGGATTCTTTGTGCATTTATGGCAGAAGGAATCAACTTTTTAAGAAGGGCAGAGTTAACTTCTTCAAAGACAACTTGATTGAGGCTATTTTTTTTAATGCTTGTACCTTCATTTCTAACAACCACAACTTTGACGTGGACACTTTCTGGGGTATTTTACATGGACTTGCATATATAATATTAATCCTTGGGAAAGAAACAGACTGGCATAATTTCCTCACAAAGCCATGTTCCCACAATAGGAGACTCAAGTTGAATCTAGCCAGAGCGATTAGTACATATTTCCAAGTATTGTATAATTCTAAAAAATGCATTTAATTAAATAAACCACAATGAACCATAGAGTTGTATATAGGAAAGCTATCATGCAATCTAGAGTTAAATACAAATACAAATGCAAAAATAAAGTTCCTGTCCAAATAGGTTATTAGAAACCTCATCCCAACAGGAGTGCCTAGGATGGATTAATAGACATATTTCATCCTAAACATTTTTAATTGACAGACTTCCATTTGGAGAACGAAGATTTGGTAGAGAGTGTATTTTTTTTTAGAGAAAGCATTCTTTCCTTTCTCTTTTAACTTTACTTTGATGCCAAATACTTCTCCTCCAAAGCTGTAGGCTCCAGAACCCCACAGAGACCCTGCCCACCCAAAATTCCCACTGTATTATTTTCTTTGTAAGACCTGAGTACTATAAGTTTTAATCGGCTGGGGCTGAAAGACCTTTTGCAATTATGACTATGAGCTCAGCAGACTTTGAGAGATATAATAAGCCAAGCAGGGAAGTTAGAACTTACTTAAAGAAAGGAAAACACGAAAACATTTGCATCAAAAAATGACTACTATTATGCAAATGATACATTTCTGATGCCAGAGGAGGAAATGTCTCAGCTAAAAACAACCACCTGTAATTATTCAAATTATATACATATTTAAAGCTGACTATTCAAAACCATTTGGACTCAGCAAGAAGTTTGTAGACATTTCTATCGGCTATGAAATAACTAGGTTTGTATTAATTTATAGGAACGGAAAAGGGTAAGACCTCTGGATGAAGCTGACTGCATTAGACCCCAGGACATCTCCAAATACTTTTATGCACATCAGTTTCAAGATCTGTGAAGCACACTCTTGAATTGATAGAGACCTCCGTTCTTAAGCCAGTAGCCATTTTCATAGTTAATGCTAAATCATTGTTTTAGCTAGTTTGTTGGACAAGCTAGATTCAGTCTCACAGACAACTCAATTACTATCCTAAACTCTATTGTGGCATGGCTAGGCATGACGCCTGGTCAAGGCAGAGTGCTACAATTACAATGTGTAATTATGGCTTGAATTTGATTAGCTCACCTTAATCACAGTCCACGTTTCATTCAGATCTAAACTAAGGGTTACTTAGTTCTTAATTCTTAAGCATCTAGGAAAGTGACGTGGGATACAAGAATAGCTGTAATGTGGAGCTACTCCTCCAACCACTAACATCTTTACTGGCCCTACTTTGTTCTTACTCCAAAGGAGTATATGAAATGCACAGAAGATATTATCCTTCAATTCATGTCAATTAAAAAACAGGATCCATGAACACCGGCTGGCAGTCAAACGCCACGATCCCAAATCCTTAATCTCTACCCACGCCTACATCAATCTGCAATAGGCAGATAAGCCTCGACTCATGACCATACTGGAGTCTGCAATTTGGCCGTAGGTCATGTTGGTTGTAAAGCTGGTCACCATGTAACCAGACTTGATTTTATGTTCTTTTGTGCAGCAATCATTAAGCCAAGTAGGGGTTATCAAGCAAACAGCAAAAACATCATAAATCAGTATCATGTGACAACATTTTGGGTGCTTGACAACCAGCAGCTGTTTGCAGTTTCCTATGGGCCAGTTGTCACATCATAATTTCAAACAGTCACTAAATGATTGATTGTAAGTCAAGGATCACCTGTATGTCCATTTAAAAATAACTACTTCCACACTTGTTAAATGTACAGGCAACCACTGTGTATCTGACATGAAATGAAACACTCAGTGAAGTAACATGTATGCAGAGATGCTGAGAAATTATCCCAGCTAAACATATAAAGATAGCAATAGCACTTAAACTTATATAATGCTTCAGAGTGCTTTACAGCCCTCTCTAAGCAGTTTACAAGTCAGCCTATTGCCCCCCAACAATTTGGGTCCCCATTTGACCCACCTCGGAAGGATGGAAGGCTGAGTCAACCTTGAACCGGTCAGGATTGAACACCTGGCGGTGAATGGAGTTAGCCTGAAATACTGCATTCTAATCTCTGCGCCACCAAGGCAAACAGACATGCCAAGATGGGTGTCCAAACACAAACATAATTCACCCTACTAGAAGAAACCATTGGCCAACCATCACCTGATTGGTGGGAGATGCCAAATCTGCAATAGCCAATTATAATGTAATTCTCAGATCCCCAGATTTCTGCTAGGCTTGTTGCTGTTGCGGCTTCAGGAGACTTTTAAGACTGAGGCAGTGTTAAAAAATTATTTCAGTACATAAACATACTCCCCAAGCTGTGCCACTACAAGAGCCAACAGCCCTGAGAGTGACGGGAACTGCTGTTCAATATATCTGGCAGACAGTTGAGATAAGCCACCAGGTGTCATCTATGGTTAAAAGCAAAATAAGAGGATGCTTATCGCCCCCTACTGGTTTTCTGAGTAATGATGCTCCCATTAAAGTAAGTACTTTAATACAGGGCTTTTCAACCAGTGGTACGGGTACCACCTGTGGTACATTGGCACCTAGCAGGTAGTACGCGACCATCCTAGAAAAGTGGTAGCGGGGGAAGGGAATGAGCTGAACTGGTGGCAGCATCGCACAAGCCTGAGTGAGAGATGGCTGCAGCTGCAGGGCTACCAGGGCTCAGCGGAAGTGCCAGGATCAATGCCAGGCTCCAGCTGGAGCTCGGCGCTGATCCTGGCGCTTCTGCTGAGCCCAGAAGAAGCGCCAATCAGCTGGAATGTTGCAGCCTCTCCAGGGTCTTGTGATTTACATTCAGATGCTTGGCAACTGATTCATATTTACGACGGTCAGTGTTCCAGGGTCATGTGAAGTGACCAAAACCTGCAACCATCCAGCAGATGGGGGAATAAAAACCAAACACCCCCCTGCTGCCAATCCTCAAAAGAAATGCTCACAACAATGAAAACCTCGGATAGGAGGAAGAGTGTGGCTGAGTGGGCAGGCAGGTGTCTTGCTCAGCTGTGGCTTGTGGCGGGGGGGAGCACTTTTTCCAGTGCCATTGTAACTTCGAACAGTCACTAAGCAAACTGTTGTAAGTCAAGGACTACCTGTACTTCATCACTTTTTTCCTTTTTTGGGGGGAGGTCATCAAGTTTTTCACACCTTGCTAGGCGACAGGTGGTACTCGGATGTTGCCATATCCTAAAAGTGGCACAATGGGTGAAAAGATTGAAAAGCCCTGCTTTAATACAGGAGTCCCCAACCTCTGGTCCATATACCGGTACTGGGGCACAGCATGCCAGCAACCGGTCCACATACACAAGCAAAGCCCCATCTGTGGGATGCAGGCAGCACACAAAACCACATACTCTCTGGTCCACGGAAAAACCTTTCTCCATGGAACTGGTCCCTCGTGCCCAAAAGGTTGGGGACCTCTGCTTTAATAAGTACAGCAGCAAGCAACATTTTTGAAAGCCTACCACTTTGGCAAAAATAAACCTTAGCAGAGTTTACTTTGTTCTTAAAAATATTAAAAATAAAAAGGTGATTCCTGGGTAAACTCATGTTTAGCTAGCAATAAATGCAAGAACACCAGGAAATTATAAAACTATAAAAAGTTTTAATAAATTTAAAACACCAAGTAACACGGAAACTAGGATCAAAGCGCAGATGGATTGGCGGGGGCCCGTGACGAGATCCATGAGCCGGGCGCAAAGAACGCCACAGCCATAAATAGCCTCTCCCATCGACTGGAAACCACCCTGACGATGCTGGCAGTTGCCGGCGAAAGCTTGGTGTTTTAAATTTATTAAAACTTTTTATAGTTTTATAATCTCCTGGTGTTCTTGCAGTTATTGCTAGCTAAACAAGAGTTTACTCTGTAACTGAGTCAGACCATACTCAAATGTACATTGGGCTGGAATGGCTCTTTTTCAACTGGATCTTGAGGTGGCACTGGAATCAGTTGTATCTGGGGGAAACGAAGCCTTTCCTGGGGTGTCCAATGATAATTTCAGAGGCCACGTTACCTAATCTTCCTGGCATTTTCCCTCCTGCCATCTGTGAATTCATTTTATTTATTTATTTATCAGACTTATATACCGCCTTAAGTGCAAGCACCAGTAAGCAATGTATATATATATTTACATTGCCCCCAACAATCTGGCTCCTCATTTTACCTACCCCGGAAGGATGGAAGGCTGAGTCAACCTTGAGCCGGTGTGATTTGAACCGCTGACCTGCTGAACACAGTCAGCTAAAGTGGCCTACAGTACTGCACTCTAACTGCTGCGCCACCTCGGCTCTTTGAGCAAACTAGCATCTTGGACTTAAAGCCAAGGTGATTATTACCATTGAGTTGGAAGGTATTTTTAAAGGTCTGTAATGGTGAATGAGAAGGACCTTGGGGTGGAGGAAGAGATGCTGCCTAGAGAATGGTCAGATAAGGGAGGGCATAACCAGCAGCTGCATAATGGACGGAGAAAGAAACTCAGAAAGGGACCCACTCTAACTTCTCAGACTGAAAAGGAGAGGGCGGGAGATGAGTACTTTCACACTTGCAAGTTTGTCAATGTAACTTTACAATAAATACAAATAACTCATCTGGTTGTGTTTCTGGTGTGGCCTACCTGGGAAGGCTGACAAGGTCACTTAATCCAATTCTCTACCAATGAAAGAGGTCCATCATTGCTGATCCTGGTCCAGCTGGCTCGGCTTCCAACAGACCTACTCAATTTGGCCCACTCCAGACTGTAACCCACTTGCCAATTACTGTGTCTGAACTTATTCATCCTGGTCTGAACTGAATCCAGCTAAAGAACTAGATTTAGTTCTCAGCAGTTCTTACACACTAGGTGCTTCTGGAAAACAAGAAATACCACCGCTGTTTCAGCTGTTGCTGCAGTAATTCTTTATGAACAGAGAAGCAAATGTTTCTTCTGCTTAGCTAAAATGGCAGAACACTATCCATTTTTATCTGGCAAAATGAGGCATGAATCGGCACACCTGTGTAGCTCAGTGTTTCCCAAACTTGACAATTTTAAGGCATGTGGACTTCAACTCCCAGAATTCCACAGCCAGCGTTGCTGGCTGTGGAATTCTGGGAGTTGAAGTCCTCATGCCTTAAAATTGTCAAGTTTGGGAAACACTGGTGTAGCTCATCTGGAAAGATAAGAAAGATAAGAAAGCCTGACTTGAGGAACCTCAAAAGAAGCCAACAACAACTTCAGATCTTCTTTGAGTTAGGTTAGGTTCACATACTGGAAGGCCTCCATCCTTTTTGTTCATTTTGATGCTTCAGGAAGCTTCTGAGGTCCAAATACATACAGAAAGACTGACCACGGAGCCACTGTGAGAGATTGTTAAAGGCTGGGAAAGCAGTGTAAGATTTCAGTGGGTGAGTCAGCTGAAACCTTATCTCATCATCGGCAACTCAGTCAGGTGAGGAGAAGTGTGGGGAAAAAGCATCTTGAACTATTCAGAGAGAAGGATAATAAATCAGGCTGGAAAATTCCCAATACACTTTCCAAGGTTCTATATTTACTCCAAACAATAAAGAGACTTGACTGAACTGTGTTTAATTCTTTGGTCTTGCCCAGCTACAGTATGTGAGACTTGACAAGCTACAGAGTTATTCTACCAGCTTCTATTCACTTGGAAATTTGAAAAGAACCATGAGTTACATTCCTATGACATTCCTACAATTCCTTCTTGAAGAATGGTCCATTCTCCGGGTGTCAATGCCAGGCACCCTACCAAATTCCACATGGGCACAGTATGAACACGAGGAGGGAACGGAGGCAGAGCTGGCTTGGGAAGATGTTATCGGCAATGTGTGAAAAATTGGCGTTGTACAGAATGGCTAGGAAATCTATTGTGACATTTTTAGGCAAAGTATGAAATGGCCGTGTTATGTTAATATGCTATACAGTAGTCCTCTATTTACGACCACAATGGAGTCCAACATTTCTATTGTTGAGCGAGACAGTTGTTAAGCGAATTTTGCTCCATTTTACGACCTTTCTTGCCACAGCTGTTAAGTGAATCATTGCAGTTGGTAAGTTGGTAACAAGGCTGTTCAGTGAACCTGGCTTCCCCATTGACTTTGCTTGTCAGACGGTCGCAAAAGGTGGCCCTGGGACACTGCAACCATCATAAATGTGAGTCTGTTACAGCCAAGGGTCTAAATTTTTTATCATGTGACCATGAGGATGTTGCAACAGTCATGTGAAAAATAGCCATTAAGTCACTTTTTTTCAGTGCTGTTGTTAATTTCGAGTGGCCGCTAAACAAACTGTCGTAGTCGAGGACTACCTGTATAGATTCCCTACACAATACCTAGGCATTATGCAGAACGACAAGAGCTATTTAGGCAAAGTATGAAAAGAGTGCCATGAAAAAGCTTAACCCTAGCCCAGTGATGGCGAACCTTTTAGAGACCGAGTGCCCAAACTGCAACCCAAAACCCACTTATGTATTGCCGGGTGCCAGGTGGGTATGGCCCACTCGGTGGGCGCAGCTACAGTGGGTGTGGCAGACTGGGTGGGCGTGGCCACACGATGGGTGTGGCTGCAGTAGTCATCGCAGACTGAGTGGGCACGGCTGGGGTGGGTGTGGCCACCTCGATGTTGCTTATGGGGAGGGACATCTGTGGGAGCCGGGCAGGGTTGGGAGAGATCCAGGGGGTCTCTGGCGGGTGGGATGGTGGGCTCCCCAATGGCGGCTCCAGGCTGGCTGGCCTTAGGCCAGTGATGGTGAACTTTTAGAGACCATGTGTGCTGGGGCAATGGCACGTGCCCACAGAGAGGGCTCTGCGTGCCGCCTCTGGCACGCGTGCCATAGGTTCGCCACCACTGCCCTAGCCCTTTTCATGACACTCTTTTCATACTTAATCCTAATCCTAACCCTTTATTGAAAAAATGTATATGAAAATGAAAGAAATGCAAAATAAAATACAGGACTTTCCTACTGAAAAAAATAAACAAAAGATGCCATTATTGACCCATCTGATACAATAAGGAAGTCCAGAATGGCTTTTCAGTGGAAGTATTTTATATTTTGCTAGTTTGCCTTTTGGTGTTGCACAGACTGCCTAGGAAATCTGTGAAATGTTAAGTGTTTCACGCTCTGATGCCCCATTTTTGGCTTCCTATACATTTCCTAGGCAGTCTTTACAATGCCTAATTTCACACACTGAGAGCAACAAACACATGAAGGTGCCAACTTCAATCCCAAATATTTCTATAACAACAGGGGACGGGAAACCTCTAAGACTTTGGTAAAATTGGAGACCAAGCTTAAACAGACATATAAATACACCAGGCAATCAACCCATTTCATTTTCCAACCTGAGCAACTGTATGCCAACATCAGTGCAGGCACCACCCAGCTTTATATGCTCCAACATAAAGTTGCTTTCATTTGTTTTGACACAAACAAAATATGCACAATTTTGCCTGTCATCCTAGAAGCCTAATATTTTACTGACGTCCAAAAATGCCACTTGTACTAGCACTGATGATGTTACCTAGTTTGGGTAATGAAACGTCTGCAAGTAAACGAGCAAGCTGAGAGAGCACCAAGGACCCCTCAAAGCCACTTGTCCATGCCAAATGAGCAACAGTCCAACTTTCCACCATCTCTTTCACCCACCATAATGTTTAGGAATGGGAAAGGTTCACCATCTTAACAGAATAGCACAAAGGCAGCCCATTTCTCCCAAACGTTCTTGGCTTGTCCATATCCTGAACAGCAAAGCCGTCTCCAGGTATCTCCTTGGTCAAGTTGGCTTCAGAAGAAGAGGAAGGGCAAATGCCACAGATTTACAAGGGGCCGTTCGGCTGCTCTTTATCAGGCTGTACCAGCTCTTGATAGACAAGGGAACGAAGGAAGCGAGGATACGAGTCTTTCTCCATCAACCCAAAGATCCTCTTTTGGGCTTGGTCAAAGCAAGACCGGGTGGGGAGCAAAATGTTCCGATTGGTAACATCTCTGGTCTGAGAATCAAGGTTCACCTGCAACGAGATGCAAATGGTTATCTACATGGAACAAAGAATAGAATAGAATAATAGTAATAGTAATAGTAGTAAAGTTGGAAGGGACCTTGGAGGTCATCTAGTCCAACCCCCTGCTCAGGCAGGAAACCCTACACCATTTCGGACAAATGGCTGTCCAGTCTCTTCTTAAAAACTTCCAGTGTTGGAGCATTTACTGCTTCTGGAGGCAGGTTGTTCCACTGGCTAATTGTTCTCACTGTCAGGAAGTTTCTCCTTAGTTCTAGGTTGCTTCTCTCTTTGGTTAGTTTCCACCCGTTGCTTCTTGTCCTGCCTTCAGGTGCTTTGGAAAATAGCTTAATTCCTTCTTCTTTATGGCAGCCCCTGAGATATTGGAATACTTGGAATATTGGAATAATAACTTTATTATCACTCTGAATGTACACTAATTGGCAAACATTAAAATGAAATGTCGTGGCATACGGCTCTCAAAGGGTCACCACCTCTGATGTACACTAGATAAATATGACAAAAATAAATAAATAGATACAGAATTATGCATATAACCACAAATATTATATGACACAGAGAAACAAAACAGTCCAGTTTGGGTTATGTATACATGTGCATGGCGAGAAAAACGAATCTTGCAAGTTTACCAGGCAGATGGCATAGGGAACGAAGTTATTACAGAATCGGGTAGACCTGCTATAAATACTTCGAAACCTCCTCCCAGAGGGGAGCAACAGAAACAGACCGTAAAGTGGGTGTGTGGGGTCTCTAACAATGCTTCAAGCTCTAAACACGTAGCATTTATAAACAGAATCCTGAATACCAGGGAGCGAGCTTCCTATGATCTTCTCGGCTGTCCTTACCAATCTCTGTATGGATTTTCTTTCTTTTTTTATAAATATTTTTATTGAGTTTTATAAAGATAATAAGGGGATAGGGTCAAAAAGGGTAAGACAACGGGAAACATACAAAAAGGTTAGACCAGGGAAAAGGGATAACATCAAAGTGTGATTAATCCCACAAAATAACATTGCTTCAACAAGTCTACCAGTCCGGGTTTACATATTAAATCTTAATAATTACTCTATTATTAAACAACTTTTCATATAATCACGTAAATAACAAATTAGTCAATAAATCTCATTCATTTTATTACTTAATAATGCTTAATATTAATTAATTATAATCACTTTAAAATAATAATATACTACATATTAATTATAGTTTACCATATTATTTAAGATCACAAATATACAAAGAGGAAGAAGAAAAAATAAGAACAAGTTCATACAAATAATCATGGAATATAAATACAAATTATCAATTATCTCTTTAAATTTCATAACCTTTTCTCACTCTAGCGTGTTTCTAACCAATAATAAAGTTTTCCCCATGTTTTAAAGTAAATTGTGTCTTCTTTCTCTTTCATTTCTAAAGTCAGTCTATCCATTTCTGCACATTCGAGTATTTTTGTTATTATAGCCTGGTAAATTTTCATTTTTCCAAAATTGGGCAAATATTATTCTTGCAGCTGTCAGCACATACAATATTAAATACTCATTCTCTTTTCCATAATTCAAACCTAATATTCCTAATAAACAAAGTTCTGGTTTAAATTCTATCTGTATTTTAATCATCTCTTCTAGCCACATATGGATCTTAAACCAAATTTTTTTAACATTAGGACATATCCACCAGAGATGGTAATAAGTGCCTGGTTGTTGTTTACATTTCCAACACATATCTGATACATTTTTAAACATTTTCTCTAATCTAACTGGTGTCATGTGCCATCTATAAAACATTTTATATAAGTTTTCCTTATATGTAGCTGCTTTAGTAAATTTAATATTTCGGTCCCATAGTTTTTGCCAATCTTATAAATCTACAGAATAACCAAAATTCTTTGCCCACACTATCATTGTTTCTTTCACTTGTTCTTCTTCCATCTTCCAGTTTAGCAGGAATTTATAAAGTTTCTTAATCAGATTTTCATCTGTATGGATTTTCTACCTGAGGCACTGCTGCCACCAAACCAGACAGTGATGCAGTTTGTGAAAAGTGGCTGCAACTGTGATTTCTTTAAACATGAATAAATCTTATTTGTAGTAGCAGGGGCTTGAAACGAGATGTCGTGAGTTCAAAAGTTAGAAACCTGATCACAGTGGATGCAGAGTTTTAATGAATAAATGCTGATGCAGAACAGGTGTTGACATAGACATTAGTGGACCTCCCTCCTTTTAACTGCATCTATAGGTAGTCCTTGACTTGCAACCACAATTGGGATCAGAATTTCTGTTATTAAACAAGATGGCTCTTAGGTGAGTTGTGCCCAATTTTACAACCATTTTTATTACGATTGTTAAGTGAATTACTACACTCCCTAAGTAAATTGTGAGGTTGTTAAGCGAATCTGGCTTCCCCTATTGACTTTGCTTGCTGGAAGCCCCCTGGGAAGGTTGCAAATAATGATCACATGGCACTTGGGATGCTGCAGTCATCATAAGTCCATGCTGGTTACCAAGCACCCAAATTTTGATCATGCAATTGTGGAGGATGCTACAATGGGCATAATGCAAGTTCTATGTCACTTATTTTAGCGCTATTGTAACTTCGAATGGTTGATAATCAAATGGTTGTAAATGAAGGACTACTGCACTTGTAGTTTATTCAGAGAATTCACAGTGCAGAGAAGAGCAACAAAGATGATTAGGGGACTGGAGGCTAAAACATATAAGGAACGATTGCTGGACTTGAGTATGTCTAGTTTAACGAAGAGAAGGACGAGGGGGGACATGATAGCCGTGTTCCAATATCTCAGGGGCTACCACAAAGAAGAAGGAATCAAGCTATTCTCCAAAGTGCCTGAAGGCAGGACAAGAAGCAACGGATGGAAACTAACCAAAGAGAGAAGCAGTCTAGAACTAAGGAGAAATTTCCTGATAGTTAGAACAATTAATCAGTAGAACAACCTGCCTCCAGAAGCTGTGAATGCTCCAACACAGGAGGTTTTAAAAAAGAGATTGGATAACCATTTGTCTGAAATGGTACAGGGTTTCCTGCCTGAGCAGGGGGTTGAACTAGATGACCTCCAAGGTCCCTTCCAACTCTACTATTCTGTTCTGTTCTGTTCTAATCTAGTCTAGTCTAAAAGTGGAATTAATGCACAGCATATACACTTCCTTTGTTTTTTCTCAACAGGTTCATTAGTTTCTATTAGTTCCTCATATCATATTTAATGAACAATGGGCTAAATTTGCACATCACCCTACAATGGGCTAAATTTGCACATCATTTGCATGGTCATGGTGGGTTAAATAAACCACAGTGGGATGGGTTTACATAATACTAAATCCAAACTAAACAAAGCAAATAGCAGACCCAGTGTGAGATATGAGCTAAATTATTCCACAGCTCCTACTGCATATTTCAGTCAAAAAGAGAATATCCAGGATCATTCCACACAAACAAGTAATCCTCGACTCACAACTGTTACAAAGTTACAACAGACCCCCCCAAAAGCTACTTACAACCTGGATTTGAAGTTCCGATGCCCACTTAACCACCCCACAGTCATGTGAATGTATGACATTTTTGCTGTGTTATGATTTATTGATTTATATTTTTTACTTCTTCACCTTAAAATTTTATGTTTTTGCTGGAAACCCATGTTTATTTCTGGTTTCTGGCAAAAAATACCTCATAGTGAAAAATGAACTCGCTCAGTGACCACAGCATTCTCTTAATGACTGTGATGCTTGGTTTATGATTGCCAGGTTCGCTTAATGACCCACTGCAAAAAAAAAAACCCTGTAAAATGAGGCATGATCATGTGATGTGATCTGCTTCTCGTCATAACTTAGGACTGAAAATGAAAGCTCAATCACAGTCATAAGGGGAGGACTAACCGTATGTCCTGCAGTTACAAGTCCAAGAAAAGCAGTTACATGTCCTGCAACTTTCAACTACACAGAGTCCTAAGATTAACTGAACAGTAGCAGGACATGTGTTCAGCAGGTCAGCGGTTCAAATCTCACCGGCTCAAGGTTGACTCAGCCTTCCATCCTTCCAGGGTAGGTAAAATGAGGACCCAGATTGTTGGGGGCAATGTAAATATATATATATATATATATATACATTGCTTACTGGTGTACACCGCTTAGAGAGTGCTTGCACTTAAAGCGGTATATAAGTCTCATAAATAAATAAATAAATAAATGATTGGGTCTTATGCTGGCTTCAACAGTCCTGTTTGATTATTAACTTCACTCTCTGACTTCCTCTTTGCTAATCTTTGCTAAACAACAGCAGAGCCCAGGGACTATCAGTATGATTCAGGAAAACAACTGAGTTCAAATGTGGAGACTTGACTCTTTAAAACAACGAGGGATTACTTACAAACGAGCTAGGTCTTTAACACAGAAAAGGAGACACTCTTGTTTGACTCAAAGGATACTACAAGGCATAAAAAGTGACTTATTCATTGATATAGAGGCGGTGCTATGGAAACCTGTTTGGCATAAAAGGAAAGCTAGAATAAGATTTAAGAGTTTTGACTTAAGGCTCTATATATTGGATTTTAAGGCTTACTAGATATGGATTGATTTATGGCTTAAGAAGGTTAAATGAGATGTTAGATTGAATAAAAATTAATTAAAGGTTTGGATTTAATAAGAAGACATTTGTCTATATATTAATATGTTTGTTGTGGTAATAGTAATTTTGGGAGGAGGTTAAAGGAGTTTGACCCAGATATTGAAGGAGTGATAGATTATAACATATAATAGAAATAGAAAGGTATTTTTTTGTTTTGTCTTTGTTTTTTTTTCTTTGTTTTTTTTCCTTTCTCTCATTTATTTTTTGAATTAATATTTTTATTATTAGGAATGATAGCTATTTTGTAATGGAAGAAGAATAAGAAAAAAAGAAGAAATGATATTAACAAATGTTTATTGATTATGTTAAGGAAAAAGGGAATGGGGAGACACCCGAAGTGTTAATTATGTATTTAGATTAGCAATATGGAAGATAGTAACTGAAATAGTAAAGCTTAATACAGGATTTGGACTTATTTAGATGAAATGTTACTAAGAAAAAAAGAAGGAATGATATTAATAAATGAATATTGATTGTGTTAATGGAAAAAAAAAGGTATGGAGAGACATTTGAAGTGCTAATTATGTATTTATGTTAGCAATATGGAATATAGCAATTGAAATAGTAAGTTTAATATATGATTTGGATTTATTTAGATGAAATCTTATTGATGACTGTTTTGACTGACTTAGTTGTACTGAAATACATTAACTTGAATATAATATACTACTAGAGCAGTGGTTCTCAACCTTTTTAATGCCGGGACCCCCAACCGGTCGTAAGTCGAGGACTACTCAACCGGTCGTAAGTCGAGGACTACTCAACTGGTGCACCACCATTTGCAGAATGGGGCTTTTGGCGGGCTCAGCAGGGCAGAGACAGCCTGGACAATTCCTATTGGCTTTTGAAAGCCAATAGAATTAGACTCTATTCAAGAGAGTTTATTCTATTGGCTTTCAAAAGCCAATAGAATAAAAGGGAGTAGCACAGCTAAGGAAAAGGGGAAAAAAAATGGCAGACTGCATTGTTTGACTACCCCCATGAAATGGTCGTTCGACCCCAAATGGGGTCCCGACCCACAGGTTGAGAGCCACTGCAATAGAATAAAAGGGAGTAGCACAGCTAAGGAAAAGGGGACCACTGTACTAGAGGGAATAGAGAGGTCTTTATGAGTATGACTTTGTATTTGGACAATTGATTGCCCTGCCACTACAGTGATTCTTAAGCACTGGTTTGTAAAATGAAAAAACTAATAAAACTTGTTTTTTTTAAAAAAAGAAAGAAAAACAACTGAGGAAATGCATTCACCTCCTCCATCATACCACTATGAAGGACATATAGTTTTGCATATTTTCATTTCATCGGCATCTCTTCCTTTCTAGCTTTCGAACTAGATCTTGATAAAACACTACAAAAAAAGCAAATTCAATATGATCGGCCACCAGCATGAATATATGAGATTTGTTCTGTGTGGTATTTGGCCTGGTAGAGACACACCCATTTGTCTGGATTAGTACAGAGAAAAAAAAAACTTTGTAAGAAAAGAATAAGAAAAAAAATCTGCTCAAATGACGAATACAAAGATTTGAGATGCCTATATGTGCAGCAATACTCATGCATGCATGCAGATATGAGCTACAAAGATAATTAGGGGGCTAGAGGCTATAAAATATGAAGACCGGTTGTAGGAATTGGGTATGTCTAGTGTAGTGAAAAGAAAAACTAGGGCTGACATGAGAGGAGTGTTTCAATATCTCAGGGGTTGCCACAAAGAAGAAGGAGTCAGGCTCCTGAAGACAGAACAAGAAGCAATGGATGGAAAGTAACCAAGGAGAGAAACAACATAGAACTAAGGAGAAATTTCCTAACAGTGAGGACAATTAACCAGTGGAATGGCTTGTCTTCAGAAGTTATGGGTGCTCCAACACTGGAGGCTTTTAAGAAGAGATTGGACTGCCACTTGTCTGGAATGGCGTAGGGCAGTGATGGCAAACCTATGGCACGGGTGCCAGAGGCAGCACTCAGAGCCCTCTCTGTGGGCACACGCACCATTGCCCCATCCCCGCCTCCTCTCGCAGCCCCCTCCTCCCCAGCAGCCCCCCCGGGAGGAGTTTCGCCACTGGGCCTGGCCCGCCTGGAGTAGTGCAGCCAAGGACATGGCAGCCGGGCAGTGGGTACAAGACTCCGCCCTCACGCTCCATTGCACACAAATGATGCTGTGGGGTGCGGGCAGAGGGCGTGGCCGCCATGGCACTGCAGGCCTACCTGGGCGATCTGCGGCGGGCCATGGTGGTGGTGGGATGCCCTACGGTCAGGCAGGTGGAGCAGGGGGCGGAGCGGGGACAGGTGGGAGGGGCGGTTTTGGGGCACTCGGTCTCTAAAAGGTTCGCCATCACTGGCACAGGGTCTCCTGCTTGAGCAGTGGTTGGACTAGAAGACCTCCAAGGTCCCTTCTTATTCTGTTATGAACTCTCTTACACCATATGTGTATTGATAATATAAGGCAGTGGTTCTCAACCTGTGGGTCGGGACTCCATTTGGGGTCGAACGACCATTTCACAGGGGTCGCCAAACAACGCAGTCCGCCATTTTTTTCCCCTTTTCCTTAGCTGTGCTACTCCCTTTTATTCTATTGGCTTTTGAAAGCCAATACAATAGACTCTCTTGAATAGAGTCTAATTCTATAGAATAGACTCTCTTGAATAGAGTTTAATTCTATTGGCTTTCAAAAGCCAATGGGAATTGTCCAGGCTGTCTCTGCCCTGCTGAGCCCACCAAAAGTTCCATTCTACAAATGGTGCTGCACCAGTTGAGTAGTCCTCGACTTACGACCGGTTGAGTAGTCCTCGACTTACAACCGGTTGGGGGTCGCGGCATTAAAAAGGTTGAGAACCACTGATATAAGGGGAAAAACACAAAGTAAAATGAGGAATAATGGTTTTCTCCAACAAATGCATCCCATTTCATGAATGAATCTGCGAATCCAAAGGAAACTTTAATATTCCCCTACCTCTTTTGGAGCTTGGATCGTGATATATTGGTCAAAAATCTTTTTTGCACTATCCTGGAGTTTGTCACATCCTCGGAGTTTTCGATAATCTTCACAGGCCATCCAGAAGTCCAAGTTCTCTTCGCTGAATTCTGATTTCAAGAAAGCGTGGAAAGCAGCTCGACCATCTATAATGCGGAGATGAACAAACCAAAACGATTTATTGAAATCTTTCCTTCTTTTCTTTTTACGTAAAATCTGTAGAAATTCTGTTAATTCCACCTGGAATAAATTCTGCAGTTTATCGCATGGATTTTTTTTTTTCTACTTCAGGTTACCAAGCGATATTAGTGGATGTTTTAGGAAATGAGAAAATGTTAGTACAGATATTCCTTGACTTACAACAGTTTGTTTAGTAACTGTTCAAAGTTATAACAGAACTGAAAAAAATGACTTATGACCGTTTTTCACACTTATGACCCATGGTCACAAAATCAAAATTCAGACCTTGGCATCTGTCTCATATTTATGACGGTTGCAGTGTCCTGGATGATGTCATCCCCTTTTGCGACCTTCTCACAAAAAATCAGCGGGGAAGCCAATTTCACTTAACAACTGGGTTACTACCTTATCAACTGCAGTGATTCACTTAACAACTTTGGCAAGAAAGGCCATGAAATGGAGCAAAACTCACTTAACAAAATGTCTCACTTACCAAAAGCAACTTTGGGCTCAGTTGTGGTTGTAATAATAATAATAATAATAATAATAATAATAATAATAATAATAATAGTAGTAGTAGTAGTAGTAGTAGTAGTAGTAGTAGTAGTAGTAGTAGTAAAGTTGGAAGGGACCTTGGAGGTCATCTAGTCCAACCCCCTGCCCCGGCAGGAAATCCTACACCATTTCGGACAAATGGCTGTCCAGTCTCTTCTTAAAAACTTCCAGTGTTGGAGAATTTACAGCTTCTGGAGGCAGGTTGTTCCACTGATTAATTGCTCTCACTGTCTGGAAGTTTCTAATCCGAGTACTATTTGTAGACTTTTTTTTTTTAAAAAAAAATCTCTTGCCACGAAGACACAAACTTTTAAGAAATGAGCAGGGAAATTCCAGAAACAATAAATCCAGCTGAAATGTCCCTCTGAATTTTGAGAGGCTTCCTCCACTCTACCTTAGGGACAGGCAGAGCAGATTGCTATTTGAATGCCTGATTTCCTATCATTATTGAAAACTATGTATTGTTCTATGAACGATGAGCTCTTAAAAATCTGATTTGCAGATGCTGCCCTTAAATACCTAGCTAACACAGAGAGAATGATATTTAATAATGAGCCTCTTCATACAGATATTTACGCTCTAGTTTTTCCAATAAGGGTCATGGGTTTTTTTTGATTAGAGAGTACTTGTGTCATTGGGGATTGTGCTGTAGCTTCCAAAAAAGCCAACACAGTGCTAGGCTGCATTAACAGAGGGATAGAATCAAGATCACGTGAAGTATTAATACCACTTTACAATGCCTTGGTAAGGCCACACTTGGAATACTGCATCCAGTTTGGTCACCGCGATATAAAAAAGATGTTGAGACTGTAGAAAGAGTACAGAGAAGAGCAACAAAGATGATTAGGGGACTGGAGGCTAAAACAAGGAACGGCTGCTGGAATTGGGTATGTCTAGTTTAACGAAGAGAAGGACAAGGGGGGACATGATAGCAGTGTTCCAATATCTCAGGGGCCGCCACAAAGAAGAGGGAGTCAGGCTATTCTCCAAAGTGCCTGAAGGCAGGACAAGAAGCAACAGATGGAAACTGATCAAGGAGAGAAGCAACCTAGAACTAAGGAGAAATTTCCTGACAATTAGAACAATTGTTAACCAGTGGAACAACCTGCCTCCTGACAATTAGAACAATTAGTTAACCAGTGGAACAACCTGCCTCCAGAAGCGGTGAATGCTCCAACACTGGAAGTTTTTAAGAAGAAACTGGACAGTCATTTGTCCAAAATGGTATAGGGTTACCTGCCTGAGCAGGAGGTTGGACTAGATGACTTCCAAGGTCCCTTCCAACTTTATCATTATTATTATTAGTATTAGTATTATTATTATATTACAATTTTAAACCCACAGAAGAAGGAAAAAAATAAAATAAAACAAATCTATGAGGACAGCTATTAAGCTATACAATAGCTTTTGTCAACCTTACTGCAGGTAGTCCTCGAATTACGACCACAGCTGAGCCCAAGTTTGAAGATTCCTGTCCTAGATCATAGCCAAAACATGTCCCTGATCAAGAAAGTCATAACAGTATGTTTTACCGGTATGAACCAGAGCCCTAAATGATTTTATTTCCCTCTTCCAGACCCATCGTGATAGTCTGCAGATCCCTGAGAACTAAAGTTCACATCATGTCCAGATCTCACAAGAAGGCGTTCATAAAGCAACATGTCTGTTGGCCATCAGTCCTGTTCCTAGGAATATGGTGGTTACCAAATCTTGACCTAAAGAATATGCCAGGAGGGAATAGGGATGAATGTCCTATCAAACAAGCTACTTGATTGGAATTTGGCCACTCCAACTGCTTTCTGCTCTGTTGTAAACTAGACTGTTCCTCTACTAACGTCTCTCTCCATGTCCCACAGGACTTCTGAGAAAGCTGGATTCTGAGGAAAACAGGATTTAATTCATTTGGCAAGGACCGGACCATTTTTATGAAAAGGCCTTTTGTTTACATATTTGCCTATGCTCTCTACCGGTTGGAATTCTGGGAATCGGCATTAATGATTATTATTATTAAGCAGGCTGGGTTGGTGCCAAGAAACCATCTGGAATAAACAAAGGTTCTCAGGATGACTAACCCTCTAATTTTCAAACACCATTCTGTGAAAAAGACACCCAGAAATCTATAAACTGTGTGTCAAACAATCCCTTGAAAAGGTTGACGAGCCACTTGTGTAAACTTACATGGGTGTAGTAGCAGTTTTTCCAAAGATTCTGCCCATTCTTGGGCTTCCTCGGGAGTTGGCCTGAAGAGAGAACAAAAATGAGTGACTGAAAATTAAGATGATTAAAGCCCTGGAGACTAAAACCTATGAGGAACTGGGCATGGCCAGTCTAGAGAAAAGAAGGACTAGGGGGAACATGATAGCAGTATTTGAGGGGCTGCCACAAAGGAGAAAGGGGCCAGCTTATTTCCCAAAGCACCAGACAGCAAGGCAAGAAACAATTAATGGAAACTAATCAAGGAGAGAAGCAACCTGGAATTAAGGAGAAACTTCCTAACAGTGAGAATAATTAACCAGTAGAACAACGTGCCTTCAGGAGTTGTAGGTGCTTCATCACTGGAGAGTTTAAAGAAAAGACTGGACAGCCACTGTCTGAAATGGTGTGAGGATTAGGGTTAGGGTTAGGGTTAGGGTGTTGGTCTAGAACAGTGGTTCTCAACCTTTTTAATGCCGCGACCCCCAACCAGTCGTAAGTCGAGGACTACTCAACTGGTGCAGCACCGTTTGCAGAATGGGACTTTTGGCGGGCTCAGCAGGGCAGAGACAGCCCGGACAATTCCTATTGGCTTTTGAAAGCCAATAGAATTAGACTCTATTCAAGAGAGTCTGTTCTATTGGCTTTCAAAAGCCAATAGAATAAAAGGGAGTAGCACAGCTAAGGAAAAGGGGGGACAAATGGTGGACTGCGTTGTTTGGCGACCCCCATGAAATGGTCGTTTGACCCCAAATGGGGTCCCGACCCACAGGTTGAGAACCACTGGTCCATTCTAGCTCTATTCTGATTGATTGGAACTGGAAATCAGATGTGACAGATGAGAGGTCTTTGCCCAAAGAACGTTAGTAAGAGTTATCTTATTAGTCTGTGCTGCAAATAATGTAAGAATAACATGGAGTTATTCTTTCAGGAATGTTATGTGAAGACCTAGCTCTCTGGAGAAGGCTCTAACGCTGGGAAAGGTAAAAGGAAAGAGAAGAAGAGGATCAGCAACAAGCTGGTTGGGCTAAATTACACTAGCAATGAGGCCACTGTTGGAAGACCAGCTTAGAGACAAATCTCGAAAAATAAGAATAACAAGAGTTGGAAGGGATCTTGGAGGTCTTCTAGTCCAACCCCCTGCTCAAGCAGGAAACCCTCTGTAACATTCCAGACAAGTGGCTGTCCAGTCTCTTCTTAAAAGCCTCCAGTGAGGCTTCTTAAAAGCCTCCAACTTCGGAAGGCAAACTGTTCCACTGGTTGATTGTACTCACTCTCAGGAAATTTCTCCTTAGTTCTAGAGTGCTTCTTTCCTTAATTAATTTCCATCCATTGCCTTTTGTTTTACCTTCTGGTGCTTTAGAAAATTGCACCAGAAAACAGCATCTTCATCGATTAAATCACTATCTACTATATGTGGGCACTAAGAGTCATCACAGACTTGATGGCATAATCAATTAATCTCATTCCGTGGATTGGCAAGGGTGTCCAATTCCCAGTAGTTTAATTGCATCAACAAAAATGTAGCATTTTGCACTGACTGCTCAAAACGGCAACTGTCTTCCTTCAGTTTCAGGATCAAGCCCCAAAGGTGTTTTATCAAAAGGCAACTGGACTTTTGTGGGGGGGAGGTTTCCTTGAAAACATTTCACTTCTCATTCAAGAGGCTTCTTCATAACCAAAGAAGTTTCATAACTGAAGAAGCTTCTCGCATGAAAAACGAAACTCTTTTCAAGGAAAAAAAATAAACCAAGAAAGTTCAGTTGCCTTTTGATAAAGCATCTTTGGGACAACCATGACTTGTTTGACTGAAAATCTCCATAGACATTCGGGAACAAGTGTTCCTGCAGGTTGTTTTTACCCATATGAAGAAAAGTTCCATTCACAATCAAAGCAGGTCAATGAAATTCTCTTCCAAGTCATTCACCTCCATCAGAAGGATTGCATTTCTTATAGCTTCATGCCAGCAAGTTCTTACAGCATCTTTCTGGACAGACATTGGTCTGAAATGGTATGGAGGGTTGGACTAGAAGACCTCCAAGGTTCTATTCTATTCTATTCTATTCTATTCTATTCTATTCTATTCTATTCTATTCTATTCTATTCTATTCTATTCTATTCTATTCTATTCTATTCTACTCTACTCTACTCTACTCTACTCCACAGTATTCTTATTCTATTCTTATTCTACTCTACTCTACTCTACTCTACTCTACTCTACTCTACTCTACTCTACTCTACTCTACTCTACTCTACTCTACTCTACTCTACTCTACTCTACCCTACTCTACCCTACCCTACCCTACCCTACCCTATATCTTTTCCTTCTCCTTTTTCCTCTTAGTTGGCTGTTGAGTCTGCAGAGCTTTTGATTTCACTTTCTATGGCTGAAAGACTTCATGCTTCGGCCACAATAACTTAATCATCCACTCCACAGGTCTTCTTGGGGCCCTATCTGATTCTTCTGCAGCCAAACATCCAGATTATTCTTGACATCAAGAGGGGCGATTCAAGGATCAGGTGCAGCCCAGCAGTTGTCTTTTTTGCAGCCCTCGAGACTTCCAAACCAGAAAATCGATTGCAAACTTTGTGAAAAGCAATAGAATAATTTCTGGTCAATCCTCTCCAAACAGGAAAATCAAGTAGAATGCTATTACTGTCCCCTCTAGTGATGCCATTAATTCACTGTCCTGTTTCTACCCCATACAGCCCTTAGTAATAAAGAGAAATTGTTTCAAATTTGCAGGCTTCTGGATACAATAAGTTGCCGGTTCTTCTTTGCAGCCTTCAGATTCACTGTGAATCTGGTGCTGCGAGGCTTCCCTCTGCTCACCTGTGGCTGTGGATGATGGGGAGTTTTAGTCCCACAATCTGGATGCTTAATAAAGTGGAGAGGGCTGACAGAGACAGTACTTATCTTGGACTTGCCTCTAAGACGAGATCCATTCAGGAAACCATCTGTAGCTCTAAAAGCACATTCAGGTTCCTTCAACATAGTGGACATTCAAATCAGGTAATAAAATTACAGTAAATGTAGACCCATTAGAGTTCTAATGTTGCAAGCTCGCATACCCTATCTAGGTCTCTAGGGTACTCTCTTTCTCTCCATCTATCTGTTTATCATCGTAAGGGCTTCCAATTTGCTGCCCTGAGGCTCTATGAGCTCTTGGCTTTCTTTCAACAGCACTCTGCAAGGAATCTAGCTCGGGACAAAAAACAATTTCTCCTAGCCCCTCCTGTTCCTGGATATAAATAAAAGGAGACAGATGGATGTCTCCTCATTCATGGGAAGTCAGATTCTTCTGAAAAAAAAACCATGAACATTTGATTTGGTGTCCTATCAACAGACTGGAGTGTATTTCCAAAATACATTTAACTACACTTAATTTAACTCAGCTCGTTAACCACTTAGTGATTGCATGCATACAAGTTTGCAAAGTTTTAATCTTTGGGTCGTTGTTTACGAGTGAGTTGTATGCAGGCAGCCCCTCTCGTTCGTTCAATGTACTTGCATGGTGCGAATTGTGGGGTTCTGCACTTTGCGAGAACGTAACCACTATCTTGTTCAGTGGGCAGACGATGGAGCCCTCTCTTCCTTGGGAAGAAATGGGAGCTGAACCAAGGGAGCCCTGCATGACAGGAAGACGGGAGCTTTAATTTAGTAAGTCGCGGCCAATGACTAGCAAAGTAGTTTTGGCTTTGAAAAGTGTAGCAGTGGAAGGTATTTGAGTAGTGGTGAGCAGTGCGTCTACTGCAGCGGCCCCCAACCTTTTGGCCATGAGGAACTGATTCCGTGGAGAGAGATTTTTCCGTGGACCGGAAGAGGGTGTGGTTTTGTGTGATGCCTACATTCCGTGGATGGGGCTTTGTTTCGGTTTCTGGCATGTTGCGGACCGGGAGTTGGTTACCCCCTGATCTTATGTTTCTGGAAAGCCCTTGGTCTGGGGTCATAGAGACAGTTGACTACAGATAGTCCTCAATTCATAATAATTCGTTTAATGAACATTCAAAGTTATAACGGCACTGAAAAAAAGTGGCTTACAATCCTTCTTCATACTTAACAACCGCTGCAGCATCCCCATGGTCACGTGATCCAAATTTGGATGCTTGGCAATTGGCTCATAGTTATGACAGCTGCAGGCATTCCGGGGGTCACATGATCCCCTTTTGTGACCTTCTGACAAGCAAACCCAATGGGGAAGCCAGGTTCACTTCACAAACCGTGTTACTAACTTAACAACTGCAGTGATTCACTTAACAGCTGTGGCAAGAAAGGTTGTAAAATGGGGGCAAAACTTAACAACTGTCTCGCTTAGCAGTGGGAATTTGGGGCCCAAGTGTAGTCATAAGTCAAGGACTACCTATATAACTACAGTCTCTTGGCACCGATGTCAGCCTTTTCAGAAACTTAAAAGGTCTCTGACATAGTTATCTGTCAACGCTGCAAATATTGTATATTCTTGCTTTTGACAATATGCAGAATTGTCTGGTAAATATGGGGTTAATAAAGAGCAGACGGGGTGTTGGGGGTAAAGCCCGGGAAAGAAAACATTTGACCTTCACCCTAATTGGATAGTGTGAGATATGAGGGCTAATTTAGGGAGGGAACATGCTGATAATTTAACTGCTCAGAGGAAGAGAACTTAGATCCTAGCATCCCTCCATTGTGCCTGTGCCGACATTTTGTAACAATAAAAGTCTTTTAGGAAAATAAATGCCTGGAAGTTCTTTGGAATGTTTCATTAGCTGGAACCACAACAGTTATCTCTATGGAGTTGCACGCATTGCAGCTTGTCCCAACTACCATCTCTTGGCTCCCATTCCCAGCTGAGAAATCTGGTTCAAAGTGAGGTTACCTTAGTGACTGGAGGTCCTGATTTCCTGAGCTCCACAACCTTAGGAAATTTTTTTTGTTCTTCTTTCTAAGAAACAGAAATGAAAGATGGGGAATCAGGGACACACACAGTCAAACTGCACGCTAATTCAGGCATGAAAGTTAAGTGATGGGGGAAGCTAGGGAGATGGATGTGAAGCATGGCCAGTTGGACAAAGGGCCCCCAAGCTTAGCTTTAGCTGCTACCCCAATCTATCACCATTGAAAGAGATGCAAAGAGATGCTTTTGAAAAGGCAACTGGATTTTCTTGGATTTTTTTCCCCCTTACTAAGGAAACATACAATGTTTTGCTTTTCATCCAAGAAGCTTCTTCACTTCTTAGATAAGAAGGGGGGGGGGGACAAGAAAGTCCAGTTGCCTTTTCAAAAGTACCTTTGGGATAACCCAATTATCTATCACAGTGGTTCTCAACCTTTTTAATGCCGCGACCCCCAACCGGTCGTAAGTCGAGGACTAAACCGGTCGTAAGTTGAGGACCAAATCAGTTGTAAGTTGAGGACTACCCAACCGGTCGTAGGTCGAGGACTTTCCCTGCCCAGGAGCACCACGCATGTGTGGTGCCGCCCCCTGCGCCGGCCGAGGCGTAGCTGGCAAGTGGCAGAGATGGAGCAGGCCGACCACCAGCTGGCCCAGCCCAAGGGAGGTAAGGCACCCGCCAGAAAAGGGGAAACAAATGGCGGACAGCCTTGCTTGGCGACCCCCATGAAATGGTTGATCGACCCCAAATGGGGTCGCGACCCATAGGTTGAGAACCGCTGATCTATCAGGTGTGGGGAACTATGGCCCTTTTATGACTTGTGGACTTCAAGTCCCAGAATTCCTCAGCCAGCTATGCTGCCTCAGGAATTCTGGGACTTGAAGTTCACAAGTCACAAAGGGGTCATAATTCCCCTCCTTCTGATCTAGATGATTGACAATTTTCATCCCTGTGATCATCAGCCATTCAGTCATGTCCCACCCTTCCTATTCTCCATAACCATTAAAAAAGACTTACACGTTTGCATATTAACCCTTAGTTGTTCCTCATAGATGAAGAGAATGGCATTTCCTATCTGTAAAATGTTATTATCCTAGTCGTTATTGACTTAATAATTTATCTACTTCCTCTTTGTTAGAAGGCACTAAGATGATAACCCGAATTACATTTATTTGTCCAAGGGTTTGATTTATATACCATTTATCTACTCCTAGAGCACACAAGGGCAAGTACAGAGCTTTTATGTATCCAAAGTGCCTTGGTTTTGTTTTCCTAAAGCAACTTAAGATATGTAGAGTTTGTACATCAATATCCAGGATCACAGGTCAGATTGGAAAAGCCCAAACACATACATCTAATAGCTCCACATTGTTGCCATAGTTCTTTTTTAAAGCATCGGAAGCAGTGAAAGATTAAGAACAAAGAAAAATCTCCACACAGAGCTGTAGATGCATGTCTGCAGTATATACAGGTGTACACATAATTTTCTGTTTTTTAAAAGCAGAATGAGAGGAATTAGGCTTTTCTTAGCAGTGGGGAATGGTGCTTCTATGGTGGACTGAAACCATCGTTCTGTTGCAGTCTCAAATAAAGTATTGTATGGTGAAATGAATCATCTGAGATATCTCCTATATCAGGAAGATTAATATTAGATATTCCAGCGCTATTAGGAGACTGAGAGATAAACACTCATTTATCAATCTGAAGGAAAATCTGCACCGGAGGTCATTCACAGCCATAGGAAATGAGATATATTTATATTATCTTTTTTTTCCCCAAAAAAACATTCAAACTTCTTCATCTAGATCAGCCTTTCCTAAACTGGTGAATTCCAGGTTATTTGAACCATAATCCCGTTTCTACCACATTGACTGGTATTTTCAACCTGGTTGGAGGAGGTTTTTTTCACCCAGGTTTACAATGGGGTATAACTTGGCCAGAATTGATGATTTCTGTTTTACAGATACAGAATTTACAACTTCGAGGCTCAAAGAGAAGAGGTGTAGCAGTTATCTATAGATATTTACCAGGTTAGAAGCTGGGAGACTGGGAGTTCTAGCCCTAGGCTTTGGCACAAAGCCAGTTGGGTGACCTTGAGCCAGTCCCTCTCTGTAAGTCAGTGTTTCTCAACCTTGACCATTTTAAGGCATGTGGACTTCAATTCCCAGAATTCCACAGCCAGCGTTGCTGGCTGTGGAATTCTGGGAGTTGAAGTCCACATGCCTTAAAATGGCCAAGGTTGAGAAACACTGCTCTAAGTCCTAGGAAGAGAGCAAGGGCAAACTAATTTTGAAATTTTGCCAAGAAAATTGCAGGGATTTTTCCAGGTAGTTGCGAGAAGTGGTAAAAAAAAAAAAACCTTGAAGGTGCACATGTGTGGGCAGAGAGAGAGAGAGAGAGAGAGAGAGAGAGAGAGAGAGAGAGAGAGATAGTGTAGGTTACTCAACATGCCCAGGAAGAAGGCATAGTTTTAAAGGGCTATTTTGAGATATATAGCTTGAAACCCAGCAATTAATGCTCCACTGACACTCACCGGGGATGTTTTTGCTTCTGCTGTGTGTTCTGATGGCTGCCATCGCAGTCTGACCCTACGTCTGATTCCACACTGGAGGCCAGTGACTGAAACACAAAAAAGCAAGATTTGAGCCTAAAGGGCATCTCTCAGCCAACACCAAAGGCTGCCGCATCCAGGCTGCAGATATCCGGATGACCAATAGGTGGGAACAGAAATTGAGTTTCTATATCTTGTTACTGCCCTCTAGTGGCCATGCAGATCAGAATCAGAATAGAGCTGGAAGGGACCTTGGAGGTCATCTAGTCCAGGGCTTTTCAACCTTTTCACCCCTTGTACCACTTTTAGGATATGGCAACATCCAAGTACCACCCGTCGCCTAGCAAGGTGTCAAAAACTTGATGACCCAAAAAAAAAGAAAAACCAGGAAAAAAGTGATAAAGTACAGGTAGTCCTCGACTTACAACAGTTCGCTTAGTGACGTTCGAAGTTACAATGGCACTGAAAAAAGTGCCCAAGCCACAGCCGAGCAAGACACCTGCCTGCCCGCCCGGCCACGATCTTCCTCCTGTCCGAGGTTTTCATTGTTGTGAGCTTTTCTGTTGAGGATTGGCAGCGGGGGTGGGGTGGGGGAATTTGATTTTTATCCCCCCCCCATCTGCTGGGTGGTTGCAGCAGGTTTTGGTCACTTCACATGACCCTGGGACACTGTGACCGTTATAAATATGAATCAGTTGCCAAGCATCTGAATGTAAATCACAAGACCCTGGAGATGCTGCAACATTCCAGCTGATCGGCGCTTCTTCTGGGCTCAGCAGAAGCGCCAGGATCAGCACCGAGCTCCAGCTGGAGCCTGGCATTGATCCTGGCGCTTCCGCTGAGCCCTGACAGCCCTGCAGCTCCAGCCGTCTCTCACTCAGGTTTGTGCGGTGCTGCCACCAGTTCAGCCCATTCCCCTCCCCTGCTATCACTTTTCTAGGATGGTCGCGTACCACCTGCCAGGTGCCAATGTACCACAGGTGGTACCCGTACCACTGGTTGAAAAGTCCTGTTCTAGTCTAATCCCTTGCTCAAGCAGGAGATCCTATACCATTTCAGGGAAGTGACTGTCCAGTCTCTTCTTAAAAACTTCCAGTGATGAAGTACCTACAACGTCCGAAGGCATGCAGTTCCACTGGTTAATTGTCCTTACTGTTAGGAAGTTTCTCATTAATTCCAGGTTGCTTCTCTTTTTGATTAGTTTCCATCCATTGTTTCTTGTCCTGCCCTCTGGTTCTTTGGAAAATAAACTGACCCCCTCCTCTTTGTGGTAGCCCCTCAAATACTGGAATACTGCTATCATGTCACCCTAGTCCTTCTTTTCTCTAGACTAGCCAAACCCAAGTCCTGCAGCCGTTCTTCATATGTTTTAGTCTCCAGGCGCTTTAATCATCTTAGTTGCTCTTTGTACTTTTTCCAAAGTCTCAACATCTTTTCGTAATGTGACCAAAACTAGATGCAGCATTCCAGGTGTGGTCTTACTAAGGCTTTATAAAGCGGTACTAATACTTCACATGATTTTAATTCTACACCTCTGTTTATACAACCAAGGATTGTATTAGCTTTTTTGGCTGCTGCAGCACACTGCTAACTCATATTTAAGTGATCGTCCACTAGGACTCCAGGGTCCCTCTCACAGTTACTGTTTTTGAGCCAGGTTTTGCCTAATCTGTACTTGTACCTTTGGTTTTTCCTGACCAGGTGTAAAGCCTTGCTTTTCTCCACATTAAATTTCGTTTTGTTGGATAGGGCCCATTGTTCAAGTCTATCAAAATCTTTTGGGATCCTGAGCTTGTCTTCTGGGGTGTTGGCTATTCCTGCCAGCTTAGTGTCATCTGCAAATTTGATGAGTTCCCCTTCTATTACCTCATCTAAGTCATTTATGAAGATATTGAAGAGTACTGGGCCTAAGACGGAACCTTGTGGTACCCCACTGCTTACTTCCCTCCACGTAGATGTAGTACCATTAAGGACTATTCGTTGAGTACAGTTTGTCAGCCAGTTACAAATCCATCTGGTGGTGATGCTGTCTGTCCCACATTTTTCTAGCTTTCCAAGAAGTAGATTGTGATCTACTTTGTCAAATGCCTTGCTGAACTCTAGTTGCCTACAGTCCAGATCTGCTAGCCTAAGATACCAATCTCAGACAGCTCCAAGGCACCTGCTGAAGTGACTGATTTAGGAAGACCCAAACTGAGGGCATCTGTAAAATGACACCATCTTTAGGGTTTCCCAAGTCTTTAGAGCAGTGGTTTTCAACCTGTGGGTCGGGACCCCATTTGGGGTCAAATGACCATTTCACGGGGATCGCCAAACAACGCAGTCCGCCATTTTTTCCCCTTTTCCTTAGCTGTGATACTCCCTTTTATTCTATTGACTTTTGAAAGCCAATAGAATAGACTCTCTTGAATAGAGTCTAATTCTATTGGCTTTCAAAAGCCAATAGGAATTGTCTAGGCTGTCTCTGCCCTGCTGAGCCCATCAAAAGTCCCATTCTGGAAATGGTGCTGCAAGTTGTCTGCAGAGAAGGTGAGCTGTCTGGAAGTTTCCACCCCTCCCTGCTGAGCAACTACTAAAAATGTAAGTAAAAGAGGGCCAGGGGTGAGAGGTGGGAGGCCGGCGGGCGCAGGAGGGTTGCTGGCGCACATAGGGCCCGGCGGGTGCCTTACTTCCCTTGGGCTGGGCCAGCTGGTGGCCCAGCCAGTGGTCGCCCTGCGCCGTCGCTGCCCCTTGCCAGCTACGCCTCAGCCGGCGCAGGGGGCAGCATCACGCATGCACGGCTCTCCCTGACAGGGAAAGTCCTCGACTTATGACCGGTTGGGTAGTCCTCGACTTACGACCGGTTGGGTAGTCCTCGACTTACGACCGATTGGGGTCACGGCATTAAAAAGGTTGAGAACCACTGCTTTAGAGGAAAGTGGCTCTTTGCAATAACTCAGGGAAAGCAAATACTTTCTCCTTCCCCGTTCCTTTTCTTCCTTTTATGTCAGTGTTTTTGTTAAATACTCAGTCTAATAGCAGGATCTGTGTCTCTTTATTTATCTTTACTTATCTAGCTGAAGCGCAGGACATGCTTGCTTTAAATAAATAAATACTTAAAAGAGATAGCCACAGTACTACTCAATTAATAATAAACCAAGTGGGCTGCCAGGGATAAACTTCAGGTTTGTTCAGTTTTTCCAGACCTTGAAAATCCACAAAGTGGGCTCAGAATAATGGCTGTCCAAGGACAAAGCCAGCTCAAGGACAGAGAAAAATCACATGCCTCCCTGCAACCCTATACAGACCTATTGAAATGAAATGCTTTCAAAAGACCAATTGAAAATTCTCTCTAATCAGAGTTTAGAGCAGTGTTTCTCAACCTTGGACCCTTGATGATCTATGGACTTCAGTTCCCAGAATTCCTCAGCCAGCCATGACCTCCTCAAAAGTTACTTGCAACCTGATTTCTGAGCTACAATGGTGGCACACACACCACCTTGCAGTCATGTGATCACATTTTGGATTCTAGGCAACCAGTTCACCTTTGTGGCTGTTTGCAGCATCCAGCAGTCACATGACCATGGTTTTCAATGTGGGGTTTTTTTGCCAGTTTCCGGCATTTACTTCTGATTTCCAGCAAAAAAAAAAAAAAGTGACCATTGGGTAAAATGAATTCAGATAATAACCGCGGTATTTGCTTAATAATTGCCACAAAAATAAAAGTCATAAAATCTGGTCACATGGTGACTCATTTAATGGCCACAACTTAGAACCGTGATTCCTGGCTCAACTACAATTGTAAGTTGAGGATTACCTATACTGGGAAATCAAACATATTTGCTCATCTACTAAAATCATACAAAGAAGTAGGCATTAATATCTGGCTGATCTCCATATGAAAATTCCTTGTAGATGAGATTCTCTTTCAAATGTTCTGAACAAGAGCTCTTTCAGCAGTTTACCAAAATGTGTATATGTTCAAAATTTGCAATTAGTGCTCATTTGTGATAATTCACCAGTGGGCTTTCCCTGAAACTTACTGAGGATCACGTGACTTATAAGCTTTTGACAGCCCTAAATTTCTTGGGGTCTTGAAACTTTCCTTATGTTTTATTCCAGAACAGAGATGGGCAACTTGAAGTCTCAGATCTGCAGGCAGCCTCTGAACATACTTTTTATCAAAGTGGCTGAAAACTGATTGCATCATTTCCTGCCACTATCAGGTGAGAAATATGAGCCTTAACTTTTAAACATCTATTAGCTGAGGGAATAAAGAGCATAGAAAAATCTTTTCCCCTTGCCCCAAAATCTTCCCTGAGAAAAAACCTATCCCCACCAACTTTTTTTCATGCATCTGATGCATTAGTTTTCAGAACACCACAGAAATCAAACAATCTCAGTCTTGCTGGGGGGGGGGGACACAGAAATTTGTGCCATTCCATTCAAGCAGAAATGTGAGCTACTGCACTCTTCTGTTCTTCCAAACTCTTTAGAGAAACTCAGCTTTCTAAGTCTTGCGTAAGAGTCCCACCTTGGATCGAGGTTTTGCAGATGAAAATAAAAGCAATATTACAACACTTTACCTTTTGACAAGAAATCGTGACCAACAGACCAACTTAAAGAAAAAGATAGCAATGTTCCGATATTTGATATTTGAGAAAAGGGGGTTAACCTATTTATCAAAGCACCAGAAGGCAAGACAAGAAGCAATGGATGGAAACTAACCAAGAAAACAGGCAATCTAGAACAGCGGTTCTCAACTTGTGGGTCGGGACCCCATTTGGGGTCGAACAACCATTTCACGGGGGTCACCAAACAACACAGTCCGCCATTTTTTCCCCCTTTTCCTTAGCTGTGCTACTCCCCTTTATTCTATTGGCTTTTGAAAGCCAATAGAACAGACTCTCTTGAATAGAGTCTAATTCTATTGGCTTTCAAAAGCCAATAGGAATTGTCCAGGCTGTCTCTGCCCTGCTGAGCCCGCCAAAAGTCCCATTCTGCCAACGGTGCTGCACCAGTTGAGTAGTCCTCGACTTACGACCGGTTGAGTAGTCCTCGACTTACGACCGGTTGGGGGTCGCGGCATTAAAAAGGTTGAGAACCACTGATCTAGAACTAACGAGAAACTTCCTGACAGTGAGAACAATTAACCAGTGGAACAGCTTGCCTTCAGAAGTTGTGGGTGCTCCATCACTGGAAGCTTTTTTTAAAAAAGACTGGACAGCCATTTGTCTGAAATGGTAAAGGGCAGGGGTCCCCAACCCCCAGTCCATGGACTGAACACTGGGCCGTGGCATGCCAGAAACCAGGCTGCACAAAGAAGCAACGCTCCATCCGCAGGATGCAGGCAGTACATGAAACCATGCTCCCTCCGGTCCGCAAAAAAATCTCTCTCCATGGAACCGGTCCCTGGTGCTCAATAAATTGGGGACCTCTGGTATAGGGTCTCCTACTGACCAGGAGGTTGGACTAGAAGACCTCCAAGATCCCTTCCAACTCTATTCTGTTATTCTCCAATTGGGAACTTACTTTATAGAAAAATGGCTCAACCTTTTCCTTAGACTGGCCGGATAATTAAGGAACCCATTTGGATCGTGGTTTCATTCTCAGTTATGGGCTGTGTTATGAGTGGCTTAGGTCTACTCTGAGTAAGATTGAAGCATCCTGTCTTTTATTCTTGCAGTTATGGGAAAATACTATTTGAATACCAATCTGGCAAGACACTGGCTTAAGCTAGCAACAGTGATAGAAAGGAACTGTTTTGCTTCACAAAGGACTGGCCACTGTAGCCATACATCAAACGCCACTACAAAGTGGGGCAGAGAACCACAGAGTCCCAAGGGCAGAGAGGCTCCTCTACCTAGGTGATCTTCCCAGCTTGAAAACAATGACTTTCAATTAGATGGTTTTCATTTGGGACCTGAAAGCTCAAAGCTCTGCATGACAGGAAATTATGCAAGTTGAAATCCAATTGTTTTTTTTTTTCCTTTCTTTGCTCTGAGGACCACACCTGTTTTTCCTTTAGACAATGTTTTTTTTCCATTGGCATCTCCTGGGGTGAGTGTTTTCAGGAAGGCAGAATTGAAGTCTCATCCCTTTTGTAATGCATTAATATTGCATACATGTACAAAGGCACGGCTGTGATATGGCTGCCGTGACCACCATCTTGCTTTTTTTTGACCCCCCCCTCTCCACAATTGGATGGCAGTGGCTACTTCCCACTGAGCTCTCTACCTTGTGTCTCTAAAGAGACTCTGTTTGGGGATACATTTGGAATTGTGACATGCCATGAGCATCTCACAAACTCATCACATCGTTGCCAGTGACCAGATGGATACGGCTGGCACCCAAAGACACAATTTGCCTGAAAATACACTGTGAAATTGTTTACTGCCACCTTCAACATTTCTGGAATGCCTTCTGCAACCTCAAGTTACCTCTGTATCTTTTCTAGATCCTTGGTGCTCCCCGAGCTTGGTTGTTTTCTTGCTGACGTTTCATTACCCAACTAGGTAACATCATCAGTGCTAGCCTAGGACCCCCACACTTCAACCCTGAATTACAAATATCCTTTATTGGTTCCACATATGGGCATCAAACGCTTCAGAAAGCACGCAAATGGGAACACTAGCACTGACGATGTTACCTAATTTGGGTAACACTAGCACTGACGATGTTACCTAATTTGGGTAACACTAGCACTGACGATGTTACCTAATTTGGGCAAGAAAACAACCAAGTTCAGGGAGAAGCAAGGACCCTTCATTTCAACCCTGAGCTACAAATATTCTCCTTTACAATGCCTTTCAATGCCTTGGTAAGGCCACACGTGGAATACTGCATCCAGTTTTGGTCACCACGATGTAAAAAAGATGTTGAGACTCTAGAAAGAGTACAGAGAAGAGCAACAAAGATGATTAGGGGACTGGAGGCTAAAGCATATAAGGAATGGTTGCTGGAATTGGATATGTCTAGTTTAACGAAGAGAAGGATGAGGTTTCTCATGATAGCAGTGTTCCAATATCTCAGGGGCTGCCACAAAGAAGAGGGAGTCAAGCTATTTTCCAAAGCACCTGAAGGCAGGACAAGAAGCAACGGATGGAAACCAAACAAGGAAAGAAGCAACCTAAAACTAAGGAGAAACTTCCTGACAGAACAATTAACCAGTGGAACAACCTGCCTCCAGAAGCGGTGAATGCTCCAATACTGCAAGTTTTTAAAAAGAAACTGGACAGCCACTTGTCTGAAATGGTATAGGGTTTCCTGCCTGAACAGGGGGTTGGACTAGATGACCTCCAAGGTCCCTTCCAACTTTATCATTATTATTATTATTTATTGATACCTATGCGACACCCTAGAATCCAGCAAATTTTCTTGGCTATGAATGCTTGAGGGACACGGTCATTTTGGCTAATGAAAACGCTGTTGGAGGAGAACTCTTTGTTCTGCGGCATGTCAGCTTCTTGTTTAATTAAAAAAAAAAACTAAAACATTGCTTTGAAAAAAAATATCAGGTGGGGGAAGGGAGTTTGGAGAATGGCAAGAGAAGGCTTCTCGGTCTCTCTGAGTGATTCACTGGCCTCTGTGGGGAACCCAACAAACCACTCAGTATCCCAGGCCCCCGACCATAACCTTTCCTTGATCATTAATTATGAGCTATGTAATCTTAATGGGATACATTGTTCACAGCAGCAAATTCCAGAGATTCAAACCAATGGGAATAAAGACACTCAGATGTTTAGACTACAAGCAAACTAAAATAAAAATAAAAATGGAGAGGCAAATAAAAAAAGGTCTAGGCTTGCATTTCTGGGGGAGAGGAGGAGGAGGACGAGGAGGAGGAGGAGGAGGAAGAAAGCATTGGTAAGGTGCTCAGTAAGAAATCAAGAAGTTCCACTGACTTTATTTGATCCTCCAAAGAAATTCCTCAGGTGTTGCTTTGCTGCTGTCAATTTCTCGCCCAGTTGTCGCTCTTTCCTCAAAGATTTGGGGGACGGCAAGCTCCACCCACTTCCTGTTTTGTTCCCTTCCTCAGTTCCCCTTTGGCATGGTGCCCCTTGTTGATCCAAACGTCCTTCACTTCGAGAGCGCCAGAACCCTCCCGGATCTTGAAGAGGGAGCTGAAGACAGTTGATCACCTCGGTGTCATCTAAGCGAATGCTTGGGGTGGAAGGTTTCTCCTGCTTTTCACAGTCGTTCCTCAACTCCGGATCCTCACAGCTCTGGTCCTGCTTCCGAAGGGTGCTCCGTTGCCATGGCAGGAAGTCACAATCGACGAGGCAACCTTCAGAGCCGCACTTCTGGAGAGGGCTCAACATCTAGATGGAGGAGAACAAAATTTTAGTACCGTGCCTATTCCTTGGAGGTACTTGACCATCCACCAAGACAGAACAACAGAATGACAGAATTGGAAGAGACCTTAGAGCTCTTCTAGTCCAACCCCTGCTCCAGCAGCAGACTCTATGCCAGTGGTTCTCAACCTGTGGGTCGGGACCCCATTTGGGGTCGAACGACCATTTCATGGGGGTCGCCAAACCATGCTGTCCGCCATTTTGTTCCCTTTTCCCTAGCTGTCCTACTCCCTCTTATTGGTGGCCACACCCACTTGGGGGTCACCACAACATGGGGAACTGTATTATGGGGTCACGGCATTAGAAAGGTTGAGAACCACTGCTCTATGCCATTTTTGACAAATGATTGTCCAGTCCCTTCTTAAAGGCTCCAGTGTTTGAGCACCCACAATTTCTGGAGGCAAGTTGTTCCACTGTTCCATTGCTCTAATTGTCAGGAAATTTCTCCTTAGTTCTAGGTTGCTTTTCTCCTTGATTAGTTTCCATCCATTGCTTCTTGTTCTGCCTTCTGGTACTTTGGAGAATAGATTGACCCCCCCCCCCTTCTGCTTTGTGGTAGCCCCTGAGAAATTGGAACACTGCTGTCGTGTGTCCCCCCCCCCCAGTCCTAGTGGAGATATTCCTCTTGAGACTGTCACATTGGCTCATGATTCACCAAATAAGAATCCAGAACAGCCATTCCTCATATTAGTGCCTCGGTTATGGAACTCCCTGTTGGTTTATTTGTGGCTGGCACTGAGCCTCAAAAGCTTCCAGCACTTGCTAATGACATATCTGTTTACCCAGATCCTTGATATTGGCTTGTTTTTATCAGGCCGTGTCCCTGCTTGCACTTAATCATGACACAAACACTCCCTGTTTGTAATATCACTATTCTGCCTTTGGCTGTTCACCTTTTCTTTGATTCACTAAGGAGACAGCCTAAAGCAGTGGTTCTCAATCTGTGGGTCAGGACCCCATTTGGGGTCGAACGACCATTTCACAGGGGTCGTCAAACAACGCAGTCCGCCATTTTTTTCCCCTTTTCCTTAGCTGTGCTACTCCCTTTTATTCTATTGGCTTTTGAAAGCCAATAGAATAGACTCTCTTGAATAGAGTCTAATTCTATTGGCTTTCAAAAGCCAATAGGAATTGTCCAGCTGTCTCTGCCCTGCTGAGCCCACCAAAAGTCCCATTCTGCAAACGGTGCTGCACCAGTTGAGTAGTCCTCGACTTACGACCGGTTGAGTAGTCCTCACGACCGGTTGGGGGTCGCAGCATTAAAAAGGTTGAGAACCACTGGCCTAAAGATTTCCTTACCTGTAGGGGGTGCCAAAGTGGTAACAGGTAGTCCTTGACTTAAGACCAAAACTGAGCCCAAAATGAGTTTTGCTCCAGTTTATGACTTTTCTTGCCACAGTTGTTAAGTGAATCCCTGCAGTTGTTAAATTAGTAACATGGTTGTTAAATGAATCTGGCTTCCCCATTGACCTTGCTTGCCAGCAGGTCGCAAAAGCGGATCACACGATCCCGGGACACTGCAACCGTCCTAAATAGGAGTCAGTTGCCAATCATCTGAATTTTGATCATGTGACCATGGAGATGCTACAATGTTCCTAAGTACGAAAAATGGTCACAAGTCACTTTTTTCAGTGCTGTTGTAACTTCAAATGGTCACTAAATGAAATGTTATAAGTTGAGGACCACTTGCATTTCCCTCCTTATTCCAATACTATGCAGAGGCAGCTTCAAGGTGTAGCAAATGGGCCAGAGTTTGTCTATCGTTATTTTGGAAGGAACATTTTGGCTAATGACCAAGAATAAAAATAGCAGAGCCACAAGAAGGCCTGGCAATGGGGAGAGCATTTTTGTGCTGTCTAATTCTCCAACAAGGCTGAACAGAAAGCTCCATAATTAACAGTACTGTTGCCATTTCTGCAAAGTTTTTTTTAGTATCAAATGCTGTTTTTTTAAATTCAATGAATCCTTTAAATTCTCCCTGTTTTTGAATCTTAAATAAATGTATTGTTAAAAACTTGAAAAATTCGGCAAAATATTTTCCTGAATAAATATACCAATAGCACTTATATACCACTTCACAGTGCTTTACAGCACTCTCTAATTGATTTGCAGAGTCAGCATATTGCCCCTAACAATCTGGGTCCTCATTTTACTGACCTTGGATGATGGAAATTTGAGTCAACCTTGAGACGGTCAGGATCAAACTGCTAGCAGAATTAGCCAGCAATACTGCATTCTAACCACTGCGCCACTATGCCACCATGGCTATCAGAGTCATTTTGGTTAAACCAATGGAGGAAAACCACAACCCCACATCAGCTGTTCTATTCTGCAGGGTTTGATAACATATAATAGGCCCTTAGTCGTCTTCTGAACCTCCAGATTCTTGGAATGGAATGGAATAAAATAACAGAGTTGGAAGGGACCTTGGAGGTCTTCTAGTCCAACCCCCTGCTCAGGCAGGAAACCCTATACCATTTCAGACAAATGGTTGTCCAATCTCTTCTTTAAAACTTCCAGTGTTGGAGCATTCACAACTTCTGGAGGCAGGTTGTTCCACCGGTTAATTGTTCTCATTGTCAGGAAATTCCTCCTTAGTTCTAGGTTGATTAGTTTTCATCCGTTGCTTCTTGTCCTGGCTTCAGGCGCTTTGGAGAATAGCTTGACTCCCTCTTCTTTGTGGCAGCCCCTGAGATATTGGAAGACTGCTCTCATGTCCCCCCTCGTCCTTCTCTTCATTAAACTACTAGTCACACCCAGTTCCAGCAACTGTTCTTTATATGCTTTAGCCTCCAGTCCTCTAATCATCTTTGTTGCTCTTCTCTGTACTCTTTGTAGAGTCTCAAAGATCATTTGGTCAGCCCTACCCCAAACAGTCAGCAAGGTAACAGAGCATGTAGTCACTCTTGGCTGACTTTGACAAAGCTAAACAAAGTCAGATATATGGTTGGTACTTTGATGGAAGACTACCAGCCATTTCCAAGACTGGAGACTAGACAGGGAAAGCAGAAAAAACAATCCACCAAATGCCAAGGCACTTCCAGATCTTCACCAAAAATGCTATGCCTACTACAAGTCAGGCTCAACTTGAGATGTTACCTTTCCTCTTCTCCAAGACCCAGTATGATTTATTTTTAAAATATTGCCTTCCCCCTTCCCATTTCATAAGAAATATAGAAAGCTGATGGCAGAAAAAGACCTAGAGGTCCACTGAGTTTGCCCTTTGAAGTTTTGTTTGTTTTCTTTTTAACTTACTGATTTATTTATTATTTTTAATTATTGTTAATAAAGGAGAATATTTGTAGCTCAGGTTTGAAATGAAGGGTTTCTTGGTGTTCTGTGGGCTTGTTTGTTTTCTTGCAGACGTTTCATTACCTAACTAGGTAACGTCATCAGGGCTAATTTGGGTAATGAATCGTCTGCAAGAAAACAACCAAGCTCAGAGAGCACTATGGGCCTCTCGTTAATTATTTTTATTTTATTTTATAATGTTTGTGGGATGATGGGCATGTGTTTATTGCAAGCATGTTTAAATTCAGTTACTGATAACTGACCCACCACCTTCACTGGAAGTTGGTTCCAAGCTTCTGCTACTCTTTCTGTGGTACTTATGACCACAATTGAGCCCAAAATTTCTGTTATTAAGTGAGACATTTGTTAAGTGAGTTTTGCTCCATTTTATGATCTTTCTTGCCACAGTTGTTAAGTGAATCCCTGAAGTTGATTAGGAACCAGGCTGTTAAGTGAATCTGGTTTCACCATTTTGTTTCTCAGAAGGTCACAAAAAAGTGATCCCATGACCTTGGGACAGTCCTAAGTATGAAACAGTTGCCCAGCATCTGAATTTTGATCATGTGACCATGGGGATGTTACAAAGATTGTAACTGTGAAAAATGGTCATAAATCACTTTTTACAGTGCCGTTGTAACTTTGAATGGTCACTAAACGAACTGTTGTAAGTCGAGGACTGCCTGTAATACTTTCTAACATTACTTTTGAACATCCCTCATGTCAGTTTGGGGTTATGCTGTGTTTTTTATTTTTGCTTAATACTGAAAATGCTGCCTTCATCTAGAACAGTGGTTCTCAACCTTTTTAATGCCGCGACCCCCAACTGGTCGTAAATCGAGGACTACTCAACCGGTTGTAAGTCGAGGACTACTCAACTGGTGCAGCACCGTTTGCAGAATGGGACTTTTGGTGGGCTCAGCAGGGCAGAGACAGCCTGGATAATTCCTATTGGCTTTTGAAAGCGAATAGAATTAGACTCTATTCAAGAGAGTCTATTCTATTGGCTTTCAAAAGCCAATAGAATAAAAGGGAGTAGCGCAGCTAAGAAAAAGGGGGGAAAAATGGCGGACTGCGTTGTTTGACGATCCCCGTGAAATGGTCGTTCGACCCCAAATGGGGTCCCAACCCACAGGTTGAGAACCACTGATCTAGAACATTAGTCAAACTTTAATATATTTAAAGGTTTCAATCATGTTCCCCTCCCCTTTCCCTTCTGTCCTACAGGCTGCACCTATTCAGTTCCTCCAATCTCTCCTGATATGTTTTGTCCCTCAGATCTTCCACCATTTTTGTTCCCCATCTCTGGACTCGCTCCATCTTATCAATCCTTTTAAAGGATAGATGCAATATTATGCTTAATGATCTTTTCCTGGAGGGGAGAGTGAATCAGCTTCTGTTTTTTTCCATCAAGATTTTTGCTCCTGAATGACACATAAGTCCAAAAGGAATGTTGTGCTTCCTTAACGCTTCCAGTCTGCACAACTAAAGGCGATGATATAGGATACTGCAATTGTATACAGTCAGTTTGAAAGCAGTCTCACTGTGAATTTACTTACCAAGACATCCCCTTGGCTATTAATCACTGCTAATCAAACTGGCCTTTTTTTCCAGGCCTAGGAGCAATATACTGGGGCACATGGGTGAAGGTTACTGATGACCATCATGGGAACAGGATGATGAGCTGTGTGGCTCTTTGCTTTGGTTCAGCAGATTCTTTACACTGCATTTTGAAGGTAGCCCCTGATTTCAATGGGAATTCAAACTCTCAAGCTTCCTCCTTCCGTTATATATTCAAGATGGACAGTATTTAATATTTATTTGTTAAGTATATGTAGGGGTGTGGGTCTATACATAGGTTGTATATGGTATGTTTTAGGTGTGTGTCATGTATGTGTTTCACTTTGAGACCGGGCAACTAAATTTCATTTTTGATGTGTGCCGTTGTGCCCACAGTAAAAAAAAATGACAATAAAGGTTATCTTATCTTATCTTATCTTATCTTATCTTATCTTATCTTATCTTATCTTATCTTATCTTATCTTATCTTATCTTATCTTTTCCAATGCCCCACCTTCCCTTTCCCATGGTTTTATAGCTTTCCAGGGCCACTGAACATGCTCACTCTTCACTGGGCTATTTTGAGATTTCTCCTCTTCTTTGAATTGTATAATTGTAAGGTTTTGCTTCCTAGAAACCAGAGACTCTATGAAAATAGTCAGCTGCCCACTTCCCTATTATCAGTGAAAAGACTTGACCCACCTGGGGTCATGAAAGAAAGAAAGAAAGAAAGAAAGAAAGAAAGAAAGAAAGAAAGAAAGAAAGAAAGAAAGAAAGAAAGAAAGAAAGAAAGAAAGAAAGAAAGAAAGAGGACATACTTAAGTAGTCAGGTTGGCATGGAAAACCCGATTACATAATACCTTGTTATTGGTCTCCCAAATCCTATTATGTGCCTACTATGTACCTATAGCAAATCTGGATATTCTTTTCCAAGGAATTTTTAAAAATCAGAAAGTTTCTGCCTCAATTTACCTTACCTTACCTTACCTTATCTCTTATCTAGTTTCTATAGAGATTGGCCATAAAAGTATTCCTAATAATATGCCAAGAACACAACTCGATAGAAAAAAAGAAATGGGTCTTGCTTAAGGGAGCTTAGAGTTAAAAATTCAAAAATGGAAATAAGAAGAAACAGAGGGACAAGGATCCACGAGGAAAGAATGTAAACACACACATTTAAATATAATCCTATGAATCTAGGACTGTTTCCTCTGAGAAAGTCTTTGACTTTCAACGGTTCACTTCATTTAGTGACCGTTCAACATTACAACAGCACGGGAAAAAGTGACTAATGACCGTTTTTCATACTTAACGCCCACTGCGGTATTCACATGGTCATACGGTCAAAATTCAAATGACTGGCAACTGATTCATATTTATGACGGTTGCAAGTGTCCTGGGCTCATGTCATCCATCCCTTTTTGGGACCTTTTGACAAGCAAAGTCAATGGGGAAGCCGGATTCGCTTAGCAACCATGTTACTAACTTCACCACTGCAGTGATTCACTTAACAAATGGGGCAAGAAAGGTCGTAAAATGGGGCAAAACTCACTTAACAACTGTCTCGTTTAGCAACAGAAATTTGGGGCTCCATTGTGGTCGTTATGTCGAGGACTACCTGTACAGGAAAAGAGTAGGAAAATGCACTGTACATCCTCACTTCTGTACTGCCTTCTTTGGTGTGGTCACCCGTGGCGATGAAACTAAACAGTGTCATCCACACACAAGAGAGGCATTAGCAGAGTTGGGGAGGATAGGTTCAGCTTGTGGGCTCTTGAGAAAATAACACAAACACACACCCTCTCCAAGGAAGGGGAAACAGACAGAGTTCCTGGGAAAGGGCACTGCTGGCTTCAGGCCTGAACAGGGACACTCCACACTGCACGATGTTACTCTCTGGTTCTGCGTGTTGGGTTCCTGAACCCAAATACGTGCTGAATGGGAGTCTGTAGAAGCTCAGAGGCTCTCTTATTCTCATCGGTCAGCTGCTGCTTTGGGGCAAAGCCTGCAGACGGAAAGCTAGGAAACTAGACTTGTTTGAGCTACGACACACACACACCCTCACCCTGCCTCTAAGTGTCTCTCTTCTGGAGAAGAGTCACACAATTTTTCTGGCCTGAAAGCAGTCCATCCATTTGCTCTTACGGTGGGAATTGATCCAAAGCAGCAACTCCTTCCAGAAGCTAATTCAAAAATTATTTGGCGGAATCTTGGCATCTGAAATGGAAAAACATTTTGAGTGGAATTATATTCCACTCATTATCAGTATTCCTTTTTTTTTCCTTCTTCCTTTCCTAGTGCACTCTGATGCACAATCTAATAGATGCGCGGTGGCGCTGGGACTGATAGGCAAAAATAATAAATAATTAGGTGTGACTCAAAATCCACTCGCCCAGCAATCTTAATCCAATCTGGCATCGGCTTTCATTTCAGTTTCCCCGTGGGCATCTCACATCAGTCTTCCAACCTCAAAGCAGAACCAGACTATCTTTAGAGATAGGGGGAAGATGGTTCTAAGCTTAGCCTACCCTTCTTGGAGGGGGACCTGAACATGGCAATCACAATTTCTGAAGAGGCATTTTACTCCACACTGTGTGAGACAACTGGGTGTCTCTTCTAAAATTATGCTGGCTGCTTCTACACTTAAATCTCCCTAACAGGGATTCCCCTTTATGGATTACTGCCTTGTCGTGGCGAAGGGGCTTGCGTAACTCAATGAAGCTATAAGCTATGCCGTGCAGGGCCACCCAAGATGGACAGGTCATAGCAGAGAGTTCTGGAGAAGGAAATGGCAAATCACTCCAGTATCTTTGCCATGAAAACCCCATGGACAGTACTAAAAGGAAAAAAGATATGATGCTGGAAGATGAGCCCCTCAGGTCGGAAGGTGTCCAATATGCTACTGGGGAAGAGCAGAGGGCTAGTACTAGTAGCGCCAGAAAGAATGAAGCGACTGTGCCAAAGCCGAAAGGACGCTCAGCTGTGGATATATCTGGTGGTGAAAGGAAAGTCCGATACTGTAAAGATTTTTTCTCCATAGGAACCTGGAATGTAAGATCCATGAATCAAGGCAAGCTAGACGTAGTCAAAAAAGAGATGACAAGACTGAACATCGACATTTTAGGAATCAGCGAACTAAAATGGACAGGAATGGGTGAATTTAACTCAGATGACCATCAGATATACTACTGTGGGCAAGAATCCCTCAGAAGAAATGGAGTAGCCTTCATAGTCAATAAAAGAATAGGCGAAAAGCAAATTACTGGATACAATCCCAAAATGACAGAATGATCTCATTCGAATCCAAGGCAAACGCAGGCAATAGCACAATAGTCCAAATCCGATTTTTGCCCCAAACCACTGGGGCTGTAAGAGGAATTTCGAAATTGACCCAGTTGTGATGAAGCCCCACAGCACCTTAAGAATTAACACCAAAAAAAATGGATGTCCTTATCATCATGGGGGATTGGAATGCTAAGGTTAGGTTTTAGAAGGAAGCCCAAAGGATAACCGGGAAATAACACGGCTAAGGTTAGGCTTGGAGTACAAAATGAAGCAGTGGCACCGGCAATAGAATTTTGTGCAAGGAAATACGATGGTCATAACAAACACTCTTTCCAACAACCCAAGAAACGGCTCTACACATGGACATCACCAGACGGTCAACATAGAAATCAGATTGACTATGTGCTCTGCAGCCAAAGATGGAGAAGCTCTATACAGTCAGTAAAAACAAGACCAGGAGCTGACTGTGGCTCAGATCATGAGCTTCTCGTTGCAAAATTTAGGCTTAAATTGAAAAAAGTAGGAAAAGCACTAGGCCACTCAGGTATGAACTAAATCATATTCCTGATGAATATACAGTAGAGGTGACAAATAGATTTAAGGAACTGGATCTGATAGACAGAGTGCCTGAAGAACTATGGATGGAAGTTCGCAACATTGTACAAGAGGTAGCAACTAAAACCATCCCAAAGAAAAAGAAATGCAAGAAAGCAAAAAGGCTGTCTGAGGAAGCTTTGCAAATAGCTGAGGAAAGAAGGGAAGCGAAAGGCAAGGGAGAAAGAGAAAGATACACCCAATTGAATGCAGAATTCCAGAGAGTAGCTAGAAAAGATAAGAATGCCTTCTTAAATGAACAGTGCAAAGAAATAGAAGAAAACAACAGAATAGGGAGGACCAGAGATATCTTCAAGAAAATTGGAGATATGAAGGGAACGTTTCATGCAAAGATGGGCATGATAAAGGACCAAAATGGCAGGGACCTAACAGAGGCAGAAGAGATTAAGAAGAGATGGCAAAACTACACAGAAGAACTATACAAGAATGAGCTTAACATCCCAGATAACCACAAGGAGATGGTCACTGACCTCAAACCAGACATCCTAGAATGTGAAGTGAAATGGGCCTTAGAAAATCTGAGCAACAACAAAGCTAGTGGAGGTGACAGTATTCCAGCTGAGCTATTGAAAATCTTAAACGACGATGCAGTAAAAGTGCTACACTCAATTTGCCAGCAAATTTGGAAAACTCAACAGTGGCCACAGGATTGGAAAAGGTCAGTTTACATTCCAATTCCAAAGAAAGGCAATGCCCAAGAATGTTCAAACTATCACACCATTGCACTCATTTCACATGCTAGTAAAGTTATGCTTAAAATCCTACAAGCTAGACTCCAGCAGTATGTAGATCAAGAACTACCAGAAGTACAGGCAGGATTTCGAAGAGGCAGAGGAACTAGAGATCAAATTGCCAACATACGCTGGATCATGGAGAAAGCTAGGGAGTTCCAGAAAAACATATACTTCTGCTTCATTGACTATGCTAAAGCCTTTGATTGTGTGGATCACAACAAATTGTGGCAAGTTCTTAAAGAGATGGGAGTACCAGACCATCTCATTTGTCTCTTGAGAAACTTATATGAGGGTCAAGAAGCAACAGTGAGAACTGGACACGGAACCACTGATTGGTTCAAAATTGGAAAAGGAGTCCGGCAAGGCTGTATACTGTCGCCCTGCCTATTTAACTTATATGCAGAGCACATCATGAGAAAGGCAGGGCTAGATGAATCAAAAGTTGGAATTAAGATTGCCGGGAGAAATATCAACAACCTAAGATATGCAGATGACACCACTCTAATGGCAGAAAGTGAAGAGGAACTAAAGAGCTTCTTGATGCGGGTGAAGAAGGAGAGTGCAAAAGTTGGCTTGAAACTCAACATTAAGAAAACCAAATCATGGCATCCGGCCCTCTCAATTCCTGGCAAATAGATGGGGAAGAAATGGAGGTAGTGACAGATTTTATTTTTCTGGGCTCCAAGATCACCTCAGATGGGGACTGCAGCCAAGAAATTAAAAGACGCTTGCTCCTGGGGAGGAAAGCTATGGCAACTCTAGACAGCATTCTAAAAAGCAGAGACATCACCCTGCCAACAAAAGTGCGTATAGTCCAGGCCATGGTTTTCCCAGTTGCAATGTATGGCTGTGAAAGTTGGACCATAAGAAAGGCTGAGCGCAAAAGAATTGAGGCCTTTGAACTATGGTGCTGGAGAAGACTCCTGCGAGTCCCTTGGACTGCAAGGCGTTCAAACCGGTCAGTCCTATAAGAGATCAACCCTGACTGCTCTTTAGAAGGCCAGATCCTGAAGTTGAAACTCAAATACTTTGGCCACCTAATGAGAAGGAAGGACTCACTGGAAAAGGGCCTACTGCTGGGAAAGATTGAGGGCAATAGAAGAAGGGGACGACAGAGAATGAGATGGCTGGATGGAGTCACTGAAGCAGTAGGTGAGAACTTAAATGGACTCCAGAAGATGGTAGAGGACAGGAAGACCTGAAGGAACGTTGTCCATGGGGTCGCGGTGGGTCGGACACGACTTCGCAATTAACAACAACAATGCATGTTGTATTTTAATAGTGAACTTGAATTAATTTCCCATTTGTTTGTCTAATGTGAAGCACATATATAATTATTTGTGAACTCAGTTCACAAATGTTCTACAACAGACATGTCAAACTTGCGACATCATGTAACATCACGAAATGTATCGGGATGGTTTTGCCATTGCTGGCAATGGGGTGGACGCGGCTTCCGGATGACGCATCCGGCTGATGGACCGGCAGTTTAACACCCCTGTTCTACAAGGTTTGACATTATTTAGGCAATTTGGGGCATTTGTCCAGCAATATATCACAAGTAAAGAGGACACTACTTGACCTTAGAAGTATGAATTAGACCAGTGGTTCTCAACCTGTGGGTCGGGACCCCATTTGGGGTCAAATGACCATTTCACGGGGGTCTCCAAACCACACTGTCCGCCATTTTTTTTCCTTTTCCCTAGCTGTCCTACTCCCTCTTATTGGTGGCCACACCCACTTGGGGGTCACCACAACATGGGGAACTGTATTATGGGGTCACGGCATTAGAAAGGTTGAGAACCACTGAATTAGACAATTAATTTTTTGAAGAAAGATAACAATTTTAAAACGTAAGAATACCTTGCAGGCTTAGATTCAGTCGTCCTTAAGAGACACAGTTATTAAACTCCTTCCCTTCTTTTGTATCTAATATATCTCATATATCCTTTTACAAGGAAGCAACTACTTTATCATAACAAGCATATCATTTTATTGGATTAGCTGACTAACAAAAATAGATCAGTAACTCAATGGACATAATGCAGTTTTAACTGAAGTTTTATTCTTAACTTTGTCCTTCTTATTAAAGATTTTGTAAGTAGCACTCATAATTTTCTATACTTTATATTACTTCATGATAACGATTTATTAGTGGGTCGATTCACATCTATGCTGTATACAGAAGTGTAATCAGAAATACAGATATGCCTCAAATTTTGGTTTATGAAAAATGCAAATTCCCATACTTCTTCAGTGTTTGTAACTTCTTTTTTGAAAGTCCTACCTTTGTGTGTACATTTGGTTTT